>NW_006256342.1:2382342-2841661 GCF_000478725.1 Eutrema salsugineum
GCCCTACCTCGAAAGCCAGCAGAGGAAAGATCTTCTTCATATCCGAGACCGGCACATCCAAAGTCCTAGCTCAACGGCTGCACGAGCTCTGCGCATCGAACGACATCGCATTTGATCTCGTCGATCCACGGGACTACGAGCCCGAGGATCTCCCCAAGGAAAATCTAGTTTTATTCATCGCGTCGACGTGGGATGGCGGGAAGCCGCCTCAGAACGGAGAGTTTCTCGTGAACTGGCTGTCCGAGAGCGCCGAGGATTTCCGAGTCGGCTCGCTTCTTCTCTCCGAATGCAAATTCGCCGTTTTCGGCGTCGGGAGCCGTGCTTATGGTGAATCGTATAACGCAGTGGCGAAGGAATTGTCGAGCCGGATGGTAGGATTGGGTGGAGTCGAGATGATTCCGGTGGGAGAAGGTGATGTTGATGACGGAGAACTGGACCGAGCATTTCAGGACTGGTGTGCTGGAGTGATTAGGTTTCTGAAGGTAGGTTCTGCTCATGAAAAAGATGGGGTTGCTCAGAATGTTGCTGCTGAGAGTGATCACGAATATATAGATTCAACCGATGATGAGGAGGAAGACAATAGTGGAGATATTGTTGATCTCGAAGATATTGCTGGAAAAGCTCCTTCAAGGAGAAATGGCTTAGTTAAAGTGCCTAAAGGTGATGGAAAGAAGGAAATGGTGACCCCTGTGATTAGAGCAAGCTTAACGAAGCAGGTATTTCTTGATTGCTTGAATTCCGCTGTCTTGTTCTTTGCTTTGGATTTAATTAGTGGTGAAGCTGATTCTTTGGATTTTGTTTCAAATGTCTATATGGTTCTGTTGCTTGAGCTTTGAAGCAGACTTGTGATTTTCATTTTCTCGCCTTTACTTGAATGAACATGACCTGTACACTTTCTGAAGTTCTGTGAAACTTTGCAGGGGTATAAAATCATTGGTTCGCATAGTGGGGTTAAAATATGTAGATGGACAAAGTCACAACTTAGAGGCAGGGGAGGCTGCTACAAACACTCCTTTTATGGCATTGAGAGTCACAGGTTTAACTGACATTTCTGTCTTTGTTCCCCTAGCCTTATGCTTGTAGGTCGTGATTCTTATGTTAAGGTATTTGGTTTTTGAATAAGCAAGGTGCATGGAGACAACACCTAGTTTGGCTTGTGCAAACAAATGTGTCTTCTGTTGGAGGCATCACACAAATCCTGTGGGAAAGAGCTGGCAGTGGAAGATGGACGATCCTAAAGAGATTGTGAAAGGTGCTCTAGATCTGCATACAAAGATGATTAAACAGATGAAAGGAGTTCCAGGTCTGCTTATATCTTTCTCCTATCTTGGCTTGCAGATGATACATGCTTTAAAAACTTACTCTGAAAGTTTATGGGTATCCGTGGGTCAAGTTGGGGTCTAGAACCTATTTAGATATCTCATAGTTTATGAAACCCAAGTTCATTTATATAGGATTCACATATATCTTGAAAGTTGTTTAAAAAAATTTTGCACCTAAAAAGCTTCGATCCCCAATAACTTGTAGGCACTCTTGGAAGTCAAAGTTAATCTGCGTGTTTTGTTTACTTAATTGACTTTTTTCCACCACTTAGTTGAATGTCAGATGCTGACGCTTTGTATTGGCGGGATATTCTTCAGGTGTAACTCCAGAGAAATTACAAGAGGGCCTAACACCAAGGCATTGTGCGTTATCACTTGTTGGTGAGCCAATTATGTATCCAGAGATCAATGCCCTTGTAGATGAGCTACATGGAAGGCGTATTTCCACATTTTTGGTTACTAATGCACAATTCCCCGAAAAGATTTTGATGATGAAGCCTATCACCCAGGTACGTGGTGTCTGTTTTGTACATGATTTTCCAGATTGGTGATGGAGCCTTCATGCTCTTAACAGAACCAAATTGCCTAACTCATTATCGTTGATATTGACAGTTGTACGTAAGTGTAGATGCTGCCACCAAAGAGAGCTTAAAGGCTATAGATAGGCCTCTCTTTGCAGACTTCTGGGAGCGGTTTATTGTGAGTAATTTAAATAACCTCTTCTATGTAATGAAGCTTTGAAATGTAATTTAAAGCTGAGGTAAAGGTATAATGGCTGCACTGTTTGTGTTCTAGGACTCCTTGAAAGCTCTCGATGAGAAGCAGCAGCGAACCGTCTACCGTTTAACACTTGTCAAAGGATGGAACACAGAGGAGCTAGATGCGTATTTCAACCTATTCAGCATTGGGAAACCTGATTTCATCGAGATCAAAGGCGTCACATATTGCGGATCGTGAGTGTGCTTCACTTGCTCTCCTCTCTCTCTCTCTCCCCACTCTTGTTGCACACACATCATTACTTATTGGTAATCTTCTGGAAACAAAAACAGATCTGCGACATCAAAGTTGACAATGGAGAACGTACCATGGCACGCAGATGTCAAATCATTCTCAGAAGCTCTGTCTCTGAAGAGCAATGGAGAATACGAGGTTGCTTGTGAGCACGCACATTCTTGCTGTGTTCTTCTAGGGAGAACCGAAAAGTTTAAAGTGAATGGAAAGTGGTTCACTTGGATTGACTATGAAAAGTTCCACGATCTGGTTAGTTAGTTAAACTAAACACAAGATAGGATCATCTCAAAATCAAGATTCATGCTAGTTTTTGTTTAACAACACTTTTGAATGAATTTTGTATAGGTGGCTTCTGGAGAACCGTTCACGAGCACAGACTATATGGCACCAACACCATCATGGGCGGTTTATGGAGCAGAGGAAGGTGGGTTTGATCCAGAGCAGCTGCGTTACAAGAAGGAAAGGCATCACCACCCTAAACCGCAGGCTGTTTTAGCTTAAGACAGGAGTAAGCTAAGTCATTTTGTAATAGCCTAAAAAATCTTGTCTTCTAGCTCTAAAGCTTTTGTTTTTTTGGTCAACTTAAAAGTGTTTGGAAAGACGTTGAAGTTTAGAAAACATATCAAACTTTATAATAATCAAGTCTGAATCTAGTCCTCAAACCGGGTATCTTCATAAGTTTTTTTTTTGAGATCAAAAACTTCATTAGTTTCTATGTTTTGGAATTCTCACTGAAGATGATTATGCACGTGAAGCCTTTCGGGGCCAATATTGTCTTGTGTGAAATTAGTAATTATCCCTACACCTCGTGAATCATGATATCTCTACCCCGATTATAATTTTTTTTCTACATTCTTTACTCCGATTTGTATGTAATTTAGTTTAATAATTACAGCAAGGTCTTATATTAAATACTCTATTAAATATTGCTATTTAAATAACAGACAAGTTGTTTCACTAGCAATATCCATTAGTTTCTTAACTTATCCGTTCACCATGTGCGACGTATCTTTTTTTTTTCATAATCTTTCCAAAATCCGAAAGGGACGTAACCATCAACTACACAAACCAAAAATTAATCAACCTGCTACAACTACAAATCATTCTTACGAAACAATTAATTTAACCTAATGATTAGTTATTAGTATAATTTCATCGCCATTTGCTTCCTCACTGGAAATAGCTTTAATTCACCAAAAATATAACACTGACTGAGATGGACGGAAAAAAATTATTGTTTTGAACTAAGATATCCGAGAAATTAAAAATCAAAGATTTTCTTTTTTCCCATGAGGGTTTTTAGTTAATTTATAAAATTCAACAACTGTTAATCCATGAACACGCAAAATCAAAAAACTCCACTGATATGGTGCTAACAATTTACCAGCTCTTCACCGGCGTGCTTTTCCTCCTCGACCGTCTAAATGACGGCGGCGCCACCGTCTTCACCTTCATCTCCGGCTTCATCTCCTCCTCCTGTTCCTCCGCTAAGTCTTCCTGTTTCCACTTTTGCCCTTCATCGACACTACTGCTACTCCTAACTTTCTTCTTCTGTTTCTCTCTGTTGATAATCTTAACTTGTTCATCTTCTTCTTCATCTTCGTACTCCTCGTAATCTTCGTCTTCTTCGGATTCTTCTTTCTTGAAATCTTCTGGGTTCTCAAGATTCTTCCTTGGTCTTCCTCTTCGTCTCCGTGTCGTTTGAGACTCCGGCGGAGATGAAGCTTTTGCTCCCGTTGCCGTCACTGATGACGGTTCCTTTGCTCTCTGAAACCTTCTCTTCCCCATCAGCTTGATTTTTTCAATAGAATATAATATTGAACAGCTGCTTTTATGTTTTAAATATCTTCAAGAGCAATAAAAAAAGTTTCTCATGCCTTTTCTTTTTAATGTTTTACAGACAGAAAAATTGAATAAAAAGCCGCCCACTCTTTAGTGTTCAGATAAAATTTCTGTAGAAAAAGTAGATTTTATTTTTGTCCGTTGGTTATTATCCACCAGTATAATACATCTATGACAATGTATAATATATCCTATAGAATTGGACAAAAAAAATAACATATCCTTGCTTTTGTTTTTTTATACGTTATTCAAGCATACACAAACTACTAAAATCGCGAATTATCATCCAAGATTGAAATTTGTATAATCTAGTGATTTGCAAGGATATTGCCAACTTATCACCACCCCGTCGCTAGCTGCAATTTGTGTGTGTTAGGTTTGAGTTCTAATCAAAACTTCCGAATCCATGATAAACTCACAAATACATTTCATACGAATATACGATCTTTATGTTTTTATATATCTCCATTTCTTTGCTATATACAGTACGTGTAGTTTATTGTAAGTCCTGTTGGTGTTATTTTGATTTTTACACCTCGTCTTCTTCTTTTAAATAATAGCAAAACACAGAATGCATATATGATGAGCGTTCAATTCACTATTAATCGAAAACTTATATCGATCATGTGAGATAGATATTCCAACGGTGACATTCTTTTGTATTGAATAGTATACAACGAATGAGAAAATGAAACTTTCTTTACAACAAAACTTATGACTCACGCACGAGAATCCCAAACAGAAAACGACGTTTATTATCATTTCAGAAAAATAACCGGGCGTAAGTACAAAAAAAAAAAAAGGCCCAGCAAGGCCCAAAAACTGACCGTTTTAAAAAACCGACAAGAGAATGCGCGTTGTTTTTCATGAAAGCGACCGACGCGGTGTGTCTCGTAAACAGCGAATTCGGCTTTTGGACCTAAGTGGATAAGATCACGTGATCACGAAAGTCAGAAGAGCCCCATCTTCTTTTCTTGCTCTTTCCTCCTCCCCGTTGGATCATAAACAACAAAGACAATTCAATCCTTCTTAGTTCTTCCCATCACTCTCTTCTGATTTCTGATTATTTTTCCACGGATTACTCTTTTTTAACCTCGAGATTACACCACATACAATATTTTCGGTAAAGATAAAAGCGAATTTCGTTTTTTTTTCCTTCTAATTCTTCGAAAAAGGGACAATTTTTTTTTCTTTTTTTTTTTTTTGATTTAAATCTCAACTGGGGTCGTCATTAACCTTGGCCACGCGCCGAGCTCGCAATATATCGAGAGCTATGATATAGGAGAGAGATCTAATCAAATCCTACTTGGCCATATAAATTTTCTATTTTTATTTTGGGGACACAGACAGGAGGATTAATATTAAGCACCAGATTAAGTAAGTTGGTTTGTGGATGTAACATCTTCTGGGTGAGCTTCCTTTCCTCTTTTTTTTTTGTTGCTTTCTTTCTCTCCTTTCTTTTCTGCGGATTTTTCTGGGTTTTTGAGAAAATTCTTAAAAATTTCTCTTTTTTTACAGATACTTCCTTTGTGATAGAAAGAAAGTTTTAAATTTCTGAATCTCTTCTTCCTTTCTGTTTTTGTCACCTGGGTCAATCTCTGCGGTTTCCAAATAGAAGATTGGATATTTTTATTTCTTTGACCATGTCTCTGTTTTTAGGAAGTGAGTAAAGTTTCAATCTTGACATTTCTTTTTTGAGAATCGTTCAGCGATTTATAGTTGTGATGTTATTCCTTTTAGAAATCTCCCATTTTGAGAATGAATAATTCTTTCTCATTGAAGATTTTTTTTAATCATTCCATTTCCTTGAAAAAACGATTTTAGTTATTCAGGTCTCTCTTTTTGGGGTTTTGTCTTCTCAAATCCAGGAAGAAAGCTATTGCTTTCTAATTGTGTTCGAATCTCACGTTATTCTCATTGATTCCAAATTTTCTGCAGCAAAAGCCCGTTTTGCAAACCAAATCCAACATACACGGCGTCTCTGATGCAAATGTTTCGATTCAGTGAGAAATAGAAATTGGGATATTGGTTCTTAAATCATGGTGGAACCTTATGAGACACGTAACAACGGAGAAGCATATCAGATGGTCAGATATCAGGGTTATCACCATCACAATTCCAGAATATCTTCATCATCAACAACATCATTATCTTCGCCGTTGCTCGATTTGAGAGTGTTCTATGTCAGAATCAGCAATTTCAAGGTGGATGATTCCACACCTGAGCTCCTCACCATCACTCACATTCCTTTGGATCCAGACTCTCTTCTGGAGATAAACGGTGTTCGAATGAGCATTTACTCCGAAGGAGTTTCCTCTCAGTTAAGGCGAGATCGAGTTGATAAGAAATCCGAAGTAGCTACCTTTATCAGCACTGACAATATCAGATTATCCGGTAGTGTCAAGTTTGAGGTATATGACAAAGATGAGCTGGTTTTGTCTGGAACTCTTGAGATGTCCGGTAGTAATGGTTTCACTGGTGAGTCTAAGCATAGCACGAAACGGTGGAACATGAACTGTGAAGCTGAGATCACCGCAGGGTCTGGTTTCTTGAAGGAGAAACATATTGGATGTTCGGAGTTATCATCTCCATTGCCAACTATAGAAGTCTACGTCACTGGTTGCTTTTCAGGGACACCAATCATCTTAACCAAGACACTACAGCTCGGTTTCAGAAAGAAGCACAATAGAGGGAGTGCATTAGATTCGATTCCAGAGTATGAAACCGGTGAGCCTCAGAAAGGCAACTCATCAGAGCTTGATTATCAGGTAATTTTCAATTTGGTACTTCACTGTTTCAAGATTATTACAATGCTTCCTAAATTGTTTTATTCTAGTTGGTGTCCAAGTTCAACACACTGAATGCTATGAGTCTTCGTGGTCATGCTGTAGGCAGTATGAGCATTAATTTTTTCATGGTTTTGAAATTTCATATCTGGAGACATGTTACTTGGTACTCTTAGGAAGATAATTCCTTTAGATATTGAAGTGGACCAACTTCGTGATAAATGATCATGTGAGGTATGGGGCCTGAGTCGCCTGACATATTTTACAAGTCAATAGATAGCTCTCTCTCTCTCCCCCTCACACACTCACAGACTCTCTCTCTCTCTCCCAATTCCCTCATGTCCTGTGATCTTTATATCTGAACTCTTATCCTCCTGTGGCCCATTAATTGAAATATCGTGGTTTTCACATGTAATGCTAAAATATATCATCTTTTAATTATGCATAAACTTATTCGGGAAAACGTTTCTATTGAAAAGTTAATGTTAAGATTCGCTTGAAGTTTTATTTGGAGGTTGTTGCAGTTGACATTGTCAAAACCTTTTGGAAATGGATATTCATACTCATCGTAGGTTAAGAGCTTCCCACCTATTAATCATAGAGGTGTAGACACCAGTTTTAAGATTGGAACAAAAATACGATTAACCTCTATTCTACAAGTGATTGAATGACCATTGTATTCTTTATTTGAGTATCTCTTGTTTTTTTTTTTAGTCAAACTACTTGAGTATCTCTATAATTGTTTGATACTTATTTTTCTTGTCGATAATTGCAGTGTTTTTATCCTAAGTATGAAAGTTTTTTTCCTTGTGCAGGTAACAGAATACGGAAGCTACAAACAAGATTATGATGGAGAATACGGCGACATGTATCTGAGAAGAGAGTATACAGACGGTGAAGATGGAGAGATGTCGTGGTTCAATGCCGGTGTGAGGGTTGGTGTGGGAATTGGTCTTGGTGTATGTGTAGGTCTTGGCATTGGGGTTGGCCTTTTGGTGCGTACCTATCAATCAACCACCAGAAACTTCAGAAGAAGGCTCATCTAGTTTCACTCGAATTGCCTCAAGCTTCTCCTCCTTCTCTGCTTCTAACTCCACTCCATCGCAAATCTCTTTTGACTGCAGAACTCTAAGCTACATAGTCTAATAGCTAATACTGCTGTGTAGTATAATCTTTCTTCATGTGTTTTTTTTTTTCTCTTTGTTTGTGCCTTAAAATTTTGAAAGAATCATTACCTTGTGTTTGTTGAGATATAGAAGAAAAAAAAAAGACTGAAAGACACAAAGCTTGTTGCTGGTATTATCTGCTTCCTGCCTGTATATAAATGATTATGAGTGTAAGAGTTTTTGGATTAACTTCAAGAGTAACTTGGATACACACAAATCCTTTTATTTGATCAATGCTAATGTCTAAATCTTTCAACTTCTCTCTCCCATGAACTATAAATCACTCGATTAAAAATGATATTGCGTTCAAAACCGGTTAAGGGTTGGTTTGGATTGGCTCAGGGGCAATTTCGGCTCCAGAAAACCCACTGCTCACGTGCTGCTGGTGATGGTTACTTTGAACCAATCCCCAGAAGTTTGCAGTTTTAACATCGTCTTGGTTCATTTGCTTGGAGAATTCTTCATAGTTATACTGCAACAAAGCTTTCCCTCCAAATTCGGTTGGGAGATTTTTCTCGTCGAAAAATGAGCTCATAAGCTCCACGCTTTCCGGGTTCTTTGGGTAAACAAATTTCACCTTGATGAATGTCTTTGCATCAATAAAGTACTTCACTATCTGTGAAACAACACAAAAAAACACAAATTTAAAATCAAATGTTCCTGCACATACATTATTCATTCAAGTGGAGAAGCAGGGTTTTTTTCAAACCTTCCAGAATGCCTCAAAGAGTCTTGGAGGATTGTAGAGGAAAGCGACAGCTAGTCTCTCTGGGTAGTGATTTTGCAGTATGTTGATAGTCTCTCTAGCAGATTTAATAGGCACACTGGTGCTCAGTGTCCAGTCCGTGAAGTCAATAAGCCAGGACATCTGTTCTTGATCCTCTGGCAGATTCAGAATAGCATTCTCAATGAGATACACCAAATGTTTCATCTGATTGTCTAAAGATTTCGTGTTCTGCAGAAATTTTCATGAAAAATAAAACTGGATGGTTTATCTTTTGCCCCGAAGTTAAACTCGCTCTAAAATATTAACCAAGAAGAAGATGATCTTTAGAAACCTGCAAGCCAGGTCTCAGTATAAGAACCGTTCTTCCACTTCTGTCATGGAATCCAGCTTTGTAAACTTTTCCAGTCACACCTTCACCTGAAACTTCATTCTAGAAGAAAGCAAGGGTCAACAGGTAAGTTTTTTATGAGGATTTCTCCAAAGAAAATCCAAGATTCTTGATACTTACCCATCGGATGTCCTCCGGTTTAAAAGTCGATCTCCATTTAAGAGTCTCCTCAAGCATCTTCTTAGCTTTTCCTACATTCCAATTCCTAGCTTCCAGATATCTCTTCAGACACGCATCTGAACAATAAAGTGAACTCCTTCCAGAGAGCTGACCGAGGAGAGCCTTAAGCTCTTTGAGCTAGAACCATTAAGATAAGAAAAACAAAAAAAGATCACCTTCTACGAATCATATATTCCAAGTTATTTGAGAATCACCAGAAAGCCCTGGAAAGTTTTTACCTTTGCCTCTCTGAGAGCTGTCTCATTACTCTCTTGATCGGTTTTCGAAGAAGTCTTGCGACGAAACATTTCGAACAGCAATAGGGTCCAGTATCAAAATGTTATTCTGTAAAAGTTACCACAATGAATAAGCGCCATATATAATAGCAAAAGCTAATACTCCCCGTACAAAGTACATGAAGGAGAATTATAACAGACTACATCACCAGAGGAGTCACAGAGAAACAAGCAACATGCAATGGACGCTATACAACAACAAAAAAAGGTTCATTTGATTCATGTGACTCGAACACAGACCACGCATGACTCAGCTACCTACTACTAAGCATTAAAAAAAAAACTTAAGAAAATTCAAAAAAATCTAGTAGAAACGGATCGGTCAAGAAGGATCAATCACCGAGCTGATAGAGAAAGGGAGAACATTTATGATGAAGAAGAATTGAGTAGTTTTTCAATCTCCATCAAGATCCCACCCAATTTCGGAAAAAATGGACCAAAACGGAATTTTTTATAAAAAAAAAAACGCCTATAATTCTCCTCCTCACTACTTTTCTTCTATTCGTCGGAGACAAAAGAACACAAAAAAAAAGTGCAATCGAAAACCTGATATATATATATATATATATATATCTATCCATCACAATTCACAGACACGAAAGACCGAAAATTTCGAAGAGAAAAACGAGCGTACCCAGCAGAAACCGAAGGGAGCAGCAAGGAACAGAGATGGAGTGAGAGAAGACAAGTCGTCGTAAGTCAGCTGCAGAGAAACTGATTAAATGGAGAAGTTGCGAGAAGAAAAGTAAAACGAAAAATCAAAAAAAGCTTACGGACAACAACTAAAATATCTCCGGCACGTGGGATTCACGTGTTATACATATAAGAACTAAAAAGACCAATAAGACCCTTCTTATTCTAACACTAACTAAAACGATTTTGGCAGGTCAGACAAACGGGGTAACACGTCAAAGACCCGAGCATTAACCGTCTAACACGTCTCGTTTTATGACCAGTGATCTAGCAGGTCTCTTTGCAGATTCTTCAAAATTTTACTGTTTGTTCCTCTTGGCTCTTGTTAGGTTATTTTATAAGAAAATCTATTATAATATTTTAATTTATTTGTTAGTTAGAGCATCATCATATTATGCGGCATGCGGATTGATCCGTTGTCCATACATATAGACTCCTTATGACACCGTTGTCCACAATGAAGTAACCATAATAATACCATCGAGATGGTATGTTATCAACTAATTATCCACTAGATTACAGCACACATTGACGTGAGAACGTTTTTTTTTTTTCAGCTCAGACTTCATTGTCATGAAAAAAAGTAATAAAGCTATTACATTCGAGATTTTTTCTTTTACATTCCAATGGAGTTCGAAAACATCTACAAATTACCCAATATTCCCAACACACACACCAAGCCTGAGCAATGCAAAAATGGGATTTGTTCAACTTAATTCGCACTGTTTAAGGTCGATAGAAAGCTCAGAAGATTTGCATACCTCATAGCAATGATTTAATCATTTTATATGTCCAAACATACAGAAGCAACTTCATCATCCCAAAAACCAATCTAAGCTAAACTGGATTAAGAGACAAGAGCAAAATCTACATGGCATCAACGTTGTATGCTAACATCCCATGATCTCATATCATTTCGAATTTCCTAGGACTAACATTTTTGATATTTTTCATATAAAAATTTAAAGGCATGACAATCAGATTATAAGCGTAGATTGTTCAAACACTCTTATAAGTTTAATATAATTCTTCAAAATCAAAAACCAAACCTGAGGATGGCCAAAGATTTCAACAAGTAAATAGCTTTTTTCAATAAAGAAATCGACTCGGAAAGTTGAGCAAGTAATCTGTGCATCAACGTTGTTGTTGGAAAAGAGCTCGGCTGATGATTCCAGTAGCCTCCATGTAACGATCAACACATCTAGAGATGCAGCTACTCTCACCTCCACTAAGGCTTGATCCTGGCTTTGTTATGCATTTGTCGAAACATTTAACTCTCAGTGTCTCGATGAACTCCTCCGCATAAGCTTGAGCGAGCTGCGTCTGCATCTGTTCCATCACTGCCTCCGGCGATTTACCACCCATTGGCGGCGGCGGAGATGAGTAGTCCATTTTATTTTCACTGAAATCGAAAAAAAAAACAAATTCAGTATACAGATTGGCAAGAAGAATCGATCGACATTCAACAACACAAAAGAGATAGAGAAAGAGACAAAATCCAAAATACCGGAAGTGATTTAGACCGACGACGAGAAGTAGGAACGGGGGATGATAGAAATTGGGGGAATTTTCAGGATTTATTTTCTTTTCGGTATCTAGGGTTTCGGCTTTAACCGGCTTACGAGTTTATTATTTCAGTGGGTCGGATACTAAAAGCTTTGGCCCATTGGGATAATTTATGTAAACAACCAGAAAAAGGGCAAGAGTATGTTGGGTTTTTATGGATCAAGTGGTTTACATTGCAATCATTTTCATGGAATTTTCCAGTTCCAGGTAGCAAATTACTTACACAGGAAATTGTAAGGAAACAAAACATAAGTTCGACGCTTAAAAATTGATATTCTGAAGTATTCTGAAGTTGTGTTGGAGGGGGAAAAGCTTTTGCTCATAGCAGATTTATAAAAACAACAACCTTTTGTTGTAATGTTAAGTTTAATCCATAAAAAAAAAAAACTAACTTCCAATTTTTGTGGCAAAATTGAAGCTAAGAATTAAATAAAATGACTCATTTTAATACAAAAAGTAGACAGTACTTTTTAGCGTAAGATCTTAGAGATATGTTTGATTAACTAAAATATATAGTAATAAAACAGATTGTATTGTATCAATATATAAATTAAGAAATAATATTAAGATCACATTTACAATTCATATGTAAAAAACCACTTTATATAAAGAATAAACAATAATATCATTCCACTTTTATTTTGTTAATAAACACATCATTCTACTAAAACCATAAATTAACCCAAAAAAAAGTACAATATAGAATTAACTAAATATATAACCCACGCATAACATGGGTAACCAACTAAAGGCATTAATACACAACAACAAAGGAAAATTCAAAAAACAATTGTGAAGGAAAAAAAAAAGGAAAAACATGTATAACCTCAAAAACCAGGCAAAACTGAGAGGTCAGCGATTCCTGTGGGAAGATTTGCAATGCTATTGAGAAGAGCGAGTCTGTTCTTCCTCACTCTTTCTTCCTCCTGCAACCGTATAATTCAACGATGAGCTCTCTAATTACATCCTCGAGCACAGTGTGAACAAAGTTTCAACTTACCACCATCACGAACACATTGTTGAAGAAATCCTCGAGCGGCTCCAGCAACTGCGTGGATATCTCAGTGAACTCCTCGATTTCTATGCCTGAAATTTTGGAAGCAGTGGGAGAAATTTGTTTCTTTGTTTGATTGATTGAGAGAATCCAATGGAGAGAAGAAAAGTGGAGTTACCAGTGTGAATTCCATCTTTGATAGAGGTGTAAGCGTTCCACAACTTTTTCTCTTGGGAAGTCTCAAATGCATCCTCATCCACCTGTGGTTGCATTATTCAAATGTTAGACAGATGCTCTTTTGCCATTCTGATCAGACACAACCGTCAAGTACCTCAACTCCAACATCAACATCTTTCCCACGGACAATGCGTGTGGGACGGGAATATGCTTCCACTATCTTCGGAAAGATCTCACCTTTGCTTAGCTTTTCCATCTGCAAAACCCCCAGCTCCGTTAGCTTCTTATGAGCAAAATCACTATGTTTGTTTTGAGACTATGAACTGCGTAGCAAACGACAGAGCAGCATTCCAAACCAGAAGATAACCAAGTCCTTGTAAAACCATTGTGCTACACTGCTACTAAATGAACTCATCGACTTTAAACCATAAACCAATCCCAATTTTAATACCAATGTCCAGTCGGTTTTGTAGTCTCTAATACTAGATCGCAGATGAGCTTCATCCAATCAAAATTTAGAAACACCCTTCTAAACTAGGCTTAATCCAATCGCCATAATACCTGGCTTGAAGGAAAATGATGCCCAAATGCTTCTCAACTATCACCTAATCCCATATCTAGTCGCTATTGGATCATATTACGATTCAATTACCTTGTACGCAGTTCTTGCTGCCAGACAAGGATCGTTTCCACGTTCTGCTAAAACAGACCTAACTACTTCAGGGCTTACTCCGTTGTCAACCTGTTAAAAGGATAGAACGTTGTTCAAGAACCGGACATTAAGGTCCTTTAGTTTAAAGAGTCAAGGAATTATGTCTGATCGAATTAGAAAGCAAAAAGATTAGCATCAAGAAAGTTGCACTAACCAGAAGCTGTTCCAGTCTTCGAGTAACAAATTGATACACCTAAAAACAATAGAACAGTTTATTATATTAAGGACATTTTAAGATGATGGCTTACAACCTGTAAATCAAGATTTGGCGCCACTCAGTAGCTATGGAGAACGTGATTCTTACATCGTCTAAAGTATTTGCCTCAACCGTCATCGGTTGTACACTCGCTGCAAGTTCTAGAGCATGTTTGAAGTTGACATTTTTATCCTTCTCGACCAAAATCTGAACCTGTGGCATACAAAGTATTACTTGGCACCATCCATAAAATGACAAATTATAACTTAGATCAGAATATCTACAAACTTACTAAGCCATACGATATTCTTCTAAGGCCAAATGGGTCATTTGTTGAACTTGGCTGGCAACCAGCAGCAAAAAGACCAACAAGGCTATCCAATCTACGGTCATTGAAACAAACATAGGTATTACTATATAGGAACACAAATATCATATCAGAAGTATATGCATTTTAGATCCGCGCCAATCCAGCAACAAGGTTTTTTTTTTGGTAAACAATCCAGCAACAAGGTTGTGTTCACAGGACGAACCGTTTAGCATCCCAAGAAAGAAATGGGAGAGACACCAAAACTTAAAGCTTTCAAATTACCTATCAGCTATTGCCAAAACTATTCCTGCATCTGTTTTGGGGATGACATCTCCCGAATATCTAGGAAGTGCAATTTCCAGCAAAGCTTCTGCAATCTGCATCCCAGGGGAAACGATTGTTGTATAGAGCACATGCTAAAAGATATATACCATACTAGGCTAGTTGCTAAAGTCTATTACGCAAAAGAAGCAGCCACAAGTGCAACTTACGCTCGTAAGCAGATACACTTAAACAATCCATTACCTGCTCTGAATAGCCATCTCTGAGAGCATAATGACGAGCCATTATTCCTGACAGCGATGTAAATTCTGTAACTACAGCAGTTGCAAGGTCTGACAGAGCAAGTGAGGCAGCATCCTTCACAACCGGATGCAGATCTTCATCAATTTCGAGGGCTAAACAAAGCTTAGTTACCATCTTTTCTAGACGGTTCATCTTATCCAGCATCGTCCCAAGCTTTTCCTGTAAATTTACATAAACATCGATGAAAAGCTTGTGTTGTATGTGCTACTAAAGTCAATATTATATGGCTTGATTTTATCACTTGTACGAGTACTGAACCATTGAAACAGCAGTGAACTACATGAAAGCCATCTAGTAATGTATTATTCTGACCAGCTTCTTGCTTAAAGACAAGTATCCGAAGGAAAAACTTACGTGGAAAAGAATTCCCTGCAGCTGACCTCGAAATTCAGAAAACCTTTTCCTTGTGTCCACCTCATAGAAGAACTTTGCATCTTCATAGCGTGCCCTGCAAAAGTATCACATGACCGTTGGTTGCTTTTTAATATGGTCTATTCCATCTATCAATTGAATAAAGATTTTAGGAATTTATTACACATCGCAACCTGAGAACTGCTTCATTTCCTTTCTTCACCACATCCTCATTTATTGCACCATTGGCAACCTAAACAAAACCACACTTTGTTTCGTCAGCTATTAAGAACTTGTTTTTGTGCCATTAAACATTTTGTAAAACATGCAACAGAAGACAATGCAAGGCTAGAGTGTCGTACAGCAATAAAGTAAGGCAATAGCTTTCCACTCTCATCAGTTATGGAAAAGTACTTCTGGTGCTTCTGCATAACCTAGAGGGTGTACGCCACAGTAAGGCCATGAATTAGATTAGTATACTTGCTGACAAACACACAAGAAAGTAAACAGATATTATAAGCAGGTTATACGGTATTAAAACCGGTCTTAGTTTCTAAAGAGCTTACAATAGTTAAAAGCTCCTCCGGTAATTCTAAGAATGATTCCTTGAACTTTCCAATTAATGGCACAGGAGCTTCGACGAGATTTGCAACCTGGATTCATTTACTTCTTAGCATCACGGTGTAAAGATAACTTCTTGGAGCCATTGATAAAGCATATCACTGATAACACCATAATTTACCTCATTAAGTAAGTTCTGTTGGACAACAACACGCCCATTAACACTTTTTGCTAGCACATTTGACTTCTCAAGAATGATTTTCTTCCTTTCCTGTATTATGTTAACCAATGAAATGACTACATAGATCCATAACTAGAAATCTAAAAGGAGAGAGATTTGAGACCAGCTGAAAATTAAGAAGAAAAAAAAGAGAGAAGAATATATGAAGGGCATGCCTCAATCTCAATATTGATTCCAGCATTCTTCATTGTATCTTCATAGGATTCTGCACTGTGTACCTGCCAATATATAGAAGACCATAAAATACACATCTGAAGCATGAAATCCAAATATGCCTACAGACGATGGTGCAAGGTACATTCTTACCAATAGTGTTGCTGAGGAAGTATTGCGAAGTCCAAAAGATACATTTCCACTGCATTTTGTTCATTTAACAAATATAACAAATTGTTATTTTATCAACAAATATTTTGCATATCTACATCTTTCTGATATCCCTAATAAATGCCCGATGAAAATTCGTGGTCTTAAGATTAATATACACATATAAAAATGAGATTTCAACGTTTATCCTCTGTGCCAACCGAAGCCATAGGAAGCATGGAAAATCGAGTGTAACCAAGTAAACATACCTTGTGTTGCCAGCAAAGCAGAATGGCACAACCAGATCCCCATGTAAGGCCATAACCCAGCGAATCGGTCTGCTAAACATTACCTGCTTATCACAGCAGAAGATAAATAGCAGTAATATAAACTCCTTCTTTTACTACTGAAACTACGCTACATGAACTTAAATATGAGTATAAAGATATAGGTTACATACTGAAGAGTTCCAGCGCATTGACTTGGGGAACGATATTTTAGACAATATACCAGGTAATTCTTCTGACAGAACCTACAATAGATAAGATTCCAAATTTTAAAAAATATATATATATAGTATGTTGAGCAAATAATTGTAGTTTTCCTTCGAGGAAGATATCAGATGCGGATATAGTGAAGTAGAGGAATTAGAATACTAATTCTACGAGGTACACCATATTAAAAGCAAAAGGAAAATATGAACATCAACAGTTTCCTAAATTAATAGATAAAAAGTGTACATCACAGATATCTTTGTCATGGAAGATGAAAGTAACAGTCCCTTCGCATAACATGAGGAGTCAAGAAAAAAACCTCCAAAGCAAGTCGAGCTGGCTCTGTAACTCGTGCATGAACATATTCGGTCTTCCCTGAAAATAAAGACAAAATAAAAAGAGCTCAAAAAAGAAAGAAAGCAGAACCGCAGCCTAGGAAACAAAGAACAAGGAAGCAGTCAGAAGTTGGGTAAGACACAAGATCCTGATAACAGACCCACCAGCAACTTTTCTGTACAATTTTTCCAACGGAACGCCATATCTACGGCTAAAACCATCTGCAGCCTGGCATTGGAGAACAACAAGAAATTTTATAAGTACATATCTTTAGGCATCAATGCACGCTAAAAAGTAAAAACAAGCATAGTACAAAACCTAAGGACCAATGGATAAATAATTTATATGATTTTTCCTTAAATTTCACCACTCTCTACCAAAATACTTTCAATAGTTAACTTAATCGCCTAGCGGTGCCTGAGGAGCAGAAAGAACCAAAGGAAAAGAAAAAACCTTTGTCGGCATTCCTTGATCATCAAACGCTTTAGAAGCAGGGGGTCCTCGAACTTCAATTTCCTCTTCCAGCTGCTTAGAGGACATAGCATCAACTAAAACCTGAAAAGGGAACCTTCACGTTAAACTGCTTTAAAAAGAAGAACAAATTCAAAAAAAACTTCAAGAGTTCCATGATTCGACTCAATAACCCACAGCCCAAAAACTTCAGATACGTTTCAAGAGTTGACATGTTAGCAATAATTTGTTCCTAGAGTTTAGCAATAATTTGTTCCTGGAGTTGACATATTAGCAATAGTATGTAAAAGTAAAAACATCTTATTAATTACCACTAGCCTGCGAGGTGTCCCAAATGCTTTCACAGTGCCATGCCGCAGTCTTTGGTTCTCTAGTAACTGTAGCACTAAAACCCTGAGCTGCAACATTAATAAGGACAGTTACTTGATGCCCAATCTATCAAAAGAGCATAACACAAAATGACAAACAAGAAGCACAGGAAAAAATGATCTAGGGAGTTTGAAAAGTAAAATGTTGCAGCATGAGCGACCCACAAAAGTTTCCAGGAGTGAGTGGTGAGAGATAGAGAGAGAATTTTCAAGGTTTTCCAAAGGAAATGAAATTTTACTTGTTCGCTAGCGTTGATAACATCTTGAGGTGGCATCTCTTCAGTCCCTATCTCAATGATAAACGATCTTGGATCCTCAGAAACCTGTTTGGAAAAGAAAAAAAAATATCTAAGTTGACGACTTCAGAAATGTTTTCATAAATCAAACCATCCAGCTTTCTCGTCGTAAGTAGACCATATCAGCAAGGAATGCTAAAAAGATTATCGACACCAAAATATTTCGTAAACTAATATCCCACAACTCATCAAAAAAGGGAAATAATCAGCAACAAATCTCCGATTGTAGATCCTCAAACTAGAAAACGCCAACCTTTTCAGCCACATTTTCCAAAGCAGCTCCGTGATGAATGGGAGAAATATGTTCGGAGGCAACACCAAGAGGATGTCCAAGAGACTCACGTGTCTTTAACCACAGTTGGGCACATTGGCGAGCCAAGCTATTCTTTCAAAGAAGATACACAGAAGCAAAAATATGCACATTATATATGTATATTTACAAGTAAAGACTTGTTTAAAGCATCTCCTATCCGGTTAATCAAGCTTGTTGGTTTGCTCAATAATACACTCAGAAAACTGGAACAGATCTTAGTATCTTACCTGCGCATTCGACTAAAATAACGAGCACGTTCAGTTACACCAACGAAACCTCTAGCATCTAAGATGTTAAAAGCGTGAGAAGTCTTCAGAAGCTGGTCATACCTAGCATGCCCCCAAGCAATTTTGTTAAATTCAGGAGACAATGGTTAAAGATGGAGAAGATAAGGGATGACCATAAGCATGTGATAAACATACGCAGGGATTGGAAGGCCTAAGGCAAGTAAGGAACGTGCTTCTTCGTCAAAAAAATCGAAATGCTTTTGAAGGCGATCCACGCTAGCATGCTCCAAATAATATGAGCTCATTTCCTTCCTGCAAAAGTAACCCAAATATTAGTCTCGAAACAGGATTACACAGAGTAGTTTTGATGATGTATGATGAACAATCCATAAAAGAATCAGTCTTACTCATTTTCCAAGAAAAGCTCCCCGTAAGTGATCCCATCAGCATATAAGATCTTTTTGAAATGGTCAACTTCCTGTCAGTTTAAACGAAAGGCTAACTTAAGCCAAACAATAAAGACCTAAAAGGAAAAACAAGTGTACATAAACAATAAGGAACTCTTATTCGAAAAAAAAAATAAAGTAATAAACGGAGTACAAGACTGACCTGAAGCAACATAAGGATGCGCTCAAGCCCATAAGTTATTTCAACAGATACTGGAGATAACTGAAGACTTCCAGCCTAGAAAGAAGCAAAGTTTCTAATTGTCGTTAGCAGAAAATACAGTAGGGAAAGGGAAAACCAAAATTACCCCAAAAACAAAAAAACGCAGACCATAATCTACATTTTGATTCATAAAAATGTTTTACATATTATGAAGATTACCTGCTGAAAGTAAGTAAATTGCGTGATTTCCATACCATCCATCCAAATCTCCCAGCCCAAACCCCAAGCCCCAAGCACCTGTAAGTCATTCAAATTAACAGACACTATCACACTGAAGCTCTCTGTGACAATAGAGTGAGAAACTAAAAGAGATGGAAAACCTCGATTTATGAATTTCACACATTACCGGGCTCTCCCAATTGTCTTCGACAAACCGTATATCGTGTTGAGTCACATCAATACCTATAAAAGTCACATAAGAAGTAGTAAGCAGAAAGATTATCTGGATTGAGAGAGAATTTCCTACATTGATGCACCATAAAGACGACCTATCTTGAGCAAGGGAACCAACCAGAACTAGGAGAAAGATTCAATATAACTGTGCGTATACAAGGAAACACTTGAGAGTCTGAAAATTAAGTTGCATTTCGGAATCAATGATAGAAGGGGGAAAGGTTTCTCAGTACCTAAAGCAGAAAGACTGTTGATAAAGAGGTCTTGGGAGTTTCCAGGATCAGGTTTCAGTATGACCTGAAACTGAGTGTGTCTTTGAAGCCTATTGGGGTTCTCTCCATAGCGACTGTCGTCAGGTCGTATGCTAGGCTCCACATACGCAACATTCCAGGGCTCAGGACCAAGAACCCTCAAAAATGTAGAAGGATTCATGGTGCCAGCTCCGACCTTAAGACGACGAAGCGGAGTTATGTGGTAAGAGGTGGTGGAGAGAAGAAGTTGAGAGAGATAGTGTAATGGTGATACCATACCTCGGTGTTGCTAGGTTGCATAACGGCGCATCCGACGGAAGCCCAGTATTCCTAAAAACAGCAGAAGAGAAATATAGAGTCGTTGACGTAAATTGAAGGAGAGAGAATGGGGAATAGAAGGGAGAGGAGTGAGGAACCTGGAGGCGCTGAATTGCTTGCTGGAATGTAGGAATAGAGACGCGGGCATCATCATCGGGCTCGCGATAAGAAGGTTGATTGTGAACACCGGAGGAGACGGCGGAAACGGCGGTGCGGTGAAATCGGCGGGAAGGTGGCCGAGAAAGACGGCGAGGGAGGAGGAAGAAGCGAGGAGAGGCGTGAGGACGAAGGAAGGAGATGAGAGGGAGAGAAAAAGAGAGGATGGCCATGAATGAGAGAAGACAAATGGGGTTTATCCAAATGCTAATGGAATGGGGTTTTTCATTTTTACAGAGATACACTAGTGTATAGAGAGATTATAGAGACCTGGATGAATATATCACACGATTAATTTCATCTGACCTATAATTCTATACGAAACCGATGCTTGGAAATGAACAAAAAGGAGAAAGGAAAAAGAATTATGAAATGACATCATTTGTCCATCGCAAGGCAAGCACTCAATATTCGGTTCAGTCCGGTTCGGATTTGAGTTTAGAATTTTAGAAAAGAATTTTCACTCGAATAACCAATTTTTATCGGTTGGATTTGGTACGATTTTAGACAAACCAAAATTATAACAAAAATAAGAAACAATTCACTAAATGTAGTTAAATTTTTTACATTTTTAATACATTTCTGTTTAGCCAAAAAAGAGTACTTCATCGATTTTGATTAGTTCGGTAAATTATCTCCGGTTTCATAAACTTCGGATTTAGTTTGAATAATTCGGTGTAGCTATAACGGATTGAGATTTTTGGTTTGAATTAGAACGGTTCTAAAATTGTAAAATAGCGCCTAAAACCTTGATTAGTTGGTCGAGCTGAAATTTCTAACTAAGCACACAATTTACACCGCATCTGACAGATACAAATAGGGGGGAGAAGAAAAGAAATTGTTAGAGGTCTTTGACCAATTGTTAATTGAGAACCTTTTGGTTTGGGGAAGGTTATGTGATCTCTTCAACAAAGGTCTCTCAACAGAGTTAGGAATGGTGGCATAAAGAGATTCTAACATAAAAAGTTTTTTTTCAAGGTTATTTTCCTTTTAACGTTTTAGAGATTTTACTATTACATTGTTTTTCTGTTACACTGATCATATGAATTGGTTCGATTTTTGACGAAAAATCATAAGTAATTATTTAGTTTTGTAGTTTTTTAATATACTCTACGTATTCAGATAATTTGATTGATTACATTCGGATTAATACTCTCGGATTAAGGTCAGATTTGGGTTTTGGAGTTACAATTCGGGATACTCTCTACTTATTCAGATAATTTAATTGATTACATTCGGAAAGGTCTAATTTTAACACTTTCGTGACGAAGTTTCTTTTTTGTTTGGAGTATTTTTTAATCAGATTAGGAATTTTCATCGAAGAGGTACCATATAAATATCAGATAAAGAATGGAAATGGAAATTATACCGAAAAAAAACAGGTTCAAGACTGAAACTTGAAATCAAATAAAAAACGAGTTCGATGGAAAACAATGAAGAAAGCTCAGAAGAATTGCCCACGTCATATCAATGATTGTGAAATCTCATATGTCCAGACATAATTAGAAGCAACTTCATCATCGCAATCATCATCTCAAAAACCCCATAACCATATCTCTATCAACCAATTTATCATCAAATCATAAAGTTATAAACGAAGTGAATACTCAGAGAAGCTACTAAATTGTAGCGATGGCAGACAATCTACACGGCATCAATTCAGACCGCCCGTCTGCTAGTATCTCATCATCGATTAAAATCCCCAAAAAAACAATTCAACAAAATCGAATCTACGACAAAAACATGATAAGCAAGGCATCAGATAATAAGCGGAGATTGTTTGTCAACATTATTATTCTGCGTGTTAAGCATAATTAATCAATTCGTCATTTGCCAATAATCTAAAATTCTTAAAATAATAAAAAAGAAGAAGAAAGTTTCGGTCGATTCATTTGACGCCAAAGCAAAAGAAATAGCAATGGGTTGGTAAGATAACCATTTCGATCTCTGCACCCGTTTTAACTCCTCCACCATTCTTTTGATTTTACTCTTGGTTAGAGAAGTGGGTAAACAGATGCAATTAAAAACCATAAGAAATCGCAAAAACCGAGAGAAAACAAAAAAACCACGAGAATCAATCGATATTCACTAACGCTACAGAAAACAAATCAACTACCTAAAGAGCATAGAAGAAACGCAGAGGACGAAATTCATAGATCGGTTGTTCTTTAAGGATTTAGATTTTTCGATATATTTATATAGCGGAGATGCTTTCTGTTTCGCAGCTATCTAGGGTTTCGCCTTTAACGGACTTCGATGGGCCGGATAATATATCTAGCTCGGCCTGTTTTAGTATGGTCCATTTTAATTCATAAAGACATAAACTTCAGAGCCTCAAGTTCAGACATAAACCAAATTAGTTAATCTCGGTTAGGTTTGGTTCAATTTTTTTATTCAAGAATGTTTTTACCCACTCCTCCTAAGCGGGATACTTAACGGATTTATCATTCAACTAACCAAATTTACAGATACATATGAATACAACCACAAAGGAGATTTATTAGTATCAAGAAATATATTTAAAAAGTTATTTAATGATGGAAGAAGTGATTATACAAAGAGTGATATTTTATTTATATTGAACACTCAATTTACAAAGATTCACAAACTTTATCTTAGACCCGATTACATGATTTGGCTTGGTTTATGCAATCACGCAACCCTCTTATTTATAGTGTTGAAATTATACAAATGGATATCTAACTTAAAAATACTTATATTCCTCATGCATAATTATTTACTTTTTACTTATTCAACATATACATTATTATTCATAATTCTAAACTTATTCAACATATGCATCATTATTTATTATTACATCGCTGGTTTCATAAACTTCATAATGGAGAGATTTAAGCCGAAAAACGTGCATCCGAGCAGTCGATAAGATCACTCACCAGTCCTTTTTCGTTTTGGTCTTATGATTAGTCCAAGGTTATTACTTTTTTTTTTTAACGTCTGCATGTTGTAAATACAAAGTGTTATGATCCTCATGGAGGATTTGAACAAGGTAGTAAGGGACATAAAAATGAAATACAAAGGAATTATTGGGAATTAGAGGTTCTCTTGCTAAACGATCTGCAGCTTTGTTACAGGATTGTGGTGCCCATTGGAATTCAATTGATTCGAATTTCTCTCCCCACCATTTGATATCTCTGATCCAGTTATGTAGCTTGAAGTTTTGCACTTTACCTGTAAGTAATTTGAAAACCATCTGATTATCTCCTTCGAAGATTATTCGACGATATCCACAACTCCATGTATGCTGCATTGCCATCAATAAAGCCTGTAATTCTGCTTCTAAGACATTTATTACTTGTCTTCCAAGCCCTTGGCCAGCTCCTAAATAGAACCCTTGAGAGTCCCTTATAATCCAGCCTGACAGAGACTGTGTTGCTTCTCTATATCGACAATCAAAATTGCATTGAAACCTGGTTTTGGTGCCGTCCAATGAGAGTGAGTCTCAGAATTTCTCATATGCAAATTTTGATTTCTCGGCTGCTCTTCAGAATTGAGGATAGAAGTCCATTCTTCTGCATCCATGACAGCTTGTTTCAAATCCTTTCTCCAGGAATTATTCTGTTTTTGGTAAACAAGTAGATTCCGACTTTTCCATATCCTCCACATCGTCCATAATGGAATTTGTCGTTGAAGCAGAGAAAGATTGGTGTTCGTATGACAGGCTAGAACAGCTCGTAATTTTGATTCAAAGGAATTATTTGGATCAAATAATTCTCTTATAGAGAGATGAGTTCCACGCCATATTGCTTCAACGAAAGGACAACTGAAGAAGAGGTGTTCTGGTGTTTCTTCTACAAGGCAACATCTTCTGCATTGGGAATCTCGAGTTATTCCCCTGTATTTTAGAGTACTTCCAATTGGCATTGCATTTGAGAGCAAACGCCATAGAAAATGTCTGATTTTGGGAGCTGTCTTTGTTTTCTTATAGCTTCTTTGAATTCAATAGGACCCGGAGGTGGAGCTATAATTTCAAGATCAGGAAGATGTGTTGCCAACCAATAAGCAGATTTGACAGTATAGAAACCTGAATCTGTATAACTCCAACCTAATAGATCAACTGACGATTGGGAACTGAGCTTAATCTGTTGAATTATCGGTATATCTTCTGCAGCAATAACACGTTCAATGGTTCTGAGATCCGAATCACTCTTTCTATCATTCATCAAGTCTCTAACCACTGTTATTTCCTGATCAGCTCCAATTACAGGTCTTGGTGCCCGAGGAGGGTGTGTTGGTAACCAAGCATCTTCCCACACTTTAGTTTCACGACCATCACCAATTAAGAAACGAAGCCCTTTTTTCATCAGATCTCGCCCTTCTAATAGAGACTTCCAAACAAAGGATGGTTTTGTGCCTCTTCCCGCTTGTAAGATGTCTGAGTTTTGGAAGTATCTTCCTTTGAGAAGACGAGAAACTAAACTGTTTGGTGATTGTAAAATCCTCCATGCTTGTTTACCTAGCATTGCAATATTGAACTTTTCAATGTCTCGAAATCCCAAGCCTCCTTTTTTCTTTGGCAGACCTAAACGTTTCCAGGCTATCCAGTGCATAGCTCGTTTATCTGGATCTTTACTCCACCAATAATCTGCTAAAACTGCATTTATCTCCTCACAAATACCAATTGGTATTTTGAAACAGTTCATGGTATAAACAGGAAGTGCCATAGCCACCGTTTTGAGAAGTATTTCCTTCCCGGCTGCTGATAGAAATTTATGTTTCCATCCACGAGTTCTCTTCTTAACATTCTCCACTATGTAGTTGAAAATCTCCTTTTTCTTCCTTCCAATTTGTTCCGGCAGACCAAGGTATTTGCCAAAACCACCATCATTGTGGATATTGAGGATTCGTCTGAGCTGTGTTTTGACGTTGTCACGGACTTTGGCACCAAAGGTTATTGCCGACTTTTGTAAATTCACAGCTTGTCCTGAGATCTTCTCATATACTTGTAGAATCTTCATGATTGTTTTGCAAGATCGTGGGTGAGCATGGCAAAAAAACAGGGCATCATCGGCAAACAATAAATGGTTTATTGTTGGACCTGTGTTGCTTATTTTCATACCCTTGAGTCGATTTGTTGATGCGGCTGTTGTTAGAAGATGGCTTAGAACTTCGCCACAAAGAATGAATAAATATGGTGATAATTGATCACCTTGGCGAATCCCTCGTTCTGGCTTAATCAATCCTCGTGGTGAATCATTGATGAGCACAGAATAACTCACAGATTCAACACATGCCATGACCCATTTGATCCATTTTTCTTCAAAACCCATATGTATCATCGTCTCTCGCAAAAAATCCCATTCTAGCCGGTCATAAGCTTTGGAAATATCTGTCTTGACAATCATGTAGGATTTTGCCCAGCGTTTTCTTGATTTGAGAGAGTGGAGCATTTCATGTGCAATGATAACATTGTCCATGATATTCCTACCAGGTATGAAAGCAACTTGATTCTCTGAAATGATGGAGGACAGGTGTTTCTTCAATCGACCCACCAGTAATTGCATAAAGCAATTGGCCTAAAATCACTCATGGACCGAGGAATGTCTATCTTAGGGAAGAGACAGATATTGGTATGGTTAATAGAATCCGCCAAAGTAGCATTATCAAAGAAAGCCCGAACTTCAGTGATTATAGAAGATTTTATATCTGTCCAGAATTGATGATAAAAGGCACCCGTAATACCATCCGGACCCGGTGCACGATCTGGTCCAATGCCAAATACAGCATCTCTGATTTCATCTTCTGTAACAGATTTTGTTAAGTCCTCATTCATTGAAGCTGTAACTCGTGATTGAAAACCATGAAACGGACTTGAATAATCTTCCGTATTGCTTCTTGTGCTCATGAACAGAGAAGAAAAATAGTCTTCTGCAACTTGACCTATTGATGTATCACCTCGATGAATACAACCATCAGAATCTTCAATTGCCATAATACGATTCCTTGCTAGTCTGTCTTTGGCTACCGCGTAGTAGAATTTGGTGTTACGATCACCATGTTTGAGTCAATTGTTCCTACTTTTAAGCTTCCAGTATTGTTCTTCATCAATATATGCTAGTCCAAGGTTATTACTTATTAGTCTTTGGTGTAAGCATCTTCTACTGGTTCAATTAAATCGATTTTAAGGTTAAAAAAAAAACTTTTGAGGATTAAGAAGTATTTTTACAATTAAAAAAATCATTTACACCCTTTCAAATCTCTCAATCACCCACCTTAAAATTACATATCCTATCCCTTTTGAACCAAACCAAACCATCCCCAACATATACCAAATGGCAACTCAAGTGTATCTCTAATCTCTTTTTTTTTTTGTGTGTAAGAAACCTATTTTTAGAAACAAACCCATCTAACAAGGACAGTGAGAGAGAGAAGGGCTAACGATCTCAACCGTGCCTAATGATGATCATTGTTCATATCAGACGGTGGCAAGAAGCTCTCCAAACACAAACCACAAATATTAAAATCGACTTCCTCGATCCGCCATTTCTCCTCGATTCGTCTCCGGTGGTTAACCGCTCCGCCGTAGCGATACAACGTGGTCAAAGTTCGACCACCGTGTGCTATGTTGACCGAGTCAACGAACATGTAATCATCAATAGTTGACTCCATGCTCGTCTCCCAGAAAACGCCGTCGTTTTTGCCCCTAACGGATTTGACTCTCACGAGCTTCGTGTCACCGAACTTGACGAGTAGTCCCGTCCGTTGGCTAAAGTATCCCCACACCGTGTGATGAATCACCTCCGTGTTCGCCGAACACTGCGCCTTTAGAATATCTGCCGGCGTCTCTACCTTTAACACGAAGCAATCTTCTCCGTTCACTGTTTGTTCGCCGATGCAAACCGCGTCTAAGAACAGACTCGCCGTGCACCTCGGGTCTAGTCCCTGCCACGTTAGTCAAATAAAAATACAAACTTTAACATTTTTTACGACAACTCAAGATCCTAGCTTCGATTTGAATATACAATGAAATGGGTACCTGGAAAAAGCGTCGGAGAGGACGAGGAGGGCCACGGTGAGCTTGAGAAGGTTGAGTGGATGATTGGTTCCAAGCTACTTTGCCGTCACTACCGGCGCTGATTTTGAAACCAGAGACCACTAGCTCCAAGAACCAAAGGTTTGGATTCTTCTGCCATAAAACAAAACCTCCGACCTCGAAATTACCTTTTCCTAGCCGCACCGGCGTAGTCGTCGTCCCTTCGTCTTCTCCGGCAACCATCTCGGAGCCTTGCATCCTCACTTGTCCCACTGCGTACATGCTCTTCACCGCGTTCAAAGCCGCTGGACCTCCGCACGCCGCTACGTACTGCTGCACTATGTACTTAGCCGTCGACGCCTCCTACAAATCCACCATTACTATCAACATTAATCATCCTTTGTTCGTGTATCTGGACTTAAATATGTGTGTTTTGTAAAGTAAATATGTATCTCTTGAAAATTTGAAGATTAATAACCATTTACACAATTCATTTCTATACATTTTCTCTTTGAAACCCACGGAGATTCTAGGCTAATTAGCCTAATCACATAACTAATCTCATAGTTTATTAGTAGGATCTTCTTGTCATTTAAAAACGTTGAAATTAGCCACCTATAACTAAAATCGCAATCGGACTAAACCCACGTACAAAAACCTTCAATCAAATTAAATAACGTGGTTGGCTTACATCTATATATATGCATATGCAAACGAAAGCTAAACAAAAATTCATTGAGAAACTATATCCAAAAATTTAAAAATTCAATAATATATACATACGATGGAGGTGTCATTGATGGGACGGGAGAGACAGAACTCGAGAGGGACATGAAAAGGAATGAGAGGACTTCCCACGATCTTCAACAACGCCACAAACTCGTTGTCTGATTTTGATTGCAAATGCATATTCACATTACTCATCGACGACGATGACGCCGGCGTTCTAACGTCGGCCGCGACTGCGGTCACGACGGCATGTGCCTTCATGAGAGCGTGCATATTCCTCCACCGTCCCGTCGCGTTGCTTCCCATCTTCGTAAACATTTCTTCCGGCACCGGAACCTCTAACACCGTCTCTAACCCATCTTCTCTGTCCAAATTCGGACAAAGCTTCCTCATCTTCATAATTTTATAAAATTTTAAATTTTTTTTTTTTTTTAATTTGTTGTGTTTCTTGATGATCCGAGAGAAAGAGGGTATTAGGGTTTTCCTCTTTCTCCGAATTTTTATTACAGGGAGAGAGAACGATAGATTTTTAGAGGATCATGAGGATTAACTACAAAAAAAAAAAAACTATTCTTGATTTTGTTTCTTCTCATTTTCTGTTGGCCGGCTTTTATATATAACTAAGGTGCTCCTTGCTCGTAGCTATCGTGAGAACACGATTTCAGGAGGATCCATCTAATCTTTCTCTGTTTGTATTTGTAATACATATATAGAATCTTATACTGATGTGACATATGCACGGATTTAGGCTTTTGTGTCTCCATGAACGTTGACAATATTGATTGATTCACATTTAAATATGTGTATATACGGATATACATTATGGTCTGATTATGGTCGTGTGCTTCAAATATATACGTGGAAGACTTGTACTAGCTAGTTGAGGAATAAGATCTAATATGTATCGGAGTGGTTAGGCAGGAGACCAATGTTTATCGAATCTCTTTCTCTATTAGCAAATTAAATCTAGTTCTTATTCTAATTTTTTGCTCATTTAAAAACGGATCGGACTATTTCATATGTTCCCAATGGTTTAATCATAGATCAGAATTATGTAATCAACTTTTTATTTATTTAAACCGACAAATAAAGAAAGTAATGAACTGAAATAACAATTTTTTAATAATCGTGTGATGGTAAGAACATCACAGAATGATTTATAGGGACTTTCACATGATTATACTTAGGGCGGGCAAAATATCTGTTATATTTGTTTCGATCCGTTATTCGTCTTTTTATTCAATCCAAAAAATTTGGATATCCGTAATATTATGGAGCAAAGCAAATATTAAAATTCAATATCCGTTAACGGAGCAAATCACAAATATTAAAAAAATTTAAGACGGATATCCGCTCCGCTCCGTTATAAATAATATGTATATATAGATAGATAATAATTCATATAAAGTGTATAATTATTATATATAAATATATTTTTTGTGAATTTTTGTTTATAAATTTGATTATTATAAATATTAAAACTTAATAAGTTAAGGAAAAATTATTTTTTAAAGAAAATATTGTAATTTTTAGCTAAATTTTGAATTTTTAAAATTTAATTTTAAATATATTATTATTTAAATATTTTTGTAGGGCGGATCGAATATCCGACAAATATTTAGATTTTTAGCGGATATCTGGAAAACGGATATCCGAATAATTACGAAGCGAATACAGATCGGAAAAATGATTATCCGGAGCGGATCACGGATATCCCAAAATCCAATATATCCGCTCCGCGCCCACCATTGTTTACACTTTACAAGAATCTTCGAAAACAGAATTCCTTTTAGAGACAAAAATAATTTCTGAATGTTCAAAAACAAAAGACAATTATACTTTCTATTATTTTCTAAAAATTGAGATTTCCGACCTCTTGACCAAAAAAAAAAATAATAATAAATTTCCGACCATGAGCGGAGAAAATTCGCACTTTTTTTTAAAGCGAATTAGAGGCGCTAAATCTGAACTTTTTTGGCGCCAAAATCGTCCAAGCCATGTTCTATTTCCCCCTGGAACATATTTATCAGACAGTCTAGAATCCGTATTATTTTGGCCGGAGATTACCATAAGAGATGGATCGCGACGAGCAAATCTCCGATTTATGTACTGGATCTGAAAATTTTGGATTCGAAGTTGCCGAGAGGGAAGATTCGGGAAAGCCTGGATTGGAGTCTGCGAAGGGTTTCGATGGGTCTGAGGAAGAAGATGGGCTGCGATCTAATCTCGAGGGTTTGGGTGTGGATGATGGAATTAGCGCCAGGAAGGCTCTTGATTTTGATTTTGTGCCTGAGATTAATCCCGCGATTGAAGATTTGGGCGAGAAAGGTGAAGACGAAATCTCTGATTTGGAGACCAGAGAGAAAATCAGCGTTCCGGAAACGAAGGAAGCTGGAAAGGAGCGGCCGCTTTTCGAGACGAGTGTGCCTGAGTTTGATACCGTACTTGAGGAATTGGGCGAGAAAGGGGAAGACGAATACTGTGAATTGGAAACAGGAGATGAAATTAGTGTATCGGAAACGAAGGAAGCGGGAAAGAAGCGACCAGTTCTCGAGACCAGTGATAGTGAAGGAAAGGAGACCAAGAGAAACAAGAAGAGGAGCAAGAAGAATGTCGAGTTCGAGGAGCTACCAGTCTCTACTGCTTCCATGAACATGACTAAGAAGGTAACTCTCTATTTCTTAGTAGTTTCATCTTGAGGTAATCTTGCAATATTCGATTGTTTGTTACCTTCTCATTGGTACATTTGGTGTTACTGTTCTGTAGGAAAGAAGAGAATATCTTGACCAGCTTCGTGCAGAAAACCAGAGGCTCTTGCGAGGTATGATGCCTCAAAACACTTTTCAAGGAACTGAGTTTTTTTCTGTCACACTTGTCTACAGCTTGGTGCTGATTTTTTGTTTTCTTTTCATGATAGAAACTAGAGATGCTGCCTTTGAACCCGTCCCTCTTGTCCGAAAGCCCATTTCGTCTGTCTTGGAGAAAATTCGACGAAGAAAAGAGGAGATTACAAAGCAGTGAGTTTGATATATTCTCTTACTACTACTTCCACACCATAATTTTCTTTCTTAGTGACCGTGTTTGTGTGTCAACATTGATGCTGTTGGCAGATTCCTTAGCAGGAAGAAATCCAAATCTATTGGCATATGTGACAGTACTTATAGGGAGGATGTGAATGATTTTGAGGAAGTTGTAGCCGAAGAGGAGAATGAAGATATGAATTTGAAATTTACAAGCAAGCAAAACCCTGGAGAACAGGATTGCTTGGAAGACTCTACAGGTCCATCGGGGAAATCTGACAGTCCCTCTAACAAGAAAGCTGAAAGTAACCCTACTCATCAGGTGAGCTAACTTATTGTTAGATCCTTGCTTATATAGGAAGTTGTTTCTTTATTCGTTGAGTTGAGTTTGGTTTTTGAGGTTCTTAATTGAAGTCGTGTGCGATTTTTTAATGTTTAAATGCTCCTCCGGATCTATTTGGGAATTGAAAATGCAAAATAATGGGAACAGCTCGTTTCATTTTCAGTTTACAAATGCTAAAAGATGATCAAGTTGTTTAAAAGCTAGTTTGTAGAATCATACTTGACTCTCTCAGTTTTTGTTTTTTTGTTAGGATCCATCTAACTCTGGAGATGAACTTCTAGAGAAGGCGTCAAGCAGATCTTTGGAAGAAGTAATGACACCATCGGTACTTGCCATGAACCTCAAACTGAACCCGTCCCCTGCACCAAACAAGTGAGTTTATCTTTAGATCTGGTGACATGCGGAAACATAATCAGTTATAACATTGACATGCTCGTCTATCTAATATTGGGAAGTTTCACATAATTTAGTTTTCATGTGTTCGTAATACTTTATGGACAGATGTTAGTTTCAGTACATGAATCACTTGTGCTTTGTGACATAGTCAGCAAAGTCAATTGTTTTTGGAGACTTGAGTTATATACTGTATTTTTAGGCTTGCTTTCTATGGAATAACCAATTCACATATGCAGATCTTCTGAAGAAGCAAAGAACATTAAGGAAAATTCTGATCCTGAGACTGATTATTCATCTCCTGGGGACCCGGTTAGAAAATTTATTGATGAGGATGCTGAAGAGGAAGATAACAGTGACAATGATTTACTCCGTTTTGAGGATGAGGATGAAGACGAGGATGAAGAAGATGACGATCTCAGGGATATGATTGTCAGTCAATTTAAGGAAGATCCAACTGATAAAGATAGACGTAATGAACTACATCAGAAGTGGCTCGAGCAACAAGATGCGGCAGGGACAGAGAAGCTCTTACAGAAGCTAAAACGTGGTTTGCAGCAGGACGAAACATCTTTGTCTGCAGATGAAGATCACGATGCTGATGATGAAGAGAGGGATGAAGATGCTGATGATGAGGAAGTGCAAAAACCTGAAGGCAATGAAGATGAAGATGAAGATGATCCGTGTCATGCAAATTCCATGCGAATGAACATAAAGAAAATAAAGGAAATGATTCCTTTAATGTTCACAGATGAAGATGACGTCTATGTGTCATCTGACGATGAGGAAATGGAAAAGAAGCTCATGCAACAGCGATTGTACAAGAAAATGGTAGGTGCTCCTTATATCATCACGTGATCCACCATACCTGTATATTATGATAGATTGAAAAGCTTTGTTTGATATTTTTGCTTGTGCTGCCCCATAAATCTCACTCGTTGTTGTTTGGAACAGGAACAAAAGACCAAGTTTTCATCATCTACCGCGGATGAAAACTCTGAGGAAATTCTTCGCCACATCAAGAAGCCTGAGATCGTAAAGAAGGCAAAACCTACTTGTATGATGACACCAAAGTTTTTCCCTCTTTCCGTAATCATCAGCTGACTTATATACACATTGCTTTGCAATCAGTTTGGATCTATCGCGTATAATCAATTTGTTAAAACTGTTTTTCAGCTTTTAAAGAGAGGGCACTCATGGGAATAAACAAAAACCCCGCTGCATCCAAGGTATGTAAGCCTTCTTCCCGTAGGGAGGTCACTCTTTGATACTTTAGTTAAAGACAGGACAGGGAAGTGCAACTTACTCATGCTATGAATCTTTTGCAGTCATCCTTCTTGGGTAGACTTACAAAGAGCTCCATATCAGAAGGATCTCGCAAGCGTGGATCAAATATTGTACGTGGCTATATATTCGAACGTGATGACAGTAACAGCAAAAGCTCAAACTCAGCGCCAGAGGAACCTTCAGTTCCAGAGACGGTAAAGCTCTCTCTAAAGAAACACACTCATTCCATAAATATTTCTGGTACACACATTATTGTCTTTCTTCAAAACGTTTTGCAGATTATTCAAGAAAAGAGCCAACCAAGAAGAGCTCCGGCAAAATTCACCGCCTCACAGACACAGGAGAGATCAGCAACATTACAGGCGACGGCGGTGGAGCAGGAGAAGAGCTCGAGGCAACGAACAACCTTGTACGAGATTCTAAAAATGTCTTCAAAGAAAGCTTGCTTCACAACAGGCGAGACAGTGATAAGCAGCAGCCACACTGAGTCTATGTTTGCTGCATTCAAATTGGATAAGAAACTAGTGAAGACTACGAATTCACAAGTAAGTAAACACTCTCTTCCTCTAATTGAATGGACTTCAGATTCATGTCTATTTTGTGAAATCAGTTCTCCTATTTTCCAACTAAATATATCAGATATTTGTTTTAACAGGGAAAGAGATGAAATAAGTTAAAGCAAAAGATAGAAGAACTTTGGCAATGTGTTTTGGAAGAATCCAGGGTTTTGTCTTACTAGTGGCAATGAAACTGCACGTGTGATGAACATGAATCACCGGATCATGTCGCTTTGTGTTTGTGTGGCCGCCCTAAACGGCGGTAGGACCGTGCGTTTTGGGCCTTTCCTCGTCAGATTCAGTAGTCACTCTCAAAGTACATAGGGTATTACTGTAACTACATAGACTTTAGTGGGAGGATTGGATCATCCATCGTATTCATTCCAATCTTTAATAATTTTAAGTTTTCTAATACTACAGTTTAAAGAGTTCTAAACTATTTCGTATATGGATAAAAAATACTCAACTATCAATCAACTATCATCCATTAACAATTAATTATTATTTTTTCTTCAAAGTTCAAACAGTTTTAGTCACATGTATTTTTTGGTCGATAGTCACATGTAGTTTTAATCTGTATAAAATATCTCTTAACCTGTTGTTTGAAATTATAAAAAAAATTTGACAAGAAAAAAAACAGCGTCCTTTGATCCCCAAAATAAAATCTAGAGGACATACATAATCTTATTTTTCCTTCTCTCCCTCAGCTTGCTGAGACTGAAGAAGACCAAAAGAATTTCGGACAGAGATCACAAATTTGACAAATTAGTTTTCTTTTCTTGTTTGACTTCCAAAAGAAAATCTCAGATAGATTCCGGCCGCATAAATCTTCTTGCTTTCAGATCTGAATTCACCATCTCCAATAGATCTCTACATAAATGGCGGTTACTTACTGATTTCAGGGGAACAAAAGAGACCCTTCTGCATCTTTCTTTTGCCCACTTTAATGGCGGATTCTCGAAACGGCAAGTCCTTCTTCTTCTGCTTCTCCTTCTTTGTCTCGCTTTTGCTTTTCCTTTCGCCTGATATATCCCCGGTTGTCGCCGCTTCCGAATCCGATCCGATTCCATACGAGAACAGAGATGCTTCTTCTAGAGTCGTTACCGGCAGCGAATACAACGGGCAAGATGTTTCGTTGCATAGACTGGAGGAACTAGTTAGGAACCTTACGGAAGTAGTTGCTAGATTAGAAGCTAGGCTATCTGAAACGCCGTTTAAGGGAAAGAACGAGATCAGTCGTGGAAAACCCGGTGGTGAGATCGAAGAAGAAGGGTTCAGAGAGAAAGCTAAGGCGTTTTCCGTGACAAAGTACAGTCCTTTCTGGTCCGAGAGATTCGAGTTCACATCGGCTGTGAAATTAGATTCCGATGCGACTTGTGTCAACGTGTTGCCGTTTCGAGATTACGAAGGTTTAAGCAAGTATTTCGCAGTTGGGGATTCAAATGGTAAGGTCTACGTGTTCTTGAGAAATGGTGATGTTTTGGCCGAGTTTTTCACCACCTGTGATTCACCAATCACGGCAATGGTTTCTTACATGTCTCCGTATAAGAACGAGAGCTTTGTGGTGACGGGTCACCAAAGTGGAGTCATTTTGTTGCATAGACTCCGAGAGGGCTCCATAGGGGAAGATTGGAATTCCGCTGTGATGGAAAACGTTGGCAAGTTTGATGGCACGGAGGATGGTTTGCAAGTGACTTTATTGGAAGTGCATCATGTGGGTCGGGTTAGGTATATATTAGCGACGGATCTTAGTGGAAAGCTCACTGTTTTCACTGAGAACAGAACGGTTTATGGCTCTGTTACCCCAACGAGTAGACCCCTAGTGTTCTTGAAGCAGAGGCTTTTGTTTCTCACCGAGACTGGTGCTGGTTCTTTGGACTTAAGAAGCATGAAGATCAGAGAATCCGAGTGTGACGGTTTGAACCATTCTCTGGCTAGAGCTTACGTTTTCGATTCCTCGGAACGGTCTAAAGCTTACGGATTCACATCCGAAGGCGAAGTCATTCACGTATTGCTTCTTGGTGACATCATGAACTTCAAATGTAGAGTGAGGTCAAAGAAGAAGGTTCAAATGGAGGAGCCTGTAGCGTTACAAGCCATCAAAGGGTATCTTCTTGTAGTCAGCCAAGAGAAAGTCTTTGTATACAATGTATCGACTCAACATTATGTTCGAACCACCGGTCCTCGGCTTCTTTTCCCTGCTGCACTTGAAGATATTAGGTCAACGTTCCTGAGCCATAGAGAATCATCTAAAACCAATCACCGGAAGCTCGAGAAGGTAACTCCTTTGATAGCCAGTGACCGGGAAAAGCTTCTTGTGATGGGTTTAGGAGACGGATACGTCGCTACATACAAATCAAAGCTTGTGATTTCCAAAGGAGAATTCAACACAGTGCTTTGGAGCAGCCCTGTGTTCTTCTTCATACTGTTTTTATTCGCCGCTTGGCATTTCTTCGCCAAGAAGAAAGAATCTCTCACAGCTTGGGGACCCGACGATCCTTTCGCCTCCACGACGGTACCTTCTTCTTCCTCCAGTGGCGTAAACAGTTCAGCAACAGAACGTTCTTTCTCTGAGCCATCTAGGAGAAATGATGATCTCATGGATCTTCGAAGAAGATACGTTTCGCCATCTCGGTACCCTCCTGGAGCAGCAGCAGGTACTTACCGGTCAGTTGTCTCTAACGACCCGAGCTCGAGAGCTCCTCCGGTGGAATCTACTAACTACAGAACAACCGCACAGGAGATGAAGTATCGTGGTGGGTCAGGACTTGATTCAGGTGGGTTTGGTAATAGAAGAGAGAGCTTGTTTGGTACTAACAAAGCTTTAGACGACCAAAGTTAAGGCCTCCTCTTTATTTTGTATTTTATTTTTTGCGGTTTTTCTGGTTATTCTTCTTCTTTTTTACCGGTCAACGCTTGAATTTTTTTTGTATTGTGTAAAACTCCGGCGAAGAAATAAAAATTTTACCGGTAGCATTGTTTCTTCGTTTGGGCACATCTTGTTAGTTTAACTCTTCTCGATTTGAATCGCACTGTCGTTTTCATTTTCTGTCCCTCCATATCAAGATCAGATTAAAAATGATAACTTTTCGATATATTTTATATTTTCAAGATCCAATATTGAAGCAGAGAGACTTCAGACTTGGGGTAGTAACTAGTAGTAAGTCAAAATATGGCTGTGTCCTTCATCTTCAATCATCTTTTCTTCGTCTTCGTCTTTTTCTTTCTTCTTGTCTTCAGATTCGTTTACAGTAATCTATGGGTCCCTTGGAGAATCCAATCCCACTTCAAGAGGCTACGCGTGACGGGCCCTCGTTACCGGATATTCACCGGAAACTCCTCTGAGGTGAGCCGATTAACGACGGAGGCGAAAGCAAAGCCGATCCCTTCCGGCGACAATCCTCATGAGTTCGTCCACCGCGTGGCGCCTCACTACCACAAATGGTCACGTGTCTACGGGAAGACGTTTCTCTACTGGTTCGGGTCGAAACCGGTGGTTGCCACGTCGGATCCGAGACTAATCCGGGAAGCTTTGACGACGAGCGGGTCGTTTGATCGAATCGGGCATAACCCTTTGTCTAAGCTGCTTTATGCTCAGGGTCTTCCTGGTCTTAGAGGCGATCAATGGGCTTTCCATAGAAGAATCGCCATTCAAGCTTTTACCATGGATAAAGTCAAGGTACACACATCAATCGCTAAGCTCCCGTAATTTGAATATTGAATCCATCTAGTCTAGCTTGAAGTTACTAAATCTGAGTCTTGGTATCAAGATTTCTATCTCGTGTGAACCCTCTATAGTATTGTGATATTAAAGCTGAGATCTTTTTACAGAGGTGGGTGCCGCAAATGGTGACAAGTACTATGATGTTGATGGAGAAGTGGGAGGAGATGAGAAATGGAGAAGAAGAGATTGAGTTAGAGGTACACAGAGAGATACACAATTTGTCTGCAGATATGTTATCAAGAACAGCTTTTGGGAACTGTGTGGAAGAAGGGAAACAAATCTTTTCGCTGCAGGAGCGTATGATGCGTCTCTTCTATCTAGTTCGATGGAGCATTTATATCCCCGGGTTCAGGTAAGTCCTATTGAGATACTTCCTCCTAGTTTTAGAGAACAAGTTTGTAACAAGAACTTTCAAAATGGTGGTTTAGATTCTTCCCTTCCAAGACTAATAGAGAGATATGGAGGATCGAGAAACAAATCCGTGGTTCTATTCAGAAACTGATCAAGAACAACAAAACAACAGCCGCAGAGAAATCAGGAACTCTGCTCCAGGCTTTTATCTCTCCTTACACGAAACCGAATGGCCAAGAAGAGAAGCTTGGGATTGAAGAAGTTATAGATGAGTGCAAGACCTTCTACTTCGCAGCTAAAGAAACAACTGGTGATCTTATGACATGGGTTCTAGTCCTCTTAGCTATGCACCAAGAATGGCAGAACATTGCTCGGGAAGAAGTCATACGTGTCGTCGGACCAACCGGGCTACCCACTCCAGATATCGTACAAGACCTCAAAACTGTAAGTCATTTAGCTTCCAACTTAAGAATGGTTTTAAGAGACACTGTAACTTAAACAACACACTCATTTATATAACAGCTAGGTATGATAATCAATGAGACTCTCCGGCTCTACCCTCCAGCGATGACACTAAACCGTGACACTCTAAGGAGAGCTAAGCTTGGGAACCTTGAGATTCCTGCAGGAACTCAACTCTATTTATCAGTCATCGCGATGCACCATGACAAAGAAACATGGGGAGACGACGCTGAGGAGTTTAATCCGCGTAGGTTTGAAGATACCAGGAAAGAATCCGCATTGCTTGTGCCGTTTGGGTTAGGTCCTAGGACTTGTGTGGGCCAGAATCTTGGAATGGTTGAAGCCAAAACGGTTCTGGCTACGATTTTGAGGCATTACAGTTTCAGGTTATCTCCAAGTTATGCACATGCTCCTGTTTTGTTTGTGACCTTGCAGCCTCAAAATGGTGCTCATCTTCTCTTTACTAGGATTTCGAGTTAATAGACTACGCAATGTACCGGTTTGTAACGGTTTAGTTGGGATTTTCAGTTCAGATTTAAGCTCTCCTCTCTATTCTCATTAATGAAAGGGTAAAATCGTCAAATCACGTAATTTATTAGAGCTCTACTCTATATGTATATTTTTTTTGTGAACATTACAATTGTAACTTAGATATCTTCTTCTTTCCAATCCCAAAAATTCTGCAACACCTAAAATCACCGATTCTGTGTTCAAATACTGCGCGGGAAAAAAGACTGTTAATTTTTGTTTACTTCTGCTCTGAGATACATATATTAATTGAAAAAATACGTTGTGAGGCAAGAAAAAGCGTCAGCAGAAAATACGCACTCAAGCTGTTCGACGAAATTCCGAAGAGAGACTTAACACTATAGGAAATGCCACTAGAACCGATTCGAATCTTGGGGAAAATCGCAGGCGTGATAGTTGGCGGGTTTGTGATCATAAATGTGGTTTCTTCAGCAGCCATAGGCGCATTTCAATTCACTGTTGAGGAGAAACGGAAGAAAACTGGATTGGCTTGTCGAGCGTGTCGTGGGAAAGGGTTTTACATATGCAAGTTATGCAAAGGAAACGCAACGATAAAATGGTCGCCATTGTATGATCCAGTTTGTATCAATCCATGTCTTTGCCCTACTTGTGATGGTTACAGGTTTGTCTACCTTCTCTTTCTCCATTTTTTCTAACTCTTTCGATTTCTCTGCATTTTTCACTGCAAATCTGTACAGAGAACAGAAGTCTGAACATGATATGAAAATCTTCTCGTATCTGATTGTTCTACTAGACAAAACCAAACCAAGAAAGAAAAAAACTAAAACTTTGGTTTCTCTTTGTTTATTATTGCAGGGTACAACGATGTCTCAACTGCATAGGAAAGGAATATTGTTGACCGCTTTAACTCTCCCTTGGGCTTACCATTTGATCATCTTTGAGATTTCAAAAAGCTATAAAAAAAAACGGTTTGGTTGGTGTTCTGTGTTCAATGCTGTCAAAACTGTTTACTGTTTAGTGTCTGTGTTCAATGCTTTGAAATAGTTTTATAAAATTTGGTTGTCGAGAGTTTGGCAAAAATTTTGCCTAACCAAGTCCACACTCAACAAGTAATCGCTACATATTATAGAGGTAATTAGCCGCAACCTAACTAGACCATTTTTGAATGGTGTCTTAATGTAATATTATAAAACACACTTATCTCTCCTCTCTTTTTAGTTTGGTAGTATGTTAAGATGACATTTGACCAAGAATAACTACTTTAGAACTACAAGTCAAGATATATTGTGGAATTAATTATTTTCTTGCATAAATCAGTAAGAAGTTAATAAAAAGAAATGGACAATAGATCAAACATTAAATGAATCTATCAGAAGAGTAATTAATGAAACCAAATGAATGGTTAAAGAGGCTCATAAAAGATTAAGTTTACACGAGACAAAAGGATTTGATCTGAGAAGAGAAGAAAGAAAGGGTTTATCAATTTGGCTACTGCGTCTTCTCTTTTTCTCTTTTCGGAAGAGGTCAAATGCCAATGCCGGGTCGTAGAGACAGAATCCATCAACTCCGAGGATCTCGAATTGCGATAGCCATCATCGTCGGAATCCTTATCGGCTGCGTCTGCTCCGTCTTGTTCCCCAACGGCTTCTTCAACTCTGGATCATCGTTGACAGCAAACCAACGCCTTTCGAAATCGACCTCTCAGGTACTTTTTCCCTAAATGCATGTACATCTATAACTTTTTTGAAAAAGAGGTGCATATTATAGCTCTCGATTTGTGATCTATGTCCTGCGCAAGCTTATTATTACAGGCATTGAGTTGATTTCTATGGGGAATGCTGGAAAACCCTTTGATGGTGTTGTGTTCGTTAATTCCTAGTTCATTGTTGAAGTTTGGATACGATAGCCGATATTAGAACTGTATTTGAGAATTAAAGCCTCTTGCTTTGTTTTAATCTTTATCGATTACTGCGTAATGATTACAGATCGAATGGTTCAGTCATCACGTTGAGTCCATTGTCTTGAAATTTTGATGTCGAAAAATTTCAGTCCTCATCATTTGAACTGGTGAAGTTTCATCCTTTCTCTGTTTTTCTTTTCAGGTTGGATCGGCTGCATGTGAATCGCCTGAACGGGTCAAAATGCTGAAATCAGACTATGCGTTGATCTCGGAAAAGAACGCCGAGCTAAGGAAGCAGGTCAGAGAGCTAACAGAAAAGGTACGGTTTGCTGAGCAAAATACAGAAAATGCGAGGAAACAAGTCTTAGTTTTGGGATCAGAGATCAAGGCCGGGCCTTTTGGAACTGTCAAGAGTCTGAGAACTAATCCAACCGTGGTTCCTGACGAGTCTGTTAACCCAAGATTAGCCAAGCTGTTAGAGAAAGTAGCTGTCAATAAAGAGATCATTGTGGTTCTTGCAAACTCAAATGTGAAACCAATGTTGGAGTTGCAGATTGCTAGCATCAAGAGAGTTGGTATTCAAAACTACCTCGTTGTCGCTTTGGATGATTCCATGGAAAACTTCTGTAAATCGAATGAAGTTGCATATTACAAGAGGGATCCAGACAAAGCGGTGGACATGGTTGGGAAAAGCGGAGGTAATCACGCTGTTTCCGGACTGAAATTCCGCGTCTTGAGAGAGTTCTTGCAGCTTGGTTATGGTGTTCTTCTGTCGGACGTGGACATTGTCTTTTTGCAGAACCCTTTCCTTCATCTGTACAGAGACTCTGATGTGGAGTCCATGAGCGATGGACATAACAATGGGACGGCTTACGGGTTCAACGATGTGTTTGATGAACCATCCATGGGATGGGCTCGGTATGCTCACACGATGAGGATATGGGTTTTCAATTCCGGGTTTTTCTATCTAAGACCAACTCTTCCTTCAATCGAGCTGCTGGATCGTGTTGCAGATACACTATCTAAGTCAAAGGCATGGGACCAAGCGGTTTTCAATGAGCAACTCTTTTACCCTTCGCATCCTGGTTACACTGGGTTACACGCCTCCAAGAGAGTCATGGATATGTACGAGTTCATGAACAGTAAGGTCCTCTTCAAAACTGTGAGAAAGAATTATGAACTGAAGAAGTTGAAGCCGGTGATTGTTCATCTGAATTACCATCCAGATAAATTAAACCGAATGCAAGCTGTGGTGGAGTTTTACGTTAATGGCAAGCAAGATGCGCTTGATAGCTTCCCAGATGGTTCTGATTAATCAAGGGATCTGATGCTTGTTAAGTAAGATATCTGGATCTTCTTCTTCTTCTACATCAATGGCAGATTCTGCTTGGGGAAAAAGGTAGGCTAGAACTTAGATTCAGTTTCCCATATCTGTGGCTATAAACTTAGATTCAGTGCTCCTTCTGAGCTTCTGTTTATTCTTATCTTCTGTACTAAGAGTTTTAGTGTATCCCATACTCTTAATTTCACTAATCAAACATTTGACTCAGCATTATCTTCTGACCACCAAAAAAAAAAATTGTGTGTGAGAGAGAGAGACAAAAAAAGAAGAAGAAAGAAGGAGAGACAGAGAGAGTGTAAGGTTTTGGAGTTATATGTATTTTATCCACAAAGAAGACCTTAAGATTCTTCTCTCTGTAATAACCGAAAATCGCTTTTGTGGCTTCAAATCAAATGGAACCCCACACTTACCTCTCTCTCTTTTGTCTCTTTCTAGAAGCTTTGTTTCATCCTTGTGTTTTCCTCTGTATCCCTCTCAGAACAAGCTGCAATTTTCTGTTTCTGCTCTGTCAAGTTTCGTTTGTGCTATGCAAAGCGTAGAGACCGTTCTTGCCGACGGCGATGACGTGGACATCGACTTCGGAGACGTGTTTGGTGGTCCGCCTAAAAGACGTTCCAAGGTTAACGAAGTCACTCGACATAGCTTCAGCGAAACAGCTCTCAGGCGGCGTGACGTCATCGTCGACAACAGCGCGCTGATTCCCCGTGACGACTTTTGGGACGGAAGAGACGAGAAGCCTGTCTTCGGCGAAGATCCATCCATCCGGCGTCGTTTCACGGCTGATGATTTCTTCGACGATATTTTCAGAGTGAAAGAATCATCATCTTCGCCGCCGAAGAAGACGAAGAACGAACGCGAACCATTCGGGTCATCACTCCCGGGTTCTCGGATCCTTAGCCCGGCTCGTCCTATCCCTCACAAAGCCGAATCTCCTGGGACTTCGTCTCCTGCACAATTCAGGTTCTGTTTTTTTCTTTGCTTACTATTTCAACTAGTTTGATAATCAAATGATCAAAATTAATAATTGGATATGATTTGTGTTCCTCAGCCTTCCTGCAAAACTAATCAAAGCAACAGAGATTCCCACATTTGGTCCAGCTACTCGTAGTTTGAGCAAGAACAGAGAGACTGCTTCAAGCTCTCCTTTGTCAAGAACTTCGAGCAAACCCGATATGGTGGCCTCTACTACTAAATCAGGTTCAGATGTTTGTGGTTCTGCTCCAGGAGTTGTGTCTGGGAAAGGCAGACAGTTTCACTTCTCCATCTACAAGTGGCCTAATAAAGGAGTTCCTGTTGTCATCTGGGGCAGTTCAAGATTGAGCTCTATGGCTAAAGCTGAGGAAACAACACCGAGTGGTTTGCAGCACTCTACTTCAGTTGAGAAAGCTGTTAAAGATGAAGAAGGAGAGAGTGCTTTCTCTGATTTGAAAGAGAAAAAGAAGACCTCGCAAAAGCGTCCTGTTGTTCAGACAGAAGAAGAAAAACCAGATATCGATTTGATGTCTGATCAGGCCTTCTCTGGTGTGTCAAAACAGCAGGAAGCTAATGTGAAGCCTCTCCATTCAATTTTCCATGATAACGATGAGATACAAGGTTGGTTTCTGCATACATATATAAATGTTTGGTTTGGTTTAGCTTCCTTTTGTGTGACACTGTTTTGTTCTTTTGTTATTTCAGGTGAGGATATAGTATTAGACAGGGAAGTGAAAAAAGGTAAAAGCAAAGCGAAAAACATGCGAAGCTCTGCTGGAGGAGATTCAAGAAGCAAGAAGAAACCACAAGGCACGAGAAGTTCTCTGGATACCCCAAAACCCGATAAATCCAGCTTTGCAAGTTCATCATCAGCAACAGAAGTTGGCAAAGATGGAGTCAAAGGAAAAGTGATGGACTTTGTTAAGATTTTCAGTCAAGCAGCTTCAATTGGAGCAGGTGGGGAAACTCTTGGAAAAAGCTCTAGATGGAGAGCTAAAGAAACTTCCATGACTGATATCAATCATGACGCAGCTTATGCCAAGGAAACTGTAAACATTCCTGATCAACAAAAGAAATCGACTCCAGATATTCCCGTTGTGGTACCTTATCCCCCAATCAAGATCTTTCTTATGTTTCTGTGAGTTTCTTGGTTTGTGATTACCTACCCGTAAATAATCTACTTACAGGATCGGGATCAGAAACCTTCACAAGAAACTCAGAAAAAGGAATCAGATCGAGTGAGCATGAAAAATAATAAGGCTACTAGTGTTACTGAACAAGAGGAGAGACAGGAACCAAGCACAGGTAAGTTCTTGGATTGGTATTTTGAGTTTTAAATCCTTATTATCACTTTACAACTAAATAACATCTGAGTTTACCTTGTTTTCTTCTCTCAGTACATACTAGCTCAGAGGATATAGACGAGCCCTTCCATGTAAATTTCCTGGTAAACATAACATTATGTACTTCAGCCTTCAAGTTTCAATAACTTTTACGTCTCTCTTTACAATTGGCGTGGAACTTGTAACGTGCTGCGCAGGTGGAGGATATAACACAAGAAGAGGAGAAACTGGAAGAAACCAGAAATGATGCTGAAGAAATCCAGGTAATACTACAGCAATAACAATGAGATATACTCTTTATTTTTTCCAATACTTTAAGCCTGGAAAAAAAGAGCCTCAAAGTTAAAAAAACAAAACAATCTCGGGAACCTCTACAGAACATCGATGCGAAAATCCGCAAGTGGTCAAGCGGGAAGAGCGGAAACATTCGGTCTCTCCTGTCCACGCTGCAATATGTAAGTATTGTATTAAAGGGTATAATACATAGCATTATTAAGTCTCTGTAATATACAACTAATGAATGTGGAAGTTTTACAACACAGATTCTTTGGACCGGAAGTGGGTGGAAACCGATACCTCTCATGGATATGATAGAAGGAAACGCGGTTCGAAAATCGTACCAGAGGGCATTACTAATCCTTCATCCAGACAAGCTACAACAGAAGGGTGCTTCTGCAAACCAGAAATACATGGCTGAGAGAGTTTTCGAGTTATTACAGGTTTTTTGTTTACTAATATCTCACTAACAAATAACGTTTTTGACAAAAAATACTAACAAACATCGCACTAGTATCTTTTGAGTCTGAGTCGTTTTTGTTTGGTTCAATATTATAGGAAGCATGGGACCATTTCAACACTCTCGGACCGGTTTAAAGGAAGACGAATCTTATTTAGTCTTTTAGTTCTTACACAAAAGGCTATGCAATTATAAAAGTGTACAGTTACAACAGTTTTGAATCAAAAGATGTTTGCAGATTGTCACAGACTCGTTTACGTACACCGACTTTTGTTTGTTTTCTCTCTGTGATCACAAAAATGCTTTAAAAGGGGATTAAGTAACGTACGTACGGAGTTAGGGCCATATAATTAATTGGGCTAGGCCCATCAAAGATGATTTTTGTGGTTAGCCGTTGGAAAGAAAAGGAAAAGAAACAGCAGGCCAAGGGTGAGGTTGAGGTGGAGTTGGTGCGTTGGGATGGCTTTTACGATTCTTTTTCTTAACGGTAAGCTACTTTTAACTTCTACTTAAAGCTTTTGTATTTCCCTTGTTTACCCCTCACTCGTATTCCAACACCACACACACTTCACCAAATTAGACTCTGACTCTCTGCCCACCTTTAAATGACCTTTCTACCCTCCGTTAATCCATCAAACTAGTAACTAAACATCAATAATGCTACAAGATTATATATTGTAGCAAAGGATTATTCATATAAGCTTTTCTATGGGGTCACACACGTGTTATGTAAGCTTATATAGTTTGTGTTTTGGACTAAATGGTGAACACTACAGAAAAAGGCATGGAATAATAAATAATAACTGAAATAGAATTTGATAAAATTCTCTGATTCTTTCTCTCTCTAATTTTTTTTCTAAACCCCATGGTGAAATCTATTTTATAATAATAAATAAAAAAGAGCGGTCAAATCAACATGGTTCATTTACAATCATTGTACTTGCACTTCTTCGAGAAGCCAAAAGCTCTGTGAAAGAGCACGAGCTACTGGTGGCAGTTAATTCGAGGTCGGAGTAAATAATGTACTACTACAGTTGTTTCGTTAATTTTACTGTATATATGAGTTTCAAAGTCATAAAGCATGAGCGGACTTTGGTGCATTCTCCAAAAACATGTTTTTTAAAGCTTAACCCTCTTACTTCTTTAAAACTCCACAATTAACCCCACTAAATAATACTATTATGTTCTAAAACGACAAGCGCGGCAAACTTAATCAGGAATTAATGACAACAAAAAGCGTAATATTCACGGCTTTAACCATTTATTGGTGTCCTTTTCTGAAACCAAGAACATTAACAGAGAAGATTAACAGACACGTAAGCAAATATTCACCGGCTATTACCGGTTACAGCCACCCTTTTAAGTCCCTTTGTTGTTGTTTGTTACCGTTCTGTTTTTAAAAACCTCCGATTCATTCTCTTACTCTTCTCTTCTCCTCTCTCTCTCTCTCTCCATCTCTCTCTCTCTCTCTCTCTCTCTGATCCCATCTTTCTCATTCCTTAATTTTCTCTTTCCAAATTTACCCTCACATTTCCTTCGAATTCTCCATTCTCTATCATTTCTTTAAGCCACTCAAGCTTCTCAGATGTCTGTGGTCACCTCTAAGCTTCGTTCTCCAGTTAAACCTATGGTCGAGTCACGAGCCATCCTCTGTTCGACCGGCAACAGATTCAGGGTTTCCAAAACAGAGATCGCGAAGAAGAAGCCACAGCAGCATCCACGAGTGACGAAATCTCCGGCGAGTGAGAATCCGCCGGATTCCTCCGTGACGAGCAAGAGCAACTTTTCAGCATCAACTGATGATTCCTCCTCCTCCTCGTCATCCTCGGAACGTTCATCGGTGAAGACGGCAAACTCCGGGAAAACTGTTACTCCGTCGAAACGGAACGGATCAGTCAGGAAACTCAACAATGTCGCCGCCGTCGCCGCCGTTGAGGACATTTCTCCTGAAAATCCGGGACCGGTTAAGAGATGCCATTGGATCACACCTAATTCAGGTCTGTTTGTCTGACAACTTTTTTTTTCTCCTTTGCCACACATTTAACTTTAATTTAAATTCCTTTTTTTCCTCTCTATTTATTTAGTGAAAAATACTGTTTTTCTCGTTTTTGAAACGCAATAATTTCGTGAATAACGAGGAGGAGATGGTGTTTTTTTTTTTTTTTGCTTTGTTAAAATGCTTTTTACCCAATGTAGAGACTTTCTTGTCCTCGCACATTTAATAATTTTGCAAGAATTAACATACACTTGCCCAGTTTCTTCCCTAAGAAATATCTCAATCGACTTCATATTGGAAGCCATGTGAATGGCTTTCTTTATGGCTTTCGAAATGTAAGAATTTTTTTATTTATTATATAGTATGTGTTAAATATTATTGGTAACAATCAGTTTCATAGATGATAGATGTCAACAACACATTAATTGCAAACATTACAAAAACTAGGTCTTGTAGTTGAGTATAAAGACAAAAAAAAAATGGTTGAAAATATTGATGGATTCATAAGTTTTTTTTTGTGTGGCTAATACAAATATAATGATGACGATTGATGAACAACAGACCCAATCTACGTGTTGTTCCATGACGAGGAATGGGGTGTTCCTGTTCGTGACGACAAGAAACTCTTCGAGCTGCTTGTCTTCTCACAAGCATTGGCTGAGCTCAGTTGGCCTTCAATCCTTCACAAAAGAGAAGCCTTTAGGTCATATTCTGCTCATATTTTGAAGAAAAAGAGAAGACACTTTGTTTTGTATTTTGTTTAGGTGTAATATCAGAAGTTTTTGGTTTCTTTTCACAGGAAGCTCTTTGAAGATTTCGATCCTTCAGCTATAGCACAATTCACAGAGAAGAGGTTGATGTCTCTTAGAGTAAATGGGTGTCTCATTTTATCCGAACAGAAACTGAGAGCCGTTGTAGATAACGCAAAATCGGTTCTCAAGGTAGATTGATTGTGTGTGTTTGCTAAACAAGTTTGTGAATATTGTGTGTTGGAAACTTATTTGAAACAGCTTCTGGTTGTAAATTGAAAAAAAAAAAACAGGTCAAACAAGAATTTGGATCATTCAGCAACTACTGTTGGAGATTTTTCAATCACAAGCCTTTAAGAAATGGATACCGCTATGGTCGTCAAGTACCGGTTAAGTCTCCAAAGGCAGAGTACATTAGCAAAGATATGATGCAGAGAGGGTTCCGCTGCGTTGGTCCTACTATCATTTATTCCTTCTTGCAGGTCTCTGGCATTGTCAATGATCATCTCACAGCTTGCTTCAGATACCAAGAATGTAATGTTGAGACTGAGAAAGCACCAGAAAGTCCCGAGACTGAGACCGAACTGGATCTGCATTCTCCATGATTTGTTTAACCAGCAGAAGGGATTGGATTGTTAAGACGATGACGATGACTAGAGTTTGTATGCATTATGATAATGTAGCATCTGTAGCTAGCTGTGTTCATTGGGTTGTGCTTTTCTTCTAGCTAGCTTTGTCTAACTAGATATTTGATGATGTGGGTTAGTTTTTGACAAAAATATTGAATTGCAGGGAAATAAAGAATATACATTTTGTAAAAAGCATATGTTCTGCAAATTTTGGATTTTGATGCTGAGAAGCACAATGTGCTGAAGACATGATACATCACTAATCAATTTGACAAGACAAAGACACAAAACAGTTTCAAACCACTAATTAATTTAACAGTTGTAACGGAACAGAATAATCATACATCTTAAAATTTCTTATCTACAAATAATGCTTTTGAAAACCAAATTCATGAATTAAACAACGACACTAACACTCCAAACTCCAATGCTTACATGGAGAAGGCTTTTTTGCCGCATATTTGGATAGTAAGTGAAGAACCATATATGAAGATCCAGATACTCAAGAAGAATAGCTTCTCACAATCAATCAACCATGAGCTTTACCGTTTCCAAGTGTAAGCTCCAGATCCTCCATACCGACATCATGTATCCTTTCTCCTTCCCAAGGCTTAACTTGACTGTTCTCAAACTTAAATTCAGAGCTTTGGCCAATCTCTTGGAGCGCAGCAGCATTTGGAGACATATGCTGAGGTGCGGGAGGTTTCACAAGATTGAAGGTAGGAGAGGTTGGCACCATAGATGCAGAGAATGGCTGTTGTTGTGCAAACTTCTGAAAGCTTATCCAATGACCAGAATCAACAGTCGAAGAGTCAGACTCGTCACATTCAGGTATAGTCGCCGGAGTATGAAATGGCCGATGAGTCGGACTAGCAGGTGCAGAAACAGCATAGAAAGGATAGTTAAAAGAAGACATCGACTGTTTAGCGATTGCCATGGACTGCTTAGCGATAGATTCCCAGTTAGGCAAAGGTTTAGGATTCTTGGAAGTTGGAGATGTTGAGAGTGGTGGAGTAACGGGGCAGCTGTTTGAGATTCTGAGGGAAGGAAGAGAGGAAGGGATGCCACCATTTCTGATGAAGGGGAAGAATGTGGAGATGTTGTTGTTGGCTTCACCACGGGAAGGACTCGGGAAAGAAGAGGAAGATGGGCTGACTTGGTAAGAAGGTATGGGACTTTGAAAGGCTGAAGAAAGAGGGCTCTGGTTTTGTGATGAGTATGGCGTCACTCGAGACGATGTTCCACCTATCTCACCAGGTTGAGGCCTGCATCCCTGATTCTCCAATCAAACATCACAACAATGTCACAATCAATCTAAGGGAATGAAGAACAATGCAAAGACCATGGATCAGGTATCACAGATACAGATTAAGACTTGAGCATATACTAATAGCTCAAGAAGTAGACCTAATGAAAACCAAGAAAATAGAAGAAATGGGGATCTCAACTACCACAATTCCCATTTTAGTTCATTAGACAAAAACAGCAAAATCCACATGCTTTGGAACTCCTAAATGGGGATCTAAAACTAGTTATAAAAAGTACTAACAACCATTAAGTTAAAGAATGTCCTAATTAGGAATCTAAAACTAGTTAAAACTCCTTATCAAACACATTTCACACTGAAATTAGTAAGAAAAGCCTTAAATTCACTTTCAGAGATTAGATCCATATATAGAGATGCTCGTGATCTTAAAGAAGCTAAAGCTACTTGTTATTTCCAATTTTCTTTCCAGGAATTTAATTTCTCGCCTTATAAAGCCAGAATAATCAGATTCAAGCCCCTTAAAAAACGCAATTGAAACCTACCAATTCAGATTTTCAACATCTAAACATAGCCAAGCTCAGATCTGATAAGTTTTGAGATTGTTTAAAGGAATCACCTTGCGATAAGTGGTGCCATCTTCTTCAACAACCCAACCAGCTTCAGCACAGAGAGCCTTGAGCACCTCATTGTTATCGCAATGTTTGGGAAGATTATAATCGCCTTGAGCTCTAAGCCCTGTGTATATCTTCGCAGCTACGGCTCTCCTCCGTCTCTCTCTCCTCCGATTGTTCTCCCTCTCTCTCCACGACGGTTTCCTCCTCGCCGCCGCCGCCGCAGCAGCTGCTGATGTCGACGTAGCCCCATCCGACGTCATCCTCACACAAAGACGAAACCACCCCCCCTCGAAACCTCCTCCGAGCTTTGATGGGGAGGGTGAGGATTGTGTGAACGCAGAGTGAAGAAGAAGAAGAAGAGTGAGAAGTTAGTGCTCACGAGGAATACGCTTTTCCTTCGCTGGAATCGAAGAAGGATCTCTCATTCTTCTCTCAATTTATTTAAAAGCAAACAAAAAAAAAGTATAACTGGAGTTGATTTTGGGTCGTGTGTTCAAGTACGCGAGTTCACATTAAGCAGAATTCTTATCACAGTATACTGACCATACACGTGTCCTAATATGGTTTATAAAGAGTGAGATTGTCTATGGTGTACATAGTAAACTGTGTGGTTGGGTGTAGAGGATAAAGCGCCTAGTCGTGTGTGTATAGTCCAAGTAGACAAAGTTCATGTTTTCATTATCTCTTTTTTTTCTCTAATCAAGTTTTCTCTGTGTAATGACTAGTGACCAAAATAATACAGAGAAGAAGAGGAGAACACAAAGTGGGACTCGTTTTTTTTGTGTGGGTCCCTTGCTTATGTGACCCAACAACACACCATCTGTTTGGTTTTTTTCTTTTCTTAATATGCAGATTAGTGAAATAATGTTTTTGAACAGCAACAAGTTTTGAACCAAAAAAACATTAACAATCTATCTAAGCCGTGATTTAACATAATACTGTATATATTCAAATCCATTTTTTCCATATTTCTGGCCAGTGGCATGGACATCTCACTTTCAAAATAAAGAATCGATCACTTTTCTCTGCACTAGTTTGTATTACAAATGATACCAACAAAAATAAAGAATATAGCTTTAGTATCTAGTTTACTTACAAACTGAAGTAGCAGTTTTCTAAATTTCAATTAATTGCTGGGTCCTTCATTTTTTTATTTATATCATTTATAATCATTATTGGCTAGTTCACTGAACGTAATAACAAAAAGGGTTTGACGGATTTGTCCCACAGCAAGACCCTAGCATGAATGATTATGATATATATTTTTTTTGTTTATCTTCCAACGAACAATTGAGTCCTATATTTTACACGCTTTTGACTAAATTATACTCTATTTTTCTCATAATATATATTAAAGAGTAAGCATCTGTGAGTGAAATTTTACGATATTTACTACTTTTTTTTATTATTGTCGGAATTCTTTCTGCAATGGCAGGAAAAGAGGGAAACATAGTTGTATGACTAAGGTGCTCGTTGGCAAAAAAAGAAGAAGAAAAAAAAAAGACTAATGAAGGTGCAGTTCTGAGACTGAGACAGCATTTACGTGATTTTGTGAATTTTGAAGATGATGAGAACAAGCTTACAATCATATTGAGTGTGGGATGTTTTTTTTATCTTCCTCTTTCTCATTTTTTTTGGTTCAGAAACGGCTAAAGAAAGACAAAACTGCGGGTGAGACGTCTTAATAAAAGTAAAAAGTAAAAACAATTATAAAGTTAACACTTCGAATGGATCAGAGGGTTCTAAGGCGGCGAAAAAAGGTTAACGCCGTTGCCGGGGATCGAACCCGGGTCACCCGCGTGACAGGCGGGAATACTTACCACTATACTACAACGACTTTGTTGCTTAACGACTACAAATATTGATTTTAATATTAAATTAAATAAATCATCACTTACAACATCCTTAACGACAAAAACCAGCCTTCCTTTCTTGCGTTTAGATATAAATTAGGATGAGAGAGGGGTTTTCTTCTTTTGTTTTGCATTAGGAATGTTATGTTTTAAATATGTCAGAAAATTTTAAATCGATGAATCATTGCTTTAATTTTACATCTAACTTAGATAAAAATATGTGAGATGAGAAGTTTAGAATCTAAGTACATTAATAGTTTATGAACGTGTCATTTTTCTTTAAAATCTAGCCCTGTTCGTTTGATCGTATTTAGTGATAAAAAATAGTTATATTTAGTGATAAAAAGTTTTAGATTATTTAACGTATTGTAACACAAATTGGACGATAGTAGTAGTTTGGCTTTTAGGCCAAAATATTGACTTTCTCAAAAATATGTTTTGCTTTTTGATTACGTCCATGTTACCTTGCTAAGTGCTAACCCATTTTTCCCCTAACTTTATAACTGTAAAACTCAAGACAGTTAGACAGATATGTTTACATTTTTACCTATAAACTTACAAAAATGTTAGTACAATGTCTTAAGAATTACTCCATAGACTTTTGGTTCTAGTTAATTGTTCTATATGGACATTATCCGATGCAAGTATTTAATATATACAGTAGGGGTGTGATTCAAATTCAAATTTCATGGAGATGAAAGGATGGATGATAACAAATAAACACCAGGGGTACTAGCGTAATTCCAGGATGCATGGGCCCATTTGGCCTGACTTTTTTTAAAAAAGTATATCAGTCAACCATTCAGATTCACGTCGATCGCGTGTATACATTACACAAAAATTACCAAGTGTGGCCCTCGTTTCCTTCTTCTTGTTTTTTAAACTATTTAAACCTTGTAAAAGCTTAAAGATCGGATTCCAATACAAAATACTACCAAAAATGTTTCTAAGCATTTAACCAAAAGTATAAGTTAACCAAACAAAAGTATTCAATCTACTTTTTTGTTAGATTTTCGGTAAATAAAATCTAACCACTGAATCTATTAATTACTTGGTTTAATGCAACTTAAAAATTCTTTCTAATTATGTTTTTTTAGTAAACACATCAATGGTTTACAAGATGAAAATAAAGTGTTGCTTGGACTAAACAGTAAACACATTAGGTGTAAACATTAAAGACAAAAACCTCTGGGTAAAAAAGAAAAAAAAAACTTTTGATAATCCATCCACCATCCTTGTTAAAAAAAACCGCTCAGTTTCCATTGTGCAAATTGGTTTGCAGTACAAAATCCACGTGGCGATTTATCATTGGTAATACCGATAGGAAGGCGGTCGCTATCGTCCCCCTCCCTTCCCTCCTCTTTCTCTCTCTTACTATACTCTTGCTTTTTTTTTTTTTCCCTCTTTCTCTTACTCCTTAGTCCTTACTCTGTCTTTCTTCCTCAGACACACACATCAAAACCCTAATTTCTCTGCTCGATATCTCTCTTTTTTCCTCCTCTCTCAATCCTCCGGAAATGCACCAACTCACGTTTCGAGGATCGTGAAACTCGAGGTGTTGATTCTAATAGTCGAAGAAAGAAAAGAAGTGAGAAAACAAATGCTGGAAGCTGCAGATAACTCAAACGTCCTCAATGGAGGATTCTCTCAGCTACAGAGTTACTTCGGAGATTGCAATAGCGAGGAGGAATTAACGGTGCTGCCACGTCATACCAAAGTGGTCGTTACCGGGAACAACCGTACCAAATCTGTCCTCGTCGGTCTTCAAGGCGTCGTTAAGAAAGCCGTCGGACTCGGTGGTTGGCATTGGCTGGTAATAAAGATAATCAACCAGCTTCGCTTTCTTTCTCTCTTTTTTATAAAAAAACTGGGTTTTGTCTTTTTCTTTTTTTTTTGCTCGAGAGGAGAATCTGAAAATTATTGAAATAGAAGAGTAGATTTGAGCTTAAATCCAGAATTCAGCTCGAGTTATTTTTTTTTTCTTTTGAATCATTAAGCTCAATAATGCACCGGATCAGTAGTTGTCCGATGTTGCCGAATCAAAATGGATCAACGCAACAAAAAGCAAAAGATTAATTGATTGTCCTTAAAAATAACAACTTTATTCTAAATTGCATCATAACGATCTGCACTTTTTATATTTATTCAACTTTTTTTTACTCATCAAAATTTCTTGTGAATCCTTATCCCTTTTTCATCTTTGTGGGTTCAAGCTGGCTTTTAGATTTGTTTTACTTGTCACTAATTTAATACTATTAATTAGGGTTTTGTTCTTTCTTTTTTTCTTTCAGATTAGTCATTTTCATCCACTACCGAATTTTGCTCCTTTTTGGCTGAGTTACTTTTATAGACGTTTTCAATTTCATTAGGCTGCTTAGTTTTTTTTTAACATTAGAAATTACTTTTTTTGATCATTACTCACTTCACCATTACTATGGCTTTACAATATAAGTAGTATCTTAATACGAATTCTTCAATAACGCGTATACTTTACTAATATCGATACCAAATTCCACCAGTTCTTGTCTCCCTGCATTCCCATTTCTCAAAAAAAGTCTCTAATTTTTTAACTGAATTGCAATTTGTTTAATCTAATCCTCATGCTTTTTAATTTTCAGGTTTTGACAAATGGAATAGAAGTGAAGTTGCAGAGGAATGCGCTTAGTGTCATTGAAGCTCCTACAGGGAACGAAGAAGACGATGATATTGAAGTCGAGCATCCGCAGTGGAATCCCTCAGATATAAGTAAGTTTGGTTCATTGTCAAAACTCTGTAATATCATCGCTAAGTATCAAAACTCCAATGTTCTTTGATTGACTTATGCAGCAATGGAGGACACGTTGCAGCCACATAAGTCGAAGCAAAGAGGACACAGATCAGCGCGGTTATCTCAGAAGACAATGTGTAGGGCCTTATCTTGTGACTCACACTTAAAAAGCTCGAGTTTGGCTCCTCGTAGAAACCTGGTAATGCCTTGGACTTTTAAGAATTTTCATTTCAATTTGTTGTGTTACTGATGAGGAAAACATGGCTTGAACGCAGAAGGTTGATCTTAGCAAACTGGATATGCCTGCATTACTTAGATATCGGCGACATTTTAACCTCGTGAGTGTAAAAAAGAACATTCTATTTCTACTCTCTTAGTTACCGGTAAATTTGGAAAAGAGTTTTTTGTTTTTGCCAACACGTGATTGATCTCTTTTTATGTAAGGTGGATACTCTTCCAAATCCATCAAAGGAGCAGCTACTTGACATTGTTCAGAGACACTTCATGTCTCAGGTAACATTCTTGTTGTTCAATAACACTGAAATCAAAAGGGTCGAAAAGCTACAATATGTTTGTGAATTTTGTCCTCTCTCTCTCTGGTTTACAGGAAATGGATGAGCTTCAGGTTATTGTGGGATTCGTTCAAGCTGCAAAAGGAATGAAGAAAGCTTGCAAGTGGAAATCAAAAGAATCCAGAAACACTGATCTTAACCGCAACAGCTAAATCTCCATTAACAGACTAACAAACTGTCCTCTTTTGAACCTTATGGCATCTGCGCGCGGGTCTCATGTCTTTTAACCATTCCATGGCTTAAAAAGTTGAGTATAGACACTAGTTTAAGCTTTGTCTCTTTTGGGTTAACACTTAACAGTAGATGTTATCATTGCTCTCTTATGTAAGTACATCAAGAACCAATGAACCTTCTAATCTCTAATTAAGCATCCATCTTTACTTATCCAGTATATATCTATTGCAAAGAATCTGACTTTATCTTTCTTGTTCTCTCAAATCAAAGCATCAATGCAAATGAGTTGTAACAACTGAATACTTGGAAAAATCATTAAAAAATGGAAGAAGATACAAAGTCATAATCTTTCCGGTACATAAAATATAAATAAGCAAAAGAAACGTGAGAACAGAAACCCGACCCGAATCTCTAAGACCGGGTGGGGCAGAAAGTGATCAAATAGTTAGATCCGGAACAAGTGAATGTGCTAGTTGCGTCGTCGTAGGCGTAACTGTAAGCACTAGGGCAAGCGTTCTTAAACATCGCCGAGTAATGCGTCGGAGAACAAGTTTGCGGCGTCGCGTGAGCTCCGGTACAGCAAAACTCCGGCGAATTAAACGCCGCGCAAGCGCTCTTACACGCCGCGATGATTCCCGTGTGCGGATCCATGATCCGGAGCTCGCTAGGGCAAACCGTGTTGACGTCGGCGACGCAGCCTGCGTATTTGCAATCGCCGGAACCTCCTTGGGGTTTTATCCCCATCTCGACATTGTAACCGTCGACGAGGCTCACGTCGTAGAAATCCTTGCCGGAATCGCCTGATCCGACGGTGAATTCGGCAAGAGTGGTTGGAGGAACTCCGCCGCCGATGCATTTGAGGACGCCGCCGCAGTCTCCGGTGACGCAGTTACCGTGGCCGGAGGAATCGAAGCTGCAGCCGGTACGAGCCCAGAACCGGCCTGACCATCCCGGAGGAGCGGTGAGCTGTACGGAAGCGCCTGGAGTCAAGGGAAATCCGCCGTCGCCGAGGGTGTTACTGTTGCCGGAGAGAATTCCCGGCCAGACGGTGTAAGGACAACTGTTCTGCAAAGTGAAGACGGTGGCTGAAACAGCAATGCCGCCTGCAATTTCAATACACAAACCATAACAATTAAAAAAATGTTGAGTACGTCAAAACAAAAACAAAGAAATATTTCTAAGAATTATAATGCAATCGACGACGAGGAACAAAAACATTTTCATCAAGAAAGCTACACAAACAGTGTTTGGACTTATGATCCTTTGAAAACATACGAAATGATGTATAGAGAAAAGAGATGAGAGAAAAAACATATGTGAAACAGAGTGTTGTTGATTGTTTACTTGTGATGAAGATGAAGAAGAGCATGAGAATACTGGAGAGTTTCGCCATTTTTTTTTTTATTGATCGGAGGTGTTTGCGTATATGTGATGTGAATGACGAAGATTGTGATGAAGATGATGATGAATGTCAGTTACTCGCACCGATCCTCTATTTATAACTGCTGATTCGATGGTAATGCTATATAATTTGGTGATTAAAAATAAAATAATTTTCTTTTAGCCCATCTTCTTTGGTTCTGTTAATTTTTATTTGCCGCAATGGTTTTTTCTTTCGTTAATTTGACATCAATATTCTAATTTGACGGTTGCGAGAAAACATCGTGGGGTCAAAAATATTATGGATTCTATTAATGTTGACAGGAATGGTGAAAGAGCATGCCCAATTAACTGCATCGTGACATTTAATGTTAATACTAGATTTTAACCCCGTGCGTCCGCACGAGAATGTTTTATTTTTTATTTTTAATATAAGTTGCACTTATTTTTTTGTTTAGATATAATTTATTTTTGTTATTTGTTTTTTAAATTAAAAAATTATTATTATTTTAATTTTAAACAGTAAAATTTGTATATTAGTAGAATAAGAGTATACGTTAATTAAGTATACATTGATCTAATGTTAATTATAAACTTTGTTATTATGTGAATTTAAATTTACACATAAACAATCTATATATCTATGAATTTGCTAATCCATCCGTTTAGTTGTCTTAAATCATTTTTAATATCTTACATGTTTTAACAAACATTATTATCTAAAGTATTTAAGAAATTCTTAAGTATTAAAATTAAGAAATTTTAAATTAAATTTTTCCTGTATTTAAGAAATTCTAAAGTATTAAAATTATTATCTAAATTTTTGTAATAAAATTTAATTATAATTTTTTTTGAAAATTTTGAATTTAAATTAAATTAAATGCAAAATTTTGTAACTAAATTTAATTAAATTTGAAATTTAAATTAAAGATGACCTAGATTTTAGGAAATCTAAAAATATCTAAATTAATAACTAAATTTCGGAAATAAAATATAAAAATAAAATAAAATATTATTAAAAAAACTTTGAGAGTGTTTGGATGCAAGTACTAAATGTGCTTCTGTTTTAATAGAATAGATTAAATTTCTAATAATTTGAAATTTAAATTAAAGATGACCTAGATTTTAGGAAATCTAAAAATATTTAAATTAATAACTAATTTTCGGAAATTAAATATAAAAATAAAATAAAATATTATTAAAAAAACTTTGAGAGTGTTTGGATGCAAGCATTAAATGTGCTTCTGTTTTAATAGAATATATTATTTTTTTTTTTAATCTAAAACCCAAAAAAGAAAATCAAAAGAGACGTGAAGAGATGAGTACCATACGTCTTATTAAACCATTTTCACACGTTCGCATGAAATCCCGTTAAAGAAGAACCCACAATATCCCGCGCAAGTAGAAACATATCTTTCATCATTTTCATAATTCCCTTCCATAATCATTCCCATTTCTTTAAATTTTCCACTTAATTTTATTTATGTTTTTTTAAATTTTTAATTTCTTATTTTTTAAAAATTGGTATTCTACTAGTTTATCCAGAAAAATACCATGAGATTGATCTTTACAACACGAAAATTGATGATATATATGATTGATCATCTGTTCTGGTGAAAAAAAAAAACACATCTGTTTTGGTGCGAAAGAGTAAACAACTAAAAATGTTTAAAATTCGTATATTCATGAATGGCTCAAAAATAGTAAAGTTGGAGAGTTTGAGTTTTAATGGGTTGATGAGAAGACTGAATCAAATTTTGGCCTACCCATTTATTGGAATAGCAATAGCATATGCCTTCCTCTATGTTTTATCTGCAGCTTCTCTTACATCAGGTTGGATTCTAGTCATCGATATGGCTTGCGTTGTTTCTAGCTTTGGTGCAGTCGCTGTTCTGATCTATCACATATTATGTCTTTATTTTACTTTGTAAGCGTTGTAGGGATAGTGATGATTGGAGTATTATTTGGTCTGCACTTTCCCCCTTAAAATCTTATCCCAAACAACATTGGACCTTGAAGATAAAAGAAGAAGTTTGGTAAACATTTGAGGTTCATTTATGCATACCCTTTTTAAGAATGTTTTGTTTGAGCGAACACTTGTTAAACATTTAGAAAATCTAATATGATAAACACTTGAAAGTCCTATAAAAACATATTGATTAGAACTAAGTAAACATCACTCCCATCTAATCAGCATGGTGCATTTATGGTGCATTCACAAGTCGCTGATAATGAAAAACTTTCAGTAGCCACAAATTTAGATAATTCATACACATTACAAAGCTTTAAATTATCAAAAACAAACATAAAACATGTCTGGTTTTGTCAAACACTAAGAGGATGAATAAACAAAGTTGCTTAATCATACAAAAAACCATTTCTCAAACACTGACATTTAATGCTTTATCATCATCATAGACTTATGAGATGTTGTTATAAGCCACAAAAACCATGTGATGAATTCCACCATCATCAAAAGGCAATTAAAAGGCAAGCTCATGTATTCTTTTACAATAATTCTATGATATTTTTCAAACAAGGCAATGTGAACAATTTAATATATCATATGGTTGCTGCAAGTGTATACAACGTTAAAAACGTTAGAAATGCAGATGTGATCACATTTATAGCATGAAGAAAACATTTTTTATAATATTTCAGTTGCACTATTTTTACAGTGGTCATCGAAATAGATGGAAGAACAAAAGAAAATTAAGAAAATAGTAATTTTAAGTGTGGATTGATTGATGAACTCATTAGCCAATTACATATGCAAGAATACAAACAACTTTGAAAATATATTTAATACTATTAACTGTAGAAAATATTAAAATACTATTTTTAATGTTTTGGTGCCACCATTGTGCAACGAGACAATGATTAATGTTTCATAGTATCGGTATATATTCAAATCCAATATGTTAGACTAGACTATACTATGAATATAATCTATAGAAAAGATACTAAAGATTTAAATTCTAATATAATAGGAGTCACAAATATTAGTATATCTTGGACATGTTATTTTTTGAGTGTGATTACTCTTTCGACTTATGGTAAAGATTTTTCCTCATCCGATCTCACTTCATCTAAGCTTTATTCACTTGAAAATAGTTTCACTGCTTACCAAAGTGGTCAAAGATTCTATTCATCATAATAATCGTTATGCCTTCATAGAATACAATCCTCATTACAAGGTGCAATGACCTTTTTTTCCTTTGTATCTCATTTAATATAAACGATTCTCATTCTTATTTAGGAAACCAGATCCGCTTGTGTATCAATATACAGTTCTTTGTATAAATTTTTTGATCAAGATACAGAAAGCCCTTAAACTTTCTTCATTGCCTCGGTTACTTGTATCACTTTGGAAAGAATAATTGTTGTTCTATAATTTCATAAACACCAAAGGTCAAAATGAATTTAGAACCACTGGAAGTAAATACTTAATCAGGTGGGGAGAGATAATCACTTAGTCGATCTTAGAGATGCTGAGCCCCTAAACGGCTGTATTGAAAAGGCCCCAGTTAACCATCATTGTTACAAATTCATAAAAATTAATTCAATTAATATAAAACTACAAAATAAATAAATAAAAATCAGAGCAATAAACAACAATTTAAATCATGATTTCTTTTCCTTTCCTTTTAAAGGAATTATTAACCAACCTCTAAAAAAATCAACACTTTCAACCTGGTCTCTTTTGATAGATAAGATAGCCAAATCTAATATTTTAACCAGCACTTTTTGATACATAATATAGCTAAATCTAAATTTAATTAATTGTCTTCAAATTCAGAAAACTACAATATATTTTAATGGTATTTTAATCTAAAATTATAAATCATACTTCTTTAATGTTGATAAATCATCATAAATCAAACTACATATAATATTAGATGAAATAAAATTATAATAAAAAAAATATTTAATAATTAGCGAATAGTTTTTGATTATGTGGTTGTGAAAAAAAGGAGTGATTTGAAAAAGTTTTCATCGAATAAGATTGCCGACAAATAAATGGGATATAACCCAATTAGCTAAAAAACCACAAATAGTGGACTATAGCCCAATTTGCGAAGAAGTCACCACATTGGATTAGACAAGAATGATGAACAACAAATAAAAAGCAAACCAAATACCATATATTAAAAATGCCAACATATTAAAAATTACAAAAATCTTGGAAAAGTCCGCTCCGTATCTGCTATCTAGAGTCCTCGGAAAATTTTATAGGTTTATTTATTTTTCTTTAATGTTTTTGAATTTTTTCTTACGAAGATATTACGTTACTAATGGATTCAAATCCAAATTTAATTGTTTTACGGATCCAATAAATCTGGATATTTTGAAAATTTCGAAAAGTTTTTCGGTCCGTACTTACTCCTAACAAACATTACACACATTCTAATTAATCTACAATGGTCAATGTGCTCATGGCTGTAGCTTTTTTTTTTTTTTTTTTGACAACGGCTGTAGCTTTATCAGACATTAATAGCTGTAGGGGTTATGAAGTATACAAGAACTGATTATAAGTTTCTTTAAATGGGTTGATGAATTATCACAGTTATAATGTATCTATAAACATTGTTTTGTTGTTGGGTTTTCTCAAGTCTTACCCAACCAAAAAGGTAAAGAAAGTTCAAAGTTGGTTCTATCGAAACTAACCTGATCTCACTTGCACCTACTCAGCTAAGGAGATAAGATGACACATGAACAAGCAAAGTCATGAAAAGAAACAGGAGATGGTTTGCTCTACCTGAAAAGATGTTGATCCAATGTAGCAGTTGAAGAAATGATGAATCTATGCTTTTTTCTCTTTCTCTCTCCTCCTTTCATCACCTGAAATAAAAAAAAACAGGTAACATCCTTTTGGGACAAAGTGGATTCTATGCTTCTTCCATCACCGACATAGTTTTGTTCAGATGGAAACTTCCTTTACCGACTGAATCATAAGTTAAGAACACCTTTTGACAACAATAATGGTTGACCTCCTATGTTTGTTTCTAACTCAATGAACACAACTTTTAGTTTCACAATCACAAAACTATGTTGCTCAATTGATGATAGTTTGGAACGCGAGATGTTAACATAACCATAATGCAATGAAGGTACAAGTTAAAATGTGAGTTTCAAGAAAACAACACATGGAATACAATATTGATAAGTAATTATTTGGTTCAAGGAGCTAACAATAATGAAAAGGCTAGCAAAGAAATCTTTATGTCTATATATATATATATATTGTTGATATAATTCTTTGTATGCAACATTGCAAATAAGATGAGTGCAACAAATGAAAACTGGAAAAGATCATTAAAAGAAATGGAAGAAGATATTCATCTTTCCGTAGGTAACAAGCAAAAGAAACGTGAGAGAGTAACCCGACCCAAATCTAAACCGGAGCTCCTCCGGTTAAATTAAGAAGTGGTGGGGCAGAAAGTGATCAAGTAGCTAGCTCCAGAACAAGTGAAGGTGCTTGTTGCGTCGTCGTAAGCGTAGCTGTAAGCGCTAGGGCAAGCGTTCTTGAACATCGCCGAGTATTGCGTCGGAGAACAAGTCATCGGCGTCGAGTGAGCTCCCGTACAGCAGAATTCCGGCGAATTAAACGCCGCGCAGGCGCTCTTGCACGCGGCCACGCTTCCATTGTTGTTCGGATCCATGATCCGAAGCTCGCTAGGGCAAATCTCGTTGATGTCGGAGACGCAGCCTGCGTATTTGCAGTCTCCGGAACCTCCTTGAGGTTTTATCCCCATCTGGACATTGTAACCGTCGACGAGGCTCACGTCGTAGAAATCCATGCCGGATTCGCCTGATCCGACGGTGAATTCGGCCAGAGTGGCTGGAGGAACTCCGCCGCCGATACATTTTAAAACTCCGCCGCAATCTCCGGTGACGCAGTTACCGCGGCCGGAGGAGTCGAAGTTGCAGCCGGTACGAGCCCAGAACCGGCCTGACCATCTCGGAGGAGACGTGAGCTGTACGGAAGCGCCAGGCGTCAAGGGAAATCCGCCGTCGCCGAGGGTGTTGCTGTTGCCGGAGAGGATTCCGGGCCAGACGGTGTAAGGGCAAAGGTTCTCCAAAGTGAAGACGGTGGCTGAAACAGCAATGCCGCCTGCAATTTCAATTCACAAAACCGAAAGGAATAAAAAGGCGAAACAAAACAGAGGAGAAACAGAGGAGGTGATGTAAAAAAATGTGATAGCGAAGCGAAAAAGATGAGACATAAGTGAAACAGAGAAGAAATTAAAACAGAGTGTGTCTGTTGTTACTTGTGATAAACACGAAGAAGAGAATATGAATACTGGAGAAATTCGTCATTTTTTACTGGATCGGAGACCTAGAACGTAAAAAGGTTTCTTTTTTATCGATCTCAATGACTTTAAAGATACACCTTTTATAATAACCTAATTGCCTAATCTCTCATATATACGATATACGGTATCTTAGCATATCGTAACAGTTTAGTGTTGCCGATCCTCTATTTGCAAGTCCTGGTCCGAGGTAGCGTTATCATTCTTAATCAATCATAATTTTTTTCTCAGTTAATTTGTAGTTTACAACGAAAAATATAATGTTCAATGGGAATAAAATCTTTGTTAGTCCATCTTCTTTCGCTCTGTGAATTTACTATAAGTGGTTTTTCAAAAATTGCTATAAATTTGAGGAAAACCTAAGGCTCATAGCTGTGAACAAGCAAAAGGCATGAGAAGAAAACAGAGATGCTAAGCTTTTGCTGAAAATATGATCTAACGGAGCAGCTGAATAGCCCAAGTTAAAGAGTCTTCTTAAAAAAACAGAAAAACAAAACATTTCTGAGATTTTGAGCTAAGGGAGCTAAGGAAACAGTATTGGAATTATTATCCCTTAAAATTAGAAGACACAGAGGAGATAATGTAAAATAAGATAGCGGAACGAGAAAGATGAGACATAAGTGAAAAAAAAAAAAACAAAAAAACAAAAAAACAAAAACAGAGTGTGGTTGTTGTTACTTGTGATGAACACGAAGAAGAGAATCTGAACACTGGAGAAATTCGCCATTTTTTGGATTGGGTTTTTGTGGTTGTGTGATGTGAATGATAATGTTTGTGAATTTGTGATGATGAATGTTAGTGTTATCGATCCTCTATTTATAAGTGCTGCTTCACTGGTCAGAGGTAGTGTTATCAATTTAATAAGTCATAATTTTTCTGTTTTCTTGATAAATATTTGTAGTTTACGAAAAAAGAAAAATGTTAAATGGGATTGAAACCTTTGTGCGGACAGTTAGCCCAGCTTCTTTAGCTCTGGAATTTTCTTGTGGTTTTTAAAAAAAGTTTACTAGTAAATTAATTTGAGGAAACCGTGAGAGATGAAGACATCGAACCGGATCAAGGACAAGGTGATTTACCGGATATAAAAGAGACTTGGATGACCTGTTCAAAGACCATTGACATAGGTGAGGAGTTTAACCTAGCAGTGAAAATTAACTCGACAGAGCCAAAAAAGAAACCAATCAAGCTGAGTAGCTGAGACCAACTTGAGGTCTGGAAGAAAATTTACGCGGACCCGGAAAGCACTAAATGGAGGACACTACGTACCAATTCAAGCTTCAAACGTTGAAGAACGTTTTAGTAAAGGCCAAAGAAATCCAGAATACTTTGACTGTCAAAATTAGACCACACCAGACCATTAGGATACCGCCTTATCAATCCATATCTAGCCGATACCTTCTGATAGCCTAAACTATATTCTGAACTAATTGGGAAGGCATCACAATGAAAAGATCACCAAGATTGCATGAAGACCAGACTAGTTTACGTGAACACCAAGCCAATGCTTATTTGGCCAAGATTAGTTCATGAGATCTGATATGACATGTGATCCTAGAGTCGACCCGGATAGATATGTAATAGATGTGTGTATTATTGTGATTTTTGCCACAAACAGCTTGACACAACCTAAATGCGATTAAGACACAAGTCAAATGAATATGTGAGTTTATAAGAGAACATCAGCAATTAACAGTGAAAACGGCAGCTCACACATGTAATATATTCTTGATATTAATTATTTTATTCAAATCATCAGCTGAGTTGTAACAACAACTGAATACTTGAGGAAAATCATAAAAGTGGAAGAAGATATTCATCTTTCCGTACATAGCAAGCAAACAAAACGCGGAGATAGAAACCCGGCCCGAATCTTAAACCGGAGATCGGATCTCCGGTTATAATTAAGAAGTGGTGGGGCAGAAAGTGATCAAGTAGCTAGCACCAGAACAAGTGAAGGTGCTTGTTGCGTCGTCATAAGCGTAGCTATATGCGCTAGGGCAAGCTTTCTTGAACGTCATCGAGTAATTCGTCGGAGCACAAGTCTCCGGCGTCGAATGAGCTCCGCTGCAGCAATACTCCTCCTTGTTAAACGCCGCGCATGCGCTCTTGCACGCCGCCACATTGTTCTGCTGATCCTTGACACGAAGCTCTTCAGGGCAAATCGCGTTTAGGTCGGCGACGCAGCCTGCGTATCTGCAATCTCCGGATCCTCCCTGAGGTTTTATCCCCATCTTCACGTTGTAACCGTCGACGAGGCTCACGTCGTAGAAATCTTTGCCTCCAACGGTGAATTCAGCCAGAGTGACCGGTGGAACTCCACCGGCGCCGGCACATTTTAGGACGCCGCCGCAGTCTCCGGTGACGCATATACCGTGTCCGGTTGAGTCGAACTTGCAGCCGGTACGAGCCCAGAACCGGCCTGTCCATCCCGGAGGTGCCGTGAGCTGTACGGAAGCGTCTGTAGCTAATTCCAATCCGCCGTCGCCGAGGGCTTTTCCTCCGTTTCCGGTGAGAATTCCGGGCCAGACGGTGTAAGGGCAAAGATTCTCCAAAGTGAAGACGGTGGCGGAAACAGCAACGCCGCCTGCCATTTCAAAACACAGACCAGATTCATCAGAAAAAAACAAAGAAACAAGAAAACAATTTTGAAAATTGTTGTGCAATATGTTGTGAAAAAAAAACTAACGAAATCATCAATCAGGAAGATCAAGAAACAGTATCTGAATTATCATATTTTCTAAATAGAGGAGAAAATGTAGAATCTAATAGCGAAAGGAGAAAGATCAAAGAGAGTAGTATGTTTGTAGTTACTTGTGATGAACACGAATAAGAGAACGTGAAAACTGGAGAAATTAGCCATTTTTTGGATTTTGAGTTTTGTGGTTGTTTTGTGTTTGTGATGTGGATGATGAATATCAGAGGCACACCGATCCCTATTTATAAGTGCAGGTTCGAATAGAGGTAGTGACGTTGTTTATGTTTTCGTCATCTCTAGACTCTAGTGACGTACGACGTAGTGTCAAAATTTTCTATGTTTTTTGGTTTTCTTTGTTAATATTTGTAGATGAAAGAAAGGGGGAACAAAAAAGTTAAAAAAGTAAATACAAATATAAAATATTCCTGATGACTCTTAGCTCATTTTTTTTTGGGGTTTTTGCTAAAAATATTTTAAACACAAAAGTAGATCCCTGAAAAAACATTTGGTAGATATAACCTACAGAGGTAGTGAAAAGACCATTTAATCCTGTATGAGTAAACAAAAAACGAATGTCCTAATTACCGTTTTCTCCCTGACGAAGTCTACTAAAAAGAGAAAGAAGTCTAATAGTAGACTTCGTTTATCAAAATGAAGTCTACTAAGTAATTAAATCAGAAAATTTAATTTAAAAATTTTTAAAAAATTATTTTGGTATCAAAATTATATTCATAAATTCCGTAATTGTAACCCAAATGTACATAAATTATTTTTTCATATTGATAAATGAAAATTTTTGTTTTTAAATTAAGAAGAAGAAAATATATTATTTATGTTTTAAAATTTGTAGACTTCTATATTGAAGTCTACTAAACCGAATAAATAAACCTAACCGAAATTAAACCAAAATTAAACAAAAAAATAGTTATTTTAACCAAAATTTTTATCTTACTATATAAATCAGCGAATTCTGATAAAAATGTTTTATCCAAAAAAAACTATACGACGCTTTCCTCTAGCCTACATCCCCTCTCTCACCATTGTTTTTGAAGTTCAGAGATCTGGTGTCCTTCTTCTCTCTCTTTCTCTCTCTTTGATAAGCATCTTCTTCCCAGTAATGAAGACGTCCTCGGCGATCTGGAAATTTCTCTACTTTCTTAACCCTGCTCATAAAGTTGCTATCTTTCGGGAAATCTGAGGTATCCCCTTTCTTTCAGTCTCCCTCTCTCTTTCTTTCTTTCTTTCTTCTCTCTACAGATCCCTAAAGCCATCTAAAGATTCGAATAGTCCTTACTTACATTCAATACATATATTTCACTTTGAGAGAAGAATCGCAGATTCAGGGCTCCAGATTCAGAGAGATCTGAAGAGTCACATCCCGACTCCATCTATAGATCTCATGGTAGCTTTTAACTCATCAGCTCGTTCTCCATTTCCTCTTCTTCTCAGATTTGACTTCTCTTACTTTGATTTCGTCAGATCTAATCGCATTTCTCTTGTTTTCAATTATTCCGAGCAGTTTTGAAGTATCCCGACGTTTCGGTGTTGGAAGAAAGTAAGTGATGGAATCCGAAGGAGAAACCGCGGTATGTTTTGATTCTGCTTAATCATCCTTAGTTCCGTTTTTTTTTTCTCCTTATAATCTGCATGATCCTCTAGAATTCTATTGAAATCGACGGATTGGAGTGGACAAAGTGGTGTTTACTTGTGTATTATAGAGATCTGATTTGGGCGCGTTTTTCCCAATTTTTGTGGTTTGTACCCTTTCATACTATTTTCTTAATTCCAGCAATTGATAATGATTACATTTCAAGATATCTAATTTCATTTGATTAATTTTGTTTTGATCTTTTGTGTTGATGAGTGATTGAGCAGCGGGATTCGATTTTGGGAAGAGGTTGATGAGGGATTTCAAGAGGAATTAGCAGCGTATGTGAAGCTGCTCGCTGATGATCCCGTGGCTTACTCCGAGTACCACGCGTGGAGGCGGTGTGGACTAATGGGGATCTATGGGAAAATATGTAGTAGATTTTAAAAAAGTTTTATTGTCTACTGGTGTAAGAAATTATATCTCATTGGTTGACTAAACTCTGTTCCATCAGATCTTGTAATAAAAAAAACTACTTTGTATAGTTAATTTGTGATCTATGGTAAAATGTTGTTAACACTCTTTTAAAATTCTGATGTAAACAACAAAAAATAAAGATTTTACAGAATTCTGTTTTAACAAAAAAAAATTCATCAAAAGAGTTCTATTGCTTCTTCTAAGTTAACACCACCAACTCAGACTTTTTATCCACCATTTCAATAAATTTTCTAAAGATACAATGTGTAATGGTATCTATTGGTCATCATTTGTAATGAGCATAAGTGTATTGGTCATGTTATGTATTTTTATCACCTAAGACAACACTTATATCTAAAGCCACATAAAAGAACATTAGTAGACTACACGACGAAGTCTACTTTGATAAACTAAGTACCTAAAAAATCGAAACTTCTGATTCAACAATAAATATCCAATGAAATGAAATAAAATTCACTGGGTAGTTCAATCACTTACTAAGAAGCAATTCTAAACAAAAAAAATTTGAAAAATAGTTTATAAATTTTCTTAAAACGCGTTTTAAAAAAAAACGTCAAAAGTAGACTTCTAAAGCAGACTTCGCATGTAGACTGGAGGAGAAGTCTACTTTGATAAGCTAAGTACCTAAAAAATCGAAACTATTCAACAATAAATATCCAATGAAATGAAATAAAATTCAATGGGTAGTTCAATCACTTACTAAGAAGCAGTTCTGAACCAAAAAATTTGAAAAATAGTTTATACATTTGCTTAAAACGCGTTTTAAAAAAAACATAGGAAAGTAGACTTCTATAGTAGACTTCAATTGTAGACTGGAGGAGAAGTCTACTTTTTCATCGAGAAGTCTACTAATGAAGTCTACTTTAAAAAATGTCATTTTTGCAATTGACCAATCTGTTGACTTTTCCTTCAGTAGACTTCAAGAGTAGACTTTAGGCAAAAAAGGTTACTTTAGCAATTGACCAATGCGTTGACTAACATAGTAGACTTCTATTGTAGACTTCATGTAAGAGTAGACTTCTCTGGCAGTCTACTTTTGAAGTCTACTTTTTAAATAGAAGTCTACGGAACAAAATAGGTTATTTTTGCAATTGAATTTTTTTAGTAGACTTCACGATGAAGTCTACTCAAAAAAAGATTCCTTCCAAGTTTGACCGAACACAAAAAGTAGACTTCATAAAGAAGTCTACTGAAGTGTAGACTTCTTCGGGAAGTCTACTGAAGTTTTTTGGGATTTTTTAAATTTTTTGATTTTTGAAAAACAGAAGTCAAACACTAAAATGATCTATACATTTTTGGTCAAACTACAAAAGTAACTTTAAAGTAGACTTCGTATGCAGTCGTAAGCAGTAGACTTCATACGGAAGTCTAAATCAAAAAGTCAAAATACGGTCAACTACAAAAATAACCTCTTTTCTTTAGTAGACTTCTTGAACCTTCAAATGAAGTCTACTAAGTTTTTTTTTGTTTTCAAAGGATGTCGAGTAGACTTCTCGTGAAGTTTAACGAAGTCTACTTTTAAAAAGTCAATTGCAAAAATAACCTTATGTTGACTAGTAGACTTCACAATACTTCACGAGAAGTCTACTTTCGCGATATGAAAACTGAAATATGGAGAAACTGAAGTGCGACGATTACCTTTTACAAAATTGAGCTCGGCTACAGTTCTTTTAAGCACCCAGAACTCAGAATATCACCAAAAATAAGCAAAGTAACCAGAAATCACCGAAAATGCATGACTTTTGGCATTGTAACTTAGCCCAGATGTTTTGGAGAAGAAATTATGAAAGAATGAGGAAGGTTATGAGTGAATGAGCTTAAATATTTATTTATTACAGCTTTAAAATTGGTTGATAAGCATTTATTCCATTTTCATGGTTGTTCATGGTGGTTGAAGGTATTGAAGACGATGGCATTCTCGTAATTAAAAAGTCTTTAGAAGGTCCAAGAAGACTTTAGCCAATTAAAGAAAAATCGAATTATTAGATGTATAATGGTATTTTCGTTAATAGTATAAGTGGGAAGGATAAAATTGTGAGAAAATGGCAAAAGTTGGAGAAAGAAAAAAAAGAAATTAGTTTTGTGTTTGACTTTGAAATATGGGTTAAATCTGAAACTCTCTCTTTTCTTTAAGCGAAGTGAATTTTATTTGTCTTGGTTTTTCTCTTCCGTAAACCGTAATTTACTTGCTATCTAAAAAAATATAGAAAAACAATTGCTATAAACTCAAGGGGTCCTAACCTTAAGACTCGGTTTTGATATAGCATGGCTGATGCACACTGAAATATTAGGGCTCATGAAATGTTATTTGATGTGATCCTGGCGTATGATTCGGATAACAAATATATGTGTTTTTACTGTGATATGAGAGTATGGGATCGGTATAGTGTATTTAATTGTGATCAGCGAGTAAGGGTTCCGGATAAATGAGTTTAATTGTGATCCTTGAATATAAGATCCAAATAGACATGTTTTGTTGTGATTCGCGATTATGATGATACATTGAATACATAAAATACATAAGAAAATTGATAGTTGAATAGACTTTCTAAAAACATATTATTTACAATACAAAATAAAGTAAAATCTGTGTGACTGCAATTTTTTTCTTTGTAGTCAATAATGATGAAATAGCATCAAACTTCGTCTCCATCCAAAAAAAATCCTAACAAGTGGAGGAGGAAGAAGGGGCACATTCCATCAAAGTAGAACCGAGAAGGCGGGAAGTGGGTCAATAAGTATGACTTAGAAACAAGTTCATATTTTTATTTTTATTTTAATCAACTTGCTTAACTAATAAAATTTGTTTTTATTAGAAATAGTATAAACAATTTGCAGATTTTTTTTTAATCAGACTTACATCATATTATAATGAGGCAACACTGTGCAATTCTTAATTTACCAAATTTTCATTTATGCAATAATAGTTGTGTAATCACTCACCAAGAATCTAATTCTGCTTAGCTTCTTGATTCACACTTCGTAAACGGCTAACCTACTTCTGAGACCACTCTTTCAATATATATTGCCAAACTTTTTTTAAGTTGTCATTTGTCAAGATATGCTTTTCTTTCATCGTATTTTTTTCATATGTTTTTGATAAAGACTTGATATCTCAATGGTCAAGTCTTCGTACTCCATTGATTACGCCATGCTATCCTTGACGGATACAATTCTTCTTGCGTAACAGTTTCCTTGTGTTACACTGAAGCTTCGTGTTAAAATCTTGGAGCTTACAGTTTACAACTTATTTCATGTTCTTCATGTTGTAGGGGCACAAAAAATACAATGTGCTTTGGTTCGAAGGAGAGAATTTGAAACTAGCAAATCTAACAACGGAGAAGAGATGCAAAAACTTGGCAGCGTGCTTTGTGACTTGAGAGTAACCTATAAGGTAAATCTCCCCAAGTGCATCTTTGGGACATCTTAATCGAGGAAGAAACAATGCTGCATAACTGATGTTAATGAAAGCTCATGCTTTTCAATACCGTCGAAATGGCTAATTAACTTTCTTTATCATCCTTGTACAAATTAATAGACTGAGCTTAGATGTTTTAAGAAAAGGAGACATTATTGGTTTGACGGTTAAAATAAAACCATTGTGGGTCATTGTTACGGATTCAATAATGGTGAAATAGCATCAAAGACCCAGAACTAGTGGGAGGGGGGCACATCCCATCAAGGTAGTACAGGGGAATGGGTCGAGAAGACTGACTTAGACTTAGACTCAGAGACAAGTTGATGACTTAAAACCAAGAATCAAGTTGATGACTTAAAATCAACTTTGTGTTTGATAAAAGAGTAATTGGCTTACTAGTAAAACCTGCCGTGACTTAGCAGTCAAGTTCTTTAACTGAACCAACTTTGTGTGGGCGAAAATATTATTTGGCTAAGTAAAACCTGCCGTGACGATGGGTTTCCTTGAACTTATACATCGCTTAGGGCCCTTTCATTAATGGGTCAATGTTACATTAGTCTCCTTAACTCAAGACTTGCATTGCCCTCACGGTTTCAAACATTTTATGCTTCTTCAAGTGGGTTTAATGAACTCTGACAATCAAAATGTATCTATAGACATTGTTTTGTTTTGGGTCTCTAAAGTCTTACCCAACCACAAAGGTAGAGAAAGTTCAAAGTTGGTTCTATCTTACTTTCAACTACTCAGATAAGAAGGCATGTAAAGAAAAGAGGACATGGTATGCTCGATCTGAAAGACTGATCCAATGTAGCAGTTAAAGAAGGTAAGAACATCCTTTTGGGGGACTAAGTGTGTTCTCTGCTTCTTCCATCACCGAGAAAGTTTTTGTTCAGATCGAAACTTCATTTACCGACTAAATCACATGTCATATAGAACAACTTTGCTAATGACATGTTGTTTCTAACTCAATGAACACAAATTTTAGTTTCACAGTTACAAATGTTTTGTTACTCGATGTACAGTTTGAAAAGGCGAAATCTTAACAGTGGAGTTTGCAAGACACAAACAGCTTGACTTAGCCAAAATGCAATTAAGATAAGAGTCAAATGAATTAAAAAAAAGGCAGCCCAATAATCTTTTCTGCCTGTAAATCCTTGATATTATTTCTTTGTACGCAAAAAAAAAAAAAAAATTGTATGTACAACAGAGTTAATGAGTTTTTGCTTCTTTACTAGAATCTCCTCTACAACAGCCAATAGATGGCGAGGGTCGGAACTTGTAATAAGTAGCAAAAGATAAGTATGTGAAACTTAGACCAACATATACTTTGAAACTGCTATGTGTATACAAGGTCAGATAAATGAATAGTGCTGTCAAAGATATTACCACTGAAAAAGTTGCAATGCACTTGAGAATAGAGAGTTCTTCTTCTGGTCTTTGATTTGGGAACTGCCCTTGAGCACTGAAATCGGAGAGCAGTTTGTCCTTCAACTGATATGAATCCATTAACCAAGCTGATGATTCTGCCTCGTTTGCTGGAATCTCATTTAGTGGAACTCGCCGAACGTGGATATGGACTTCTGAAGGATCAGTCCCGAATACATTGTCCATGAAAGATGGGCAGCGAGGCTTATATGCGATGGTCAAATCATATACTGCATTTCAAGAAGATAACGTAAGAACTGAGGAATTTTGGGTTCAATAAATGAAAATGCATATATAGTTCAGGGTAGTTGTGGTCATGAGCTCCCAACATTGGGTCCTTGGACAAATAGAAAATATGCAGGCCATGTGGCGTGAGATACTACTATATAAAAGTGAACATACGTGAACATTTTCATCAGAGTTTCGTAGACCATACCAGCATCCAAAGAGTTATGTAGAGCTTCTAAGCAAACGCCAAAACCCCTTGTTTTTGGTAGAAGTACATTTGATAATGCCGGAAGACCAGCTTCCTTTGCAAACTCTTGGCTTCTCTTGCATTTCTCTTCACTGCATATCAAAATAAGGAACTATGAAAGAAGATAGTTTAAGATTTCACACATTCATGCTTTACTACTTAGCAGGCAATTCCTGAGATGAGGGTGGCTGGTTTATCATATATGCAAGACACATGCTCAATGGTGTTAAATGTCCTAACAAAGTAGAAACTGAAAATTATCTTAAGCAATACAGATTGACTAAGAATTAGCTTATGTATATATATATTTTGAAACTCGTTCATAATGTAGGTTATATGTAAAATCAGACAAGGGAACATATAGTACGTGAAATCGGTTCCCTCTGGGAATAGAGCAAGCCACAAGGGTTCTCGAGGATCCTTAAAAGTTGAAAGCATTTCAAGCATAACAGGTTCGTCCACCTCTCGCTTCCTCTCCACTGGGATAAACTCTAGAATATGAAACCCCCATCCAAAGATAGGTAATCTCATCAAGCTGCTCTTGAGCACGTATTTGATGTAGCCAAGACACCCTTTCCTCAAGGCTATATTCCACAGATACATCCAATCCACTTCAGTCCTGTGATTTGCGATTAGCAAAACACGTTTCTCCACTGGGATGCTGTCTCCAGAGAACACCACGGTTGTCCCGTTAACCGTTTCAAACAGATAAGGCCACAGAGCTAACCAGTGACCAAAGATGAACGATATAACTTTCCTAGATTGGTGCACACTCAGAAGCCGTAGACCAAGAGCAAATACTGGTGCAAAGTAGATGAGGAACATAAAAGCAGTAGACAGGTAAACCAGTAAGATGATGATACCCCTCAGAATCCTAAGCGGAGTCAAAGGGCGGTTCTTTAAGTTATCAGAATTCAGGTCCCCGCAAACTTCCATTCTTTCCAGATAAACCTCAAAGTCAAAGACAAACTGCATCAATGAGATTCAAAAAATGACTCAGTGCCACCTAAAGCTCCTCACTTGCATACAAGAGACTAGAAACTAATGCAAGAGCCTCTATGAATGCAATTTAGTACAGCCACTATGTTAATTCTAAGCCGCTGAGATCCTACAACATCACTTTAAACGATCATATGCAGAGTTTAGACCGAAACAATACATCTAGCAACGACCCAGAAGATATAAAGATCATAATCAAGATATATCAACCCAAAGTTTCTAACTTTATATGTAAAATACAAAAAGAAAAAGAAAATGCAAATCCGAGAATCTCAGGAAGATTAAATACTCTCTTCTAATAATCAATTGTTAATGATGAACAAGAATGGGTTTCTTTTCGACATACTTGGTAGTTTACAAGCGAATTCAATTGACTATATTATCATCAGTATTGGGAAAAACAAACAAGCAGAAATCACGGGAAAAAAATCCCCAAATTGGGAAAGACTTGTGAATACCGCAACTAAAAATCAGATCCCACGTGATGTAAAGATCAGAGACAGGGCTAGAGAAACACTTCTCACGTATCTCGATATAAAGGAAACCCCCCTGAAAAAAAAAAGCAACAAAACAAAATTCTACGGAGAGAGCACGAGGAAGACGACGAAGAAGAAGAAGAATAAAAGAGCGAATAAAGTACCTGGAGAATCTACAAGGAGCAGTTGGTGAGGAGGAAGAGGATAAACGTTATATGGAACAGAGGAATGCGAATCTCAACGTAATGTAAGTTTCTGAGAAGGATCCGTTCCGGGTCGGATCCAAAAGGTGACGGTGAAAGTAATCAGAGACGGTAGGGTGTATCGTACTTCAGCAATCTGATTGGCGGAATATGAAAAAGGTCAAAGCCGCCGCGAAGACAAATCCCTGAAAGCTGACACTTGCGACCCGATAAAATTCTCCTGGCGTTGTTACACTTTGAATGAAACTCAAACGTGAAGCAAACTCTAAAAACCATATTTTTCTCACTTAATATATTAGTTGTACCAAAAAAAGATAAAAGAAAGAATCACACCTTTTTCATAATTTATTTCATTAAGATTATCTTTCTTATAGAACTGGATCTATATTATGTGGATCTAAGATTTTTTTCCTTATAAGTGTATATGGAGATCACATGCTTTTCATTATTTTATGGAGAAAATAAGGCTCGTTTTCATCTAATATCAAAATTAACGGGTTGCTTAGAAATACATGCATTGGCAAACACAACATATAACTTCATGTTTTGACTGAAGAAAAAATCGTGTCTAGTTCTTCTTTTTTTTTTGGGGAAACGATAAGTATTTTTTTATGTGTTCTCTAGTGGTTAATAAAGAATCGTTTCTTTCCTAAATACATTGGACCTCCGACCTCAAGATAGTTTCTTTTTTATTTGTATAATCATTTGAAAAATATTTGATTGCAAGATATCATTGACCAAAAGTAGACTCTATTAAAACTTAAAAGTGATAGTTGACCAAATATGAGGATGTGATTAATCGGTTCACAAGTAATATTCGCCATCCATTCGTCAACATACAGTAATAGGGGTATATTTTCACAAATTATAACATGGTGTTAAATCAGAAATTAGTAGTAAAATCTGAGGATTCACGCACAATTAACCAATTCACGGTACCGGCGGATATTTTCTTCCTTCGTCGCCTCTGCTTCTCTCCTTAAGAATTATCGGGAGAACTTCAGACATGCTCTGCTCCGATCTTCTACCTTGTCCGAAAATCTCTTCTATCATCGATTTTATATGACTTGATTTTCTTGTCTATTCTAAGTAATTCCGTAGGAGCAAGGCCGGTTTCTATGGAGCTTCCCGTTTTCTCCACTCTCCGAGTACCATTGTTCTCTCGTTTAGCTCTCATTCCTGCTTTTGGCATTCCATTTTCTTCCCTTGGAGTTTCCGTTGGTGCTGCGTCTCGATTGAAATGCACCGCTCGAAAGGCGCGTCGGATTTGCGTGATGTGCTTGGTGAGAGATTCGACTCCGATGGAGACGCCGTGCGAGAGAGATGATGGGTCTGAGTTCATTGAGGTCGTTGTTATCGGTAGTCGCAAGGAGTCTATCATAGATTCCTGTTTGGATTCTCCTTTTCCTTCTCTTCCTCTCCGATTTTGGTATATGTTCGATCCCTCTTCGTCTAATGATTCTGTTTCACCTACTGTGCATTTGAAGCTCCCTTTCTGTTTAGGTATCTAAGTGGGAAAAAAGAATCATACTTTGTTTTAGCCTAACATTCCAAATCGAATGGCTTCTCGTTACCAGCTTTCCTAGTACATTTTTTACACTCATAAAGTTTGCAGCTTCGTAATTATGAAGCTTTTATGGCTTCATTGGATGTAGTATATTGTGTATACTCATGAAATTTACCAATTTTAACTGGCAATTCTCCCTTTTTCAGGAGTATTAGCTCTGGAGATTTAGTCTTACAGCAGAGGCTTACTCACGAAGGTCTATACGCTATTTTTATCTTGTAAATCAGAATTTTGAAAAATTTAGCATCTTATAGAAACCAGAGGTTGGGGAGCAAAGTGTTTGAAAATGTTCTTGAGCTTCAAAATTTGACGAGTGCATTTTAGTTGGATAGTTATGTCTGTCTTACCATATTTCGTGCTAGTTTACCATATATTGAGCTAGTTTTCCAAGAAGGAAATACGGGTATGCTATCTTTCTTACCTATTACCTCTATTTTCATATTTACAGATAATGTTTCCAAGACCATGAATCCAATTGAGCTGATACAATCACGTCCAAGGACCTTCATCCTTGTTTGTACTTTTCTTGCCTATCATTGTTTGTGTTCTGTTTTATGCTGCACAAAATATTCTTGCCTTCGCAATTCCATGTGGCCACAATGTATGTACATAGTAATATTACTTGTAGGGCTTTTAGCTTCTTTTTTATATAACTGAACAAGATACTGAGTGTGGAATTGATCATTAACAACCATGCTTCCTAAGATTGCATAGGCTCTTGATGAAATGCTAATAGTTTTCAATTTTTCCTAAAATTTTCTTTTCGTGGAACGGTACTGGTCGTGCATCTGATTCTGCTTAAACTTTTCCCCATACCAGGTGGTTAGTGCTGGATATGGTTCTGACCAGGTTGAAGCTATCAATATTCTTAGTGCAGTAAGATCTAGGGGTAGCTTAGCTGTTGCTGTGCTATTAAAGCCTTTCAGCTTTGAAGGGCGAAGGCGTCTAGAAGAGGTATTTTTGTGTTGCCTCTAAAGATTTCCTTTTTAATTATATACTATCTCATATAACAATTAGAAACAGTCCGTTAATTGAAATCCCTCTCTACAAACAAATCCTACGGCATATACTGTCTCTGGTTGGAGTTTTTTTTCTTTTTTTTTTTTTTCTAATTTCCCAAATTGTGTGCAGGTTAACGAATTAGCTAAGAAACTGCAGCAACACACTAGTTTCTGTATAGGTACTTTTATTAGAAAAGCTACCCTTTGTTCTAGTGGTTTTGCCGGTCATGAACTGACTTCAATTTGGGATTTTTAGATATCGACATAGAGATTTTACTACAGAAGGATTTGGTAACTTTGGACGAGGCGCTGAAAAATGCAAACAATGCTGTTTCGATGGCAATAAATGCAGCCTCTGCTCTGATAAGTGTAAGCATAATTTTTTTTCTCAAAGTATACTCAGAAAGTTGTTGTCAATTTTCATATATGGTTTTATGATATCTAGGGGGTGCATGGAAACTTTATCGACGTGATGCATAAAGATCTTATAGAACTCGAAGGTTCAGAAGTTACAACGGTAAGTTGCTTTTCAATTTTTGTTTTGGGATTTCATTTTTCTTTAGGGTATAGTCACCCAGCTTCTTTTAATAACGTCGTACATTCAAGCCCTCAATGCAGGAAATTATTTACCAATTATGAATTAAAGTGTCTTTTTTTTTTTCCAATTTAACATTACAGTGGTTCAACCATCTCATAGAATCCTTCAATTCTCTTATATCCAGATACTAGAAAGCTACAAAGAGGCAAAGGTTGGTTTTGGAGTTGGTGACAACCTTAAGACTTCTATTTTACGAGCTATATACGACTGCCCTTTCTTTCGCCCTGGTAAAAAGGTACTTTAAATCTCTTATAGCGCATTTATGTAGAATATTTATCCGTACTACTTAAGTTCTTGCTTTCCAATTCCAGAAAAGATGAAGAAGATTAGTCTGACAGTAATGTGAATACAATACTGTTAACACATGGGTTTTTTTATAATTGATGAAATATGTTTAAACATAGTGCCCTATAAACAAACCGTTTACACAGATGTCATCACTCTCCAGAAAGAGCAAGGATTTCGAAAGTTTTGATTGTGTGTATTAGGTTTTCCGGAAGGAGCAAGTCTTTTTATGTAACCCTTTCCAATATGCAGGATCTAAACGCTATTATATGCATTGTGGCTACTTCGGTAGCTCTTCAGAAGAAGGATGTGAAAACAATTCTCCGTACTTTTCGCCAGACAATGGAGTACACTGGAGATATCATAATATCTGTTGTTCATGAACCTGATCTGGAGCCTAAAGTCCTCGTCACAACTTTTTTTATTCTAAGGTGGGATATTTATTTATTTTTTTTCAAAAAGATGGGGTATTTATGTTTAGAGAGCGTCCGCTCACGGTTTCAAGCTCATGCATATTGTTCCATATCTAGCTGAAACTCAACAGAGAAAAGTATATGGTTTCAGCATTAATGTTTGATTAAATCGATGATGGTTTTGGCCACTTAGACTTTATTTTTACTATCAAGCATTAATGCAAGTCTCATATGTCATCGCAGTTGTTCAGAAGAGGAAACTTCCAGCAAAGGCAACATTTTTTCTGGTCTTTTTCCTTTTGTTTTGAATATCTTCAAGAGATATCGTTCACAGCTCCAAAACGAAACAAATAGTGGACTTGGAGATGCGCCAGTTGCAGTGGAAGATTCAGCAGACACTACTTATGTAAAAAGTCCCAGTCAGAGCGTTGAAGGATTTGAAAGTGACAATGAAGACATCTTGGGAGTTTCGGAGAATGGTGATGATGAATACCCAGTAAAAGAGGGGGGACCATCCAGAAACAGTCGTCTGGATCTTGGAGATGAAAATTTAGAAGGTACAAAATTTGAAGACAACTTTTCTTTTTTTGTTATGTAGTATTGGTCGAGTTGCTTCATTACTTGTGCGTAAACTATTCTAAAAGTGAATGCAAAACCATCTTTTGTAGATTACGGTGCTATCCAGAGGGAGCCAATTGCTAACTGGAGTGTGGATCCAGGATATCAGATTGAACAAAAATGGCCAGCTGATTCTGGAGACACCACAGTGCTTAGTCTGGGTATTGTCAACCTTCCTGTTGGTGTGAGGCCTTCAAAGAATCTGAACAGTAGTCTCAGTGTCGCCAGTCAACTCTCCAGGAAGGTGGATTCCAGAGATGATTCATTTTTCAACCCTAGTAGCTCGACAAAAGACTCTATTGATGCTGCATCGACCTTGCTATCAGAGAAGTATGCTGATTTTACAAAGCAAAGAAATCTATCTGCTCGAGCAGCGTCTATGCTGGTAAGTAGCAATGGCAGTCTATGAGGTTCAGATATAAAATCATTTCTCTACTTACTAGTGGAACGAGTTTTTTTCCATCTTAATTCTTTCTTCACTTAGGAAGCTGAAAGAGATTCATCAAAAAAATGGAGTCCGATTCTAGAGATGCAGTACAGAGGAGGACTGTTCAAGGGAAGATGCCAAGGAGGCCTTCCCGAAGGAAAGGTAATCCCCGCCCTGTTGGCTCTGATTCATCTATGGATCCTTATATCATGTTTGATCCTAAAGGTAATGGCTGAATTTTCCCAGCAGGGTCGTTTGGTACTAGGAGATGGAAGCATATATGATGGAATGTGGCACAACGGTAAAAGATCTGGTCTTGGAACATTCTACTTCAAGAATGGAGACGTGTTCCAAGGTACATGGAGAGAAGATTTGATTCACGGAAAGGTAAAAAGACTTTGTTTTCGAAAATGGATTAGCTTATTGAGCACTTGCACAATCTGCTTAGTTTCACCAAGTCCCTAAAGACTTGTTCAAGCTAGTGAACCCTGTAAAATTCCTACTTCCCCAATGTATCATATAGGTTTGAGAAAGGACTGTAGACATAAAGATCTCTTATCAGACAGAGAAAACTTGTTCATTCTTCTCGCAGGGCTGGTTTTATTTCCATAAAGGTGATCGATGGTTTGCAAATTTCTGGAAGGGAAAAGCCAGCGGCGAAGGAAGGTTCTATTCAAAGTCCGGTGAGATATTCTTTGGGCATTTCAAAGATGGATGGCGACAAGGCCAGTTCCTCTGTATAGATGTGGATGGAACAAGGTCGATGACCCTTTAAAACTCTTCTTCTCTGCATCTGAATTAGAACAAAAGCAATCCCAAGTTTCTTAGCATCTTTACTCATAATTTTAGATGGCTTATATTTATTTTACAGATACTCTGAAACTTGGGACGACGGTGTTCTTATTGACCGGAAACAAGTGGACGCCGGAGATTGATAACGTCCGGCACCTTGAAATATGTTGTTATTTGTATAGTGCAGATCGACTTTTTGTCTTTTCTCAGGTTATTATAACGAAACTAAGTTGATAAAAGCATTTCTTTGACTTAACTTTATCTGTTCTTTTGTTGATTAGATGTTAAAAAGAAACGAATCCAATTCCAAAGCGACTTTTGTTTCCTTGCAACCTGAGAAAAGTGACGAATCTTGAAAAAATGAAAGAAATACAAACAAAAATATTTTATTATATGTTCATTTCATTAATATATCTGGTCGGAGCAACTACAACTAATCCTAATCCCAAGTTCTTGAATCTTTACCAGATTCCGATTACGGAATTACATTCATACTATACATTCCCGTAATCATCATAAAACAACAGAAAAAATGAATCTTTCTCCAGTTTTTATTTTTTTCCCCTGAAGTAGATTCTTCTCCGGATGATAATATATTTTATCATTTCAAATAATACAAAAAATATATATGCACATAAACGATAGTTTACGTGGGCTTAGCTGTTGTCAATGAACGCGTCTTGACATAAAACTTCAAGTAGAGCAATGAGATAACGGCGTTTAGAACGGAGTTAAACAGCCAAGCTCCGATACCGTTACAACCGCCACGTTTGACCAGGTGGATGTAGAGAACGCCTACGTGGCACACCGTTAAACACCCCAACAAAACGGCTTGACAGTTAACGACGAACGGAAAACACGCGCCACGTAACCCAATCGCCGTCCAAAATCTGTAACCGTACACGACGGCGTATGAAACGGTCGTCAACAGTATCGCCACAACCTGCAGAACCAACCAAAAAAAAACACGGACGGTCTAATTTAGAAATTTCGGTAACTGATTCCGGTTTAATGCGTGTTAAACCGTCGAACCGGTTAATTACCTGGAAGGATTGGGAAAACTCGAGCCAGAGGAAGGAGATACAGAGGAGAGAAGACTGGTTGATGAGCTGGAAGAAGCTGAGCTTACGACGACGTATCACGGAGAAGAAGGTACGGAACAAGTGAAGGAATCGGGAGAGGTAAAACGCGTAAGACCAGAAGAACACGCGCCCAGAAGCGCGTGTGCCGACGGGAAAACAGAGGAACCACTGGAGAGCCGTCGTGCGCGTGCGTCGCCATAGCCAGCGCGTGTCGCGGATCTCAGCGGCGGCGGAGAAGAGGATACCGACGAAGATGACGGCGGAGATGAAAGCCATGGTTAAGCTGTGTAGGGCCGGGATTGGGCCGAGGGAGAGGCCGCGACGGGATCGGATTGGGAGGATTGCGAGAAGGAGGTGGAGAGTGACGGCGGCGATGACGTAGGATGAGACGGCGGTGAAGAGGAAAGACCATGTGGAGGCGTATGATTGGGTTGGGCTCCAACGGAAGTTAACGATCGTTGGATGCTCCGTTAGCCAGTAATTCACGGCCTGAGCAACCATTGATATACCAATTTACCAAAATACAAATGAAAAATCACACTAGTGTGTGTGAAATAGAAAAGAAGAAGAAGAAGCAGTTGAGAAACAGAGAGAAATCAGGTGGGAAAATGAGAGGAGAGGTCAGAGACGCTTTTTGTTTTTTTCCTTTGTTCACCGGCTTTTTATATTTAGGGCACCTCCAAAGGAGGTTTATGGGGGTTCACAAGTGGAACCTGACCTTTTTTTGGATTTAAAATAATTAAACAGGTCCAAATGCTTTGAACCCGTATGATTGGAGTCATATTTTTGAGCCCGTATGACTGGGGTTTACTGGCGATGTGGTGCATTTTATTGGCTATCGGAGAAGAGAAAGTTGTAGGGTATCGTGTGTGGTTTGCAAAAAATCGACGCGAAAAAAAAAATTCTCTCTCGACCTTTTCGTCGCCATTATCGCCGATCGACTAAACCTTCGCCTCACCGGTGATTCCAGCCGATAATCGCCGATTTCCTAAGCAACGGTAAGTACAGCCTTTCTCGTGCTTCTATTTGATTGCGATTTCGTTGTTAAAATTTAGGGATTTAGTATTTGGGGAAGAAACTCGAGTTTGTCGATATGAAAAATTTTAGGGTTTTTTGATGAAATCGTTTACTGGTTTGATTCGATACCTGCTGATGGTTATTCGGTTACTTGTTGTTATAAAACGAAAACGAAATTTTAGATTGACTGCGTTTAGAGTTTGTCGATATGAAAAATTTAGGGTTTTTTGATGAAATCGTTTACTGCGTTTGATTCGATACCTGCGTTGGTTATTGGGTTGCTTGTTGTTATAAAACGAAAACGAAATCTATGATTGATTGCAATTAGGGTTTCTTCAATTGGGAATTGTTTTTTCCATCGATTTGAAAAAAGTTTAGGGGTTTTTCTATAAATTGATTTATGCATTTAATTCTATACATGTGATGCGTAATGGTGTGGTTGTTGTTATAAAACGAATTGTAAGTGTTAACTTGAAATCGATACCATACGATTTATGTAAGTGTTTAGTGGTGTCATTGCTTGTTCAAGAGTTTAATGATAAGTGTTAGGTGATCAAGTAAACGCTGATTAGCTAGTGTAACATTAATCAGTTTAAGTAATGAGTTAAGCAGCTATTTCCTTTCTTATTTATGTGGGATGTTGTTGTTATTAGGAAGACAATCTTTGTTAAGACTCGTTAATGCATCTATGTATGTTTTGTTATTGCCTTGGTGAACTCGGTTACTGCTTTCTTTCCTTCTTTCTTATTTCATTGGCAGTTTAGGCGGCAGGAGGGAGTGAAACAGATAGGTAATTCTTCTTTTCAAATTCTTTATCTTTGTTATTTATTTAAGAGTTTGCTAACAATTGTTTCTTTATTGTTTTTGCGAGGTTATCATGAAAACGCTCCCTTGATGAATCCAAAACCCCCAAACCAATACAGATTAGCTTGCCACGATGGACGAAGGTTAGTAAATTTTACCTGTTAATATAGTTAATGCTTTTCATTAAATATAGGTTGATAGTTGTTACTTGTCACTGCTGGTTGATTTGATTCGTGTATATTGTGGTTAGGTTTATAAAATGTAGACTATCTTGTCATAGTAAATGGCTTTCATTCATTGCTTGCAAAACTAACACTAAACCATTCTCTGATAACTTTTTCAAACTTTTCATTCATTGCTAACACAGCTTTTCATTCATTACTAACAAAACTTAAAAACTCATTAAAAAAACCGCTGAACGACTTTAAGTAACTTCAACCATATTTTTAAAACTCATTACACCAACCTCTTATTTAGTAAACCTTTCTCTGTATTCCCTTCACTCCAATTCTTTAAGTAACTTCAAACCATATTCACTTCACTCCCATTCTTTCCTTCACTCCTTTTTTTTCTGTACACCACGCTTTGTCTTTCGTAAAGCCTCTGATGGATTCGCCTGACCCTGATGCTCACTCCCAAGGTTTTCTTAACCTTTTAAACAGCCAAGAGGAAAACAGTTTCTTTTTTTCACCAAGTGCTGAGCCTGGTTCCTCGCAACTCCCACGCTATAGTACGCAGTACTCCAACGCTGAGCCTGTACCGACTGAGACTAAAACGACCAAGAGGAAGTGGCATCCAACTGAAGACATTGTGTTGATCTCGGCTTGGTTGAACACCAGCAAAGATCCCATTGTCGGGAATGACCAGAAAACCTGCTTTCTGGTCTCGCATCACGGAGTGGTTCAACAACAGTCGACAGTTAGCTGCGTTTCCAGATAGGTCGGTAAGCCATTGCAAGCAACGGTGGGGGCGTATCAACGACCAGACATGTAAATTTGTTGGCTGCTATGAAGCCGCCTTGAAAGAACAAAGCAGTGGGATGAACGACAATGACTTGATGAAGACTGCTCACCAAATCTTCCTTAACGATCACGGCTTCAAGTATGGGCTGGAGCATGCGTGGCGGGAACTCAGGCACGACCAGAAGTGGTCTTCATTCTCAGCGGTGAAAGAGTCTGAGATCAAAAAACGTAAGAAGGGTGATGACTGCTCACAAGCTTCTGCAACATCGCAACATCAGAGTTATGGAGAAGACTCTTCCGTTGTTCGTCCACCGGGTGTGAAGGCTGCGAAGAATGCGAAGGGTAAAAGGAGTGCAGCAGATAAAGATGATGGCAACGAGGTGACCGAGGTGGTCACCATGTGGGAAATAAAACAACATGACTTAGCTATGAAAGATAAGCTATCTAAGCGGAAATTGCTAGATAGTTTGATTTTAAGAACCGATTCACTAACAGAAAAAGAAAGGGTTGTTAAGGAGAAACTGCTCAATGAATTGTTTTTTTAGATTTCGAAATCGGTTTCTTATTTGGTTTTGGTTTGTTTAATGTTTCGTATTCTTATGTTCTTATTGTATGGTTGTAGTGGTTTGTAACTCGGATTACTAAGTCCTTTAATTTGGTTGTATTTTCGAGTGTTGAATCGGATTGTCTTTATGATTTCCTTAACCTGTTTGATGCCTCTGTCTTGCCCAGGTTGTGGTTTGTTTCTTCCTTGTGACTAATCATGGATAATGGAATGGAGGGTCCATCTCGTTTTGGTACTTGGCGCAAGTTGGCACATGTTGGCAAATTGTACAAATAATGGAATACACTTTTCACCAACTATTCTTTTATATTGGTTTGTATCCACATAATCGAGAAATTATTGTCAAAAGTTTGTATGGACAAAATTGCTTGGTTTTGTATCCACAAAAATGTATTCTCCTTTCCTATATAAAGAGTTCAAAAATACCATATCACTCTATCTCTCCTAAATCTCTTCATCGTCTTCCTTCTTTCCCATCTATTTCATCTTCTTTTTACCTTCAAACAAATTGACATTTTATTAATGGCATCTTCATCCAACAATCATTTAAATGAGGAAAATGATGAAAGTTTAGATGATGCATTTGATGATCTTTTTGAAGAAAAATATGACGCCGCGTTCTACTCTTTACTTGAGCGTCAAGTCGTTCAAAAAAAGAAGAAGAAGAAGAGGGCATACATTGAAAGACATCGCGAACAAGGTCACCACCGATTATGGGAAGATTACTTCAGCGAAAATCCTACATATCCTTCCAATTTATTTCGTCGCCGTTTTAGGATGAACAAGACATTGTTCATGCATATTGTAGAACGGCTATCCAATGAAGTCCAAGACATTGATTGCATGCATTGGGAGTGGAAAAATTGCCCAACGGCTTGGAAAGGACAATACACACGGGGTGCGGGAAAACCAACAATTGTCTTAGAAGCTGTAGCATCATACGATTTGTGGTTTTGGCATGCCTTTTTTGGATCTCCAGGTACGTTAAATGATATTAATGTTCTAGACCGCTCACCCGTGTTTGATGACATATTACAAGGACGAGCTCCGAAAGTAAGGTTCTATATCAATGGAAATCAGTATAATCTGGCATATTACCTAACCGACGGTATTTATCCCAAATGGGCAACATTTATCCAATCTATTTCCTGTCCCCAAAGTGAGAAAGACATTTTATTTGCAACATGCCAAGAATCTACACGAAAAGATGTCGAAAGAGCGTTCGGAGTCTTGCAAGCCAGGTTCGCCATTGTTAAAAATCCAGCTCTTATATGGGATAAAGAAAAAATTGGGAAGATTATGAGAGCATGTATCATATTACACAATATGATAGTGGAAGATGAAAGACCAGTCAACTCTCAATATAATCTTTCAGAATTTCAACAAGGAGAAGGAAGCAGAACTTCAGAAGTCGATATGGTATTCAACAAATATGCTCACAAATATCTCTAATTTAATCGGGAATAGAAATGACGTTCGTGATAACCGAGTTCATCAACGTTTGAAGGATGATTTGGTTAAAAATATTTGGCAAAAATTTGGATCAACTCACCCTTCCAATTAAATGTGTTTTATTTTTAGTATTTGTATTTTGTTGTTTTCTTAATCATTTTAATAATTTTTATTTTTAAATATCATATCATGTTATATAACTGTGTTTTATGTTCTTTATTTTTATTTTTAATTAAATATAAATTATTTAGATTTACAACAAAATTAAAAAAAATATTATTATTTTATTCATATAAACCCCATATATAAATTCATGGTTGGAGGGACTAAATGGGTTGGGGTTCATCACAAAAAAAAAAAAGAATTAAATTAATTCCTATGAACCCCAAAGAGGGGATCATGGATGGAGATGCTCTTATATATACTCTTTCGATGTCCTCATTTCTTGTGTGTTTAGAAAAAAAAATTGTAATACGACATTGAAAATGTCAACGTCAAACTTGACATATCTCTTTTTCTGTCAAATAATTCATGTTTGATGAATCGTTTTCCCTTTTATCACTGGACTAAAATTCTGAAAAATGAATAAGACGGCCGAAATATCTTATTCACCGTATTTTCAAATGAATAAATTTCAATTATACATTAACATTAAAGCATATTTTTAGGAGCCATCATTTGGTGGGTAAGTGGTTTGATCTTCATATTTGTTAGGAAGATCAAGACATAGAATTGTAATTGTTGTCCTAACAAACAATTTTGAATATTTCTTCTATTAGTCTCAATCAATTTTTTAATTCCAAGAATTTCTTCACCAGTTTTCTAATAGGATAATGAAAGTTACTTTTACAAAATGAAGGTAATTAGCCCCCAATACGTAAAGGTGATCAATGCATGCAATGTGCCAATGCAACAAGACTTTAAAACCAATTCAAATCCTTCCAGAAGTCATATACTTGGTATAGTTTTTCATTAATATCAGAACAAATAAGTTTGTTATTTCTTACAAACCGATAATATAACCCACGTATGATATATGTTGGATCATGTTCCATTTTGGAACCTTCATAGAGCTACGGTCAATTTGATTCGTTGTTCGTTCAACAAAATATTAATAATATCATCTTCTAGAAACAATATGAAACGATAACAATCGTGGAATATTTTTAAAGTAAAACTTTGGATCTCAAGTCTAATTAACCATAGCAATACATAGTATATAAAACGTGTAAATACTTTTTTTTAAGCTATACACTTTTTAAACAGTATTGAGTGGGTTTATTTGATATGCCAGAACAGAATCATGTAAAAGAGTTGATCATGAACGATCATCAACATCTAGAAGAATTCAGGAACCATCAAAAACTTTTTCTTGTTTAGAAAGGAGTTAGTTCTCTAAAATAAAGTAATTATTTTTCAGCTGCAACAAGGAAAAAGGAGGGATTTGTACTGCGCGTTTCTACATTTGTAACAGAAAATAAAATACTCAGAACAGCCCCTTCAAACCTAAATAATTAGTTTAAGCCCACAACGATCTAATTAATTTTGAATTCAAGAAGAAGATTCTTATTTATATTGCAGCTTTCCTTTCTAAAATTTTTATATTTGACGAAATGGAACAGATTAATGTTACCAAGACCAACTGCGCTAACATAATTTATGAAAAATTAACCCCAAAAATACATTTAATATTATCGGTTCTGAAGCACATACTTCATTAGCCTGGATCAAAACACGACTCTGAATACTACACTGCTAGAAGTTCTAAAATATATAATTTGGGTCTGAAGTTCTCCATTTCTTTTGCTACTACAAATCTAGTGTTATATCAATCACTAAATTAAATAATTAATAGTGTAGTAAACTAAGATTATATTAGCAAGAAATTCTGAGTCAGTTGCGCCCGTACAATTTTAGGAATTGGTTTCTCCAACTGAACCGAAAGGGACAGAATGTTATTTGTAAATTGTAACAACAAAAAACAGCCTATTTTCTGTTTTATTTGAATAGAAAACAATTTTTACCCAAAAAAAGGTTAAAACTGGAGAAAAAAAACAGAGGAAGCTTCACGGAAGCTTCGTCGGCCATAAACAAAGTATATTAACAACTCTGTTACCATTTTCCATTCGCCGCTTCTCTCTCCCTCTCTATCTCTCTTTCTCTCTCGCTTGCGATTTTACACCAGGAAATCTCTCTCTCGTCTCGTTGAGGTAAATCTTCCAAACTCTGGGAATTGTTTTTCTTACCTCACAGTATAAATCGAAACTTTGAAATTTTTTGTTTACGGGATTATATTGTATCTCTCTGCATATAGTAAACGATTTGAGGGCTTCCATTATCTTCATATACCAATCTAGGGCTTTAGGGTATCATCTCATTCGATCGTCTTCATTTTGTATATAGGAAGCAATGCCTGCGATCAATAATACGAACGAAGAAGACGTTTCGAGCAACTTCGGATGCAACATCTGTCTTGAACTGGCAAGAGAACCGATCGTGACTCTATGTGGTCACTTGTTCTGTTGGCCTTGTCTCTACAAGTGGCTCAATTTCCATTCCCATTCGAATCATTGTCCTGTTTGTAAAGCTCTGGTCAAGGAAGACAGTTTGGTTCCTCTGTATGGAACGGGTAAGCCATCTTCTGACCCGAGATCCAAGCCCATTAGTCATGGTGCTACAATCCCCAGTCGACCACCCGCACCTAGGCTTGAAACAGCTCGTCCTCGTATTGGACAAAGACATCATGGATCTAGTTTCTTTCGAGGGTATTCAGGTTTTGCTTCAATTCCAAGTACTACACGGTTTGGGAACTTCTTATTGTAATGGAAGTATCCTGATGAAATATCCGACTTAGTCAATGTTCTTTTTGTTTTTGAAAAACACTATACATTGTCTACAAATTTTGTTTTGAGCTACATTTTCTAAATTTATTATCTTCTTCCCTCATTTACTAAGTTTTGCAGCAACTCATGAGATATTTGATTATTCAGTCTTCGTCATAATTTAGCTCTTTCTCATCATGTTATATATTTGCAGATTGATCTCTGCATGAACGCTAGAGAAACCTTATGCATTGATATAATCCTTCATTTAAATTTTGTATAAAATATGAATCTGAAAGCTTCACATTGAAATGCACTAATGGCTGATCTATAACTATTTTGAAAAAACATTTTCTTTCGGATTCAAAAAATAAAATAAAATAATAAACCATTTTCTTTGATACTTTATAAATATAAACACTAGTTCTATCCCAAAATAATTGTCTGTTTCGGAATAGAATATAAGTCATTGTTATTGATCATTAGATGAAGCCATCTCAACATATGATGACTATTTTTGTGTGTCTTGTTGGTGGTGTCGTTACAAATCGATCTGAGAGAGTTGGAGATTTCGTTGAACAAATTACATACACAAATACCCATTGGTCTGTTGAGATTGACATGTATATAGAGATCTACTTGTATCAAGGCCTGTTTAAGGCATTAATGGGCTTTAATGGGCCGATTCCAACACTTGGAGAGCTCACGAAGCGATAGAGAGACTGTGCCTAATCTCATCTCCACTCTTCCCGTTATCTTCTTTCTTCAGCGGATTCTCTAGCTCCAGCGACAATGGCGTTATCAGTTTCAAATCTCGCCTCTTCTCTCTCTTCGCTCTCTTTCTCTTCCCAGGTTTCCCAGAGACCTAACTCCTTTTCGTTCGCCCGCGCGAACTCGGTATTCCCATTGCCGGCGAAATCCGCTCGTCGCGCTTCTCTCTCAATCACTGCAACGGTGGCTGCTCTCGCGGAGGCGGAGGAGGATACTATGGAGCTTAAGAAGTACGTGAAATCGAGGCTTCCTGGTGGTTTCGCAGCTCAGAAAATCATTGGCACGGGACGGCGTAAGTGCGCCATCGCTCGAGTCGTCCTCCAGGAAGGCACCGGGAAAGTTATTATAAACTATCGCGATGCCAAAGTAAGTTTATCTGTATCCTCTATCATTTTCTAATTCGTTCTCTTATTGATGTTCGATGATTGAATCGAGGATGTTACAATGTTACTGGTGAGATTGATGTGTTTGCTTATGCCTTGGTTTTGGGAGTTTTAGGGTTTTCTGCAGCTGAATTTACATCTCCTGTATGGGGTTTACGTTCTCAAGTGATCAAATTTGAACTTGGGTTTAGGTATTTCAACAAGAAAATGCTATGGAAACAATCCACTTGTCCCGTTTAAGCATTTCTGGGTTTCAATGAATACCTTGGAAAAAGACTAGTTGTATAAATTGCAGCGTTGTATTAGCATAGAAAATCATGGGGTTTACAAAGACAGTCTCTGATATTCAGGATATGTATAAGTCCTATGATCAAACTGTATCTGTATGGGGTTATTTTTGATCTGGGAGTTGTATCAGCTTGATAGATGAAGGCTGTTTAGACTAGAATTAGTGGCTTGAAAGAGCAATATTATGGTTGAAGGCTCTAGTTGGAAAGTTTTGACAAGATGTTTTTGTGAATGCGAAAGAGTTGAATCCATACACATGTTGCTGATAATGATGATCCTTGTTTCAGGAGTACCTTCAGGGCAATCCATTGTGGCTTCAATACGTTAAAGTGCCACTAGTGACACTGGGTTACGAGAACAGCTACGATGTGTTTGTGAAAGCCCATGGAGGCGGTCTCGCTGGTCAAGCTCAAGCGATTACTCTTGGAGTTGCTCGAGCCCTCTTGAAGGTAAGTGCAGACCATAGATCGCCTCTGAAGAAGGAAGGTTTGCTCACCAGAGACGCAAGAGTCGTTGAAAGAAAGAAGGTCGGGCTCAAGAAGGCACGTAAAGCACCACAATTCTCCAAGCGTTAAAGAGTCTTTTATGTTATCATTATTGTTGGATCAACTCTTCCAATACACTCCTTTCCCTCCAATTCTTTTTTTTTTTTATTCCCAACTCTTCTGTCTATTTATGTGTGTTTGTTTCTTCTTCAAGTTTATGTGTAGATGAACCGATCTCTGTTTTGTTTGAATAGAATGCAGAGTTGTTATGATTTTGAATCGTATGCTCTTATCAATTGTGATTACAGGGTTTTGTTGAAAAGTTCGTATGGAAGAAAAATACTTTAGCGAAGATTATAAAAAATGTGCTTGAAAATATGTGCAAAAGTTCGTATAGATATTACATTTACATGTGTTCGGAAATATTTTTAGTTTGAAAAAGTTACGTTGGGAACAAGATTAACAACTTCCTTCCTGCTTATGAAGTCGGTTAGGCTTTTTTACAAACGAAACAGAGCTTTTAAAAAAGAGTATTAAACAGAGATGTAATTGTCGGATCAGGTTCCGTCTAAATAAGCATACTTCAACGTGACCTGGTTATATCAATAAACCATAGGTACTGTATATAGTGAACTCAAAAAAAGAAAAAAGAAATCTTGATTACATATCTCATATCGACGCTTTTCTAAATTGCTCAAGACTTGAGAAATCTTGACTTGTTCGTTACTAGGCAAGTAAGTTTACCTAGTCGTTTTCTTGATGGATTTTCATTAACGACGACGCTCGTTAGATAAACTAGGTATATATGGATGTATGTTGTGCACCAGATATAATAGATTTTATAGTTTTATCGATATGATTTCTTCCAAATGTTATGGTATCTTTAATGTTGAATAGGGCTGTTTTTGAAGATTCATAATAACTTGAAATTTGGAGGAACACAATTTGTGTGTATCTTCTGAACTCATAATAACTTGAAATTTGGAGTTCATAAGCGACTTTTGCTTGACTCGCGGTCTTTCATCATTCTCTTGACTTGGTATCCTTCTCATATGGGATTGCCACGTGTGAGAGACAGTGATGCAGACAAAAAATGGAAACCGGAAATTAGGCTGGTTTAGCTGAGAATGGTGATGCGAATTGGAGCGTTAGGTACGAGAGAGCTTACCCACTTTGACTCTTTCCATGCATTTTCTCTGCCTCCTTCTCTCCTCCTTTTGTCTTTCATTATTCCACTACTTGGAAAAATAACCCCCAAAAAAAAAAAAACAGAAAAACAAACAAATGAACAAAAACCTGAACCCTTGGGTTCTAAACCAACATAAACCAATAGTCTAATACAACTTGGTTTTGATGCAATATACTACTAGTGTAATAGAGAGCGACTTGATCAGTAGGACAAACCAATCACGTGTATCCTATAAATTAATTGATTACATTAGTCAAAAGGACATTAACTGTAACAATTTAATGATTTTCGAGGGGTCTATTTTTAGGAAAATTATTACGTTATTCATAGTCGGCTATATGATCATATCAAATCCATGACTTTTATCAATGTTTTTTTCTTTTCTGGATCTACTACCATTTCACTGCTACTTCTTCAATTTTTCCTTCTTTCAAGTTAGATGTATGCCTGTAACAGTCTATGTATATCTGAAGATTAGTATAAGAAAATATGTAAAGAAAAATAAATTTTAAATTAGTGCCGCTATTGCCATATCGCTATCCCGCTACTGCAACACTTCGCTGCCACAATACAAGTAATTACAAAATAAAATAATGATTTTCCAAGTGTCCTTCCTTCGATTAAACCGAGGTCACCAAATCTGTATGTACGTATGTATATAAAATCCACATCATCGCTAATTTAAAGAGTTTTAAAAAATTGGATTGGAATGATACTGGAATCTCTTCATAGCAGTGTAATTATTTTTTAGTTGTATCATTAACTTTATACAATTGTGGAATAATATAAGACATAAACTGTAATTTTGTTTAGTTTTATGATTGTTATGAGATATGTACAAATGCATGACTATTTTTTTCTATTTAGTGAAATATTAATCAGAATCTACTAGTATGTTTTAAAAAGTTAAACTACTTCAGAATAAATGACTCTTTGCTATATATTCATTTTACTTGACAAAAATTAAAAAATAAACAGAATAAAATATACAGTAAGATGCTTTTTTAGTTGAAAATGGGCAACTTTATTGTTTTTTTCAGATATCAACTTTCAACAAAATAGATAAAAGTTGTTTTTTTCCAAAAAGTTGTAATTTTTCTTCTTCTTTTTTTTTCAGATTTATTCTGGCCATCGATATTTTTGAGATTTGAAGTGGCTATTGGTATATGCAAAGTGTTTGTCTCTCTCTCTCTATCTCTCTCTCTGTTTGTTCACAGGAGGATTTTTGGCGTCTCCACGCAAAATTTTTTGCATCCAGACTCTCTGCACGTCTCCTGAAAGAGAGAGAGAGAGAGAGAGATCGAAGATCGATTCCTCTTAAATCTCTCGTGAAGCCCATTTCCCTCCCGCTAGATTCTCTCTTCACCCATTTCTCGCTTCCTCCCTGACTTTCTACGTATTTTGTCTTCTTCTTCTCTCTGGTCTCTCTCGCTCTCAGCCTCCTCGCTTCACTTCTCGCCATGGTCGGTGCGTCTTCCTGTTACGCATCTCCGTTATGCACCTGGTTTGTCGCAGCTTGCATGTCCGTCTCTCACGGCGGCGGAGATAGCCGTCAAGCCGTTGCTCTTCAATCTGGCAGGCGGAGTCGTCGAAGGAGACAGCTCGGCCAATGCTCTGCCGTTTCTGGATCCGGTAGCATTCAGGCTCTCGTCACTTCCTGTTTGGATTTTGGGCCTTGCAATCACTACTACTACAACAACAATAGCAATGCCTTGTCTTCTCTCTTTGGATCGAACAGCGTTTCTTTGAATCGACACCAGAGGAGACTCAATCGAGCATCTACTTCCGGTATAACATTTTTCTCCGAAATCTCCAATCTGGGTTTTTTTCTTTTATTTCTGGGTATTGTTCGCAAGTTGACAAGCTTCATTTTTTTTGTCTCTTCCTCGTAAATTTTTGTGGAGTATATCGCTTTTGTGTTCTTGAACAAATCTTAGTTCGATGTTGTCATGGGTTTATGTGAATGGGCAAATGCTAGAATTTGGAGGTGAAGTTGAACAGGAAAGCAGCTGATTTGGAATCTCAGCTGAAATGCGAAGTTTGATTTATTTATTGCGATTTGATTTATTATTATGTCATATGAAAGCACGTTGTTGTGAGTTTAGGCCCCAATATTGGACTCTAGATACAGAGCTTAGAAACCTGAACAAAGGGCAGTGAACTAAATACAATTTTTTGCAGTTGTCTGTAACTCTTTTGTTACCATGCCATTATTGAAATGTAGTTTCTGGATAGTAGCTAAGTTCAAGTTAATGCATCATTAACTATAATGCCTTTTGTGGTTTCTAGGTGGAGCCATGGCAGTTGCGATGGACATGGAAAAGGAAGCCACGGTTAACAAGAAACCCCCTACGGAGCAGCGCCGGGTTGTTGTGACAGGCATGGGAGTTGAGACATCATTAGGTCATGACCCACATACCTTTTATGAGAATTTGCTACAAGGGAACAGTGGTATTAGCCAGATCGAGAATTTTGATTGTTCTGAGTTTCCTACGGTAAGCACATTACATCAGGATCTCTTGGAACCTTTTTGGTGCGCAGATTATCTCCATTTGCTTTTTTAGTTTACTTGAATATCTTTCCTTTGACAAGAGAATTGCTGGAGAGATCAAATCCTTCTCGACTGAGGGATGGGTTGCTCCAAAACTTTCAAAAAGGATGGACAAGTTCATGCTGTATCTTCTCACAGCTGGCAAGAAAGCTTTGGCTGATGGTGGGGTAACTGAAGAAGTAATGGCAGAGTTTGACAAAACCAAATGTGGAGTTTTGATTGGCTCAGCAATGGGGGGCATGAAGGTACATTCTTCATCTCGGGTGTGAACATTTAGAAAGTATGAAAAGAGTTCAGCTCGAGGTTTCTGTTCAGAGTCTCATCTGATTGTTCGTTTATTATCAACCATTTCTTTTACTAACAAAAAGGGCCACATGAATATTGAAGCCGGATCGGGAAATGTGTTGGTAATCATTGCATCTCTAACAATCTATATTGATACAGGTCTTCCACGATGCTATTGAAGCTCTGAAGATCTCTTACAAGAAGATGAATCCTTTCTGTGTACCTTTTGCGACAACAAACATGGGTTCTGCTATGCTTGCTATGGATCTGGTCTGATGAAATTTTTATGTTATATAATATTATATAGATGACCACCTGCAATCTAGTACTGAACTTTCTTGGTGGTCATGTATTAGGGATGGATGGGGCCAAACTATTCTATTTCAACTGCTTGTGCCACAAGCAACTTTTGTATTCTGAATTCAGCAAACCACATTATTAAAGGTGAAGCTGTAAGTATCCTCCCCTTACCTGGTAATTCGACAGTTTTGTAGACTTCTTCTGGTTCTACGTTTATTAGACTATGTCTGTCTTTCCACTAAACCTTTCAGGATGTAATGCTCTGTGGTGGCTCAGATGCAGTTATTATTCCAATAGGTGCAAATTCGTTCTCCTATATTACATTGCTCCCTCTGTTCTTGAAACTTTAAGCAACATGAATTTTATTGTATGTGTACCAATGCAGGGTTGGGAGGTTTTGTTGCATGCCGGGCTCTTTCACAAAGGAATAATGATCCCACAAAAGCTTCACGTCCTTGGGATAGCGTAAGTTTCAACAATTTCTTATTTTCCATTTTTCTACTGTCATGTTGTAATCTCCTTCTATTGTTTCGTCAAGTCTTGATTACCAAACGGAGGATGTTAGAAACATTGTACTGAGTTTTTGCCAACAGGACACATGTCAGTAATGTAGAAGGGAACGTGTGTATTATGTTTGGATATCCTTCTTGTTTGTAAATCTGATCTGGATCCAATAACAGAATCGAGATGGTTTCGTGATGGGAGAGGGAGCTGGAGTTTTGCTTTTGGAAGAACTTGAACATGCTAAGGTATATATAACCCATTTCGTGATAGGAAAGGGAGCTGGAGTTCCAAGATTTTTTTAAATATTTGCTATGGAACAAATTGTGAGAACATATGTATATTCTGCTCTTTTTTTTTTTTAGAAAAGAGGAGCTACTATCTACGCAGAGTTCCTTGGTGGGAGTTTTACATGTGATGCCTACCACATGACCGAGCCTCACCCTGATGGTAGTTTCATTTTCCCATGTTCATATTAGTTTGCTAATCAACTGCAAATATAAAATCTGCTTTGTCTATAAAGTAATCGTCATTATCCCATGTGTTATATCCACAGGGGCTGGTGTCATCCTCTGTATCGAGAGAGCGTTAGCTGATGCTGGGATTTCCAAGGAACAAATAAATTATATAAATGCACATGCAACCTCAACACCAGCTGGAGACCTCAAGGAGTACCAAGCCCTTGCTCACTGTTTTGGCCAAAATCCTGAGGTAGCTTCACTTTTTCCAGTCCTCCTTAAAAGTTTAGTATATTAGGAGCTGTTACAAAACTCCAAGGGAGTTTTATGTGCTTTTCTTATTGGCTCTTCTCACGATGTGGCAGCTAAAAGTAAATTCCACAAAATCTATGATCGGACACTTGCTGGGAGCTGCTGGGGCTGTAGAGGCTGTCGCAACCGTGCAGGTAACTCAATAATATCAGAGACATCAGTGTATTTACGAGGAAGAAAATGCTGTTTTTAAACCAACTTTTATGAGAGAGGGAAATTTTGTGCAATCTTCGCATATTTCATGCTAATTTCCTGTTGTTTTCTACAGGCAATAAGGACCGGATGGGTTCATCCAAATATCAATCTCGAGAATCCAGACAGTGGAGTGGTATGTTAATACTTTTTTGGCTCTTGTTATTACAAGCTGATCGTTGTTCTGAACTAGTATACTACACAAAGACCATTTAATGTTCTTAAAAAAAAAAAAAACTGTCGGCGCGAGAATAATAATACTAGCTGATATGAAACTGGAGCAGGATACAAAATTGCTGGTGGGTCCTAAGAAGGAGAGATTGAACATTAAAGCAGCCTTGTCAAATTCTTTCGGGTTTGGTGGCCATAACTCCAGCATCATTTTTGCTCCTTACAAGTAAAAGCAAAAGTCGTCGCTTGTACTCAAGACCTGGTTGTATAACTTGCTGTAAGGTACATTTCATCCGTTTTTCATTGGTTTTTAAATGATTTTGAAGGGTAGATTGCTCTTTGACCTTTACATATTAATTTATTCTGATCGAGATAGATCATTGACAAGAATAACCCAGAAATGGAGTTGGTTTTAGAAGTATTTCCGGTCCAGAAATGTAATTATGTGCAGTGTTTACAAGCTGAATATTGAAGCTTGTATATATTATGTGCAGTGTTTACAAGAACTTCCCATGTTACGTCATCGCGGGAATCAACACAGTTTGTTAAACTACCAAGAGCTAAGCTAAGTTTCTTAGGATCAAGATCTGATTTGCCAGAGAGCTTGGACAGGAGCAAACGTAGCAGAGTTTGAATTTGCCATGAAAAATATAATCCCTGTGATACCTTATGATTGGAATCTTTGTAGCCTTTTGTAGTCTTTTTTTTTGTTGATCATACTATCTGAAAAATGCCAAATCAGTTCCCAGTTAAATTTAGTAACTCTTGACAGTCATTGGTATAAATGCCTCTAATTATAACTTATCTTGAGAAACCAATAACCATTTGAAATGTTAAAAGGTCTTTCCAATGTCCAAAATTTCCCTCCCATGTAAGCTTTTTCTTCTGTTAAACATTATGAAAGAAAGCAGACACGAAAGGAGGACACGAAATGTGCAAATTTTACAAAATGGATGAAAGGGTTTCATCAGATTCACCTCAATACATGAGCTCCCAAAGAAGGATTTTAAAGTTTTTTGTTCTTGTTTCTAAAATAATGATAATGAAGTCTCAAAAATGTTAATTCAAAATAACTGAATTTATTGAATTACTATTGGTTAAAAGTTTGGAAAAATATTTAGTAACAAAAAAATGATGCATTTGTTGTTAAGTATTATTTTTTTCTGTTAATAATATGTGTGAGAACTCTAAAATCTCTTTCGATTAAAAATAAGTGAGAGTATTTTATTAGAGAATAGATAAAAGTTTCTACATGGAAAAAAGGGGTAGAATGCTATTTCTTGAGTATCTGAAGCTTTATGTTCTATTCTTCTTGTGACCCCTCTTGCAATTCTGTGACCACTAAGATCCCCACTTGCTTTAATTTTTATTTTATTTTGTTTTGGTTGAACACTTTTATAATAATATCCAAACTCTGGTGTCTTTATGCGTTTTGGTTCTTCCTGAATGATCTTACAGAGTTGTGGAATCACTCTCGTTCTTTGTCGCTTTGTATTGATCCGTTAATAAGCACATCGCTTCATTATCAGTCAGTACACATCTTTATATGTCTCTCTTCTTCAGATTTCTTCTTTTCTTGGCTCTGTTTATGTCACAAAATAAGATGGGTAGGTGGAGGCACTAGTTGAACGTATGTCAATGTAATACTGCCAAAAGGTACTTTGTAATTTAGAGAATCATGTGACTATGTGAGTTATTATGGACAAGTAGATTATGGTTTCCACTATATATAACTAATATATAAGTGCATTATAATATATAAATTTTATGTGAAGATGTAGTAGATTGGTACGTTACAAGAGATTCATATATAAATTTGATGTTAAGCTGTTGTTTTAAAAAAATACTTTCATCCGCATGGGACATTAGCACCAAAAAAGAAAAGAAGCATAGGCGTGGGATAATAACAAAAAGGATCAATATAAAATGCGACAGGGAGACAGGATCAACGGCATAGGAGGAGAGAGACGCGCCGGCTTTATAAGCCGCGTAGCAGCTGATCGTGCTCAATGCCAATTGCTGCGAGAACTGGAAAATAAATAAATGATCTCAAAATGGTGCAGTTAAGCTGTGGACACGTGTAAGGTCAGTATTTTATGGAGGAGACGTGCGCCTCACCGCTTCTTTTAATATTTTACGGTCTGCAAATATTACAAATTTAATAATAAGGTGACACCGTGGTCGTTGTTTATTGTTATTTTGTCGGGTAGAAAAAAAGAAAAGAAAAGGTAAGTAGAAAACGTGATTTATGGATCAAATGCATTGTGGAGTTATATTATAGTTATGTAGGATCATCCACTCCGTATTCCCCACTAACGCCCGTTGATTTTTTCTAATAGTTTTTATAATATAACATCACGCCGTTAGTCCTTCTAACGGGACTAGAGTACCCTTAGACATCTCGATATGCCCACGCCAATAGAAAACCACATTGTTGTTTAAGAGCATCATTATCGGGAGAAACTCATTAGGGATCCTTGTTAAATTGTTTAATGGTAAAAATAGTTAAAAACTTTTTTAAAGAAACCATTTGTAAAATGAGCTGCAATGGCAGAAACCCAGGTGGGGTTTTATTAAAAAAAAAAAATTTCTCAGATTAAACCCAATGAAGTTTTGATTTCATGTAGAGGAAGAAGAATACATCATGGTGAAGAGATTGGAGGATACATGCATGCTGCGGCGGAGATATGGATGTCCGGCGGCGGAGATGCCGATGGAGAACTCGATGAAGGAGGAAGAAATCTCGGATGCCTCCACCCAGGCTTTGATTTCACAAAGACGAATTGCAGAAGACACTGCCGTGAAGAGCTCGGACCATACATGGGAGATTTGTCGGAGAAAAAAAGAATCAGAAGAATATCGAAGGAGAAGAAGAAATTCGTCGAGGAAGAAGCGAAGAGAAGAAAGAAGATATTTCATTTCTTTTTTTCTGACCAATGTTAACAAGCCGCGTGGCTCTAATAATCGATTCTAATCGGTCCTAAATAAGGATCGATTTTTCAATTTATTAACTTTTTTGATTTTTTTTTTTTGATAAAGTATTTGAGAAACTGGGTTAAAAAACCGCGGTAATGATAGTCTAAAGCACGGTTATTTTGGCGTTAAAAACAAATTCGTTTTAGTAATTTTTTTTTTTATATTAAATCTCATATAAGAAAAAATTCATTTTTATACCTGATATGTGGGCAGAGCGTTCGACTACGCGATGATTATTTAATTTTGATTCGTTTAAAGTGGAACAAATTCAGGTTTTTAATATGCATGTTAACAATTTTAGGTTACATGTTGATATTTTTTTTATCAAATTTTTGTCCCTTTGCTTATTGTGGTAGAGGGCATAATGGTTAAAACCCGATCAAAAGGATTGGACGTGGCGTGGGTTGACGGTGAACTCAAACACTGTCTGCACTCTGCCGTTGATAAAAAAAGGCATTTAATTAAAACACGTGTTTTATATGCTCTATTATAGATAAATAAAATACTGAATTTATATATTCATGAGTTTTCGTATCTGCAACCCAGCGAAGAAACTAATAAAGAGGTCCCCCATTTCTTCCTCGTGACAAACTCACTTTAATTGAGAGAAAGAAAAACCCTAAGTTTCTTTTAAGATTCTCATAGTCATATATTTTTCATATTCGAGAACAAGCATCAGAAAAATTGAAGAAACCAGGAGGATTCGTTTTTGCTCCAGTTTTTTGTTGATCGATTCTTTCGGTGAGCTTTGATTTCGCGAAATCGAAGCCGTTTTTGTTGTCGATTGATTATTTAACGATGTCGAGTTCTGCGGAGTGTAGAGAATTCGTTGCACGGAGGCTACCCGAGAAGAAGCCGAGCTTCTCACAGACATGTAGTCGATTGAGTCGTTATCTCAAGGAGAAGGGTAGCTTCGGAGATCTGAGCTTGGGGATGACATGCAAGCCCGACGTCAACGGTAACGGTCACCTTCTCTTTCTCTTCCTCTGTTCATCTTTTCCGGTTTCCCAATTCAGAATTTCATCAAAAGTGTATTTAGGGCATGAAAGATTTTACGAATTGAATCAATCCACAGGAAGCTGAATCTTATAGGAGAATCGATTTTGCGCTTAATCGTCTACTTTGATTACTGATTGTTGAATCAATTTCGATCTATGTATGTTTATGAATATGTGAGTTTCTGAGAAATGCTTTTATGTTTGGTTAACTTTGGATCAAATTTGCAGGAGGTTTTGCTGTGTCACATCAGCCCAAAATGATGAATCTGTTCCCTTGTGAAGCTTCAAGAATGGATTCTTCGGGTGCTCAAGACGTGAAACCAAAGATTTTGTTTCCTCGCCAATCAAGCTTTTCTTCCTCCTCTTCCTCTGGGATCAAAGAAGAGGTCGAGATGGTCAAAGAGACTAAGTATGTTTATCTGTAAATTAGTTTAAAAGAATAAGACTGACACAGTGTAAGCTAGATTTCCATCAGTTTTACTGATTGTGTGGGTTGTTGTCTTCAACCTTGAGCAGATCTGTGAAGCCAGAGTCTCAATCTGCTCCACTGACCATATTCTACGGCGGTCAAGTTATGGTGTTTGATGATTTTCCTACTGACAAGGCCAAAGAAGTCATTGACTTGGCTAACAAAGGAAGTGCCAAAAGCTTCGCAGCTGAAGTGAATTATACTCAGAGCTTAGCCAAGAATCAAAAAGAGACTGCTTCGACCCCAAATCCAGTTCCTAGTCCTGCAAAACCCACAGCACAAGAGCCAATCCAGCCCAACCCGTCCTCTTTAGCATGTGGTAAACATATCTCAGACCTCTTTGGTTCAGTTTCTAGGCTTTTTGACTTATCCATATTTGTCTAACTTTCTTCTTTCCCTCTCTTTTGATTTGTAGAACTCCCAATTGCTAGAAGAGCCTCGCTTCATCGATTCCTGGAAAAGAGAAAGGATAGGTAATACCACATATATGTTTGTAATTGTTCCTTATAAGTTAATTTGCTGTTTAAGAAAGTTTCTGAATATCCCACTCGTGACCTTGAACAGGATTACATCAAAGGCACCGTACCAGATAGACGGTTCAACCGAAGCGTCTTCCAAGGCTAACACAGCTTGGCTCGGTTCGCGGTAATCTTTGAGACTGTCTAGACTTGAGAGACCATCTCGTAAGATTCTTTTGATGCTCCGTCGTTTACAAATATCAATCTCCTCTGTTCATTTTTTTATATATAACTTGATTTCACGCCTAGTAGTTTTTGTTTGTTCAATACGCCAAAAACTCAGTATATTTGTATGAAAGTAATCTTCTTATAGTTTGCTTGTGTGGTTTAAGCCATTGTCTATAAGACTATAACCCTTTCCTCTGCCAATCTATAAGCTTTGCAACTTTTGTAAGAAACATCTCAGTTCTGTTTTTTTTTTTTTTCTTGTTGTTGACAGCCTTAATATCAACTTGTTATAATTAATCCAACTATCCAAGTGTTCTTTGTTCGCTTAATTAAGCTGAAATCAAAGTTAGCAATAGTAGTTAAATTATTAAATTAAAGCATTGGTTTCAAGTTTTAACCAAACAAAAAGAGGTCATAGGAATAGAACTTCAAAAACTCATTTTCTAAAAAACATATAAGTATGTACTACTTTAACTTTATAAAATATCCAACAAGGTAGTGGACTAAAATCAAACCAGGCTTGGTAAAAGGCCGTGGGAACTCTATGTCTATTTTTTTTGTAAAAGGCCATAGGAATTCTTTGGGAGATACATATTTGGATTTTTTTTGTTTGTTTGACGGCAATACATTTTTTTATTATACTGATCAAATATCATCTTTCTCAGTTGGCAAAAACAAATACTCTCTTATTTCACAATAATTCATCTTTAAAAAATTTCCACACAACGAATCATTTAAACTTCACCTTTCTAAAAAACTTAAAACATCAAATATTCTATACTTACACATAATTAAGTCAATAATAAAATAAACTACCGAATAGAAATAATTATATATTAAACACTATACTTAATTTGAGACAATTTTTTTAAAAACATCAATTATTCTAGGACAGAAAAAGTATATAATTAAATTTTTATAAAAGACCCGAATGTTACAACTTGCATATCCAAGGCCCCACATGCATAAATTGCACCAAAAATCAGAATGATTAAAAACACTAGGCTTTGATTGGTGACATGTAGTATCATTGCATAAGTTTGAGTTATGGGTCTAATGCATAAATACATCAAAAATGTTACCAATCATGAATTGATTTGAATTTTTTGAGTTTGAGTTTGAATTACAATGTATTATACTTGAGTTACAATTTTGATGTATGTCCTTTGTTAAATTGCTAACTCAAAAATTATCTCAACATCAACAAAAATCTCATGAGTTAGAAGTTGAGTTAGGATTTTTTTATTTTAAAATTTAAATTTCCTACATTGTTGTTGTAGAATACAAAAAATCAGCAAATATTTCTCAACTAAAGTCTTAAGAAATTCAGTTAACCCAAAGTCTTAGTCAACAAATTTTCAAAATTTTCTTGTTCCATTTAAATTAGTCAACAATCTATTCCTAAAAATCTTCAATTGTTGATTTTATTTAATATTTTTCTTTTTAAAAAATGCTATTTACACAGAATTATGTGTGTATATATACATGTCTTTTATTCATTGACATATACACATTCCTCACACATGTTAGATTGTAGCTGCATGCTACGGCATCTCCTCTTGTCTTCAATTTTGACCATCAAAATATAGAGGTTTTACATTCTTCATTTTATTTATTTTGTTACTCTATCATTGTATATTCTCTTCTTATTTCCATCGGATAGCTAAAAATATACCTTTCAATTTGAATCTTGATTCATTAACGTTACATATTTGTGTGAAAATATTAGTTTATATTTCTTTATCATATTACTAATTTATTATGTTTTTCTTTGATAAAAATGTCTAATGATGGTGGTGTTGATGGTGTTGCTGCCGATGATGTTGGTGGAAGTATACGTCGTAAGGTAAGTACTAAACCTAAACCTCCAATAAGCAAGTACTATCTTGTTGATTCTGGATATGCAAACAAGCGAGGATTTTTGGCGCCGTATAGAGAAAATAGTAGAGAAACTATCAGATACCATCTTCCAGAATTTAATGAAGATCCTCCCAGGAACAAAAAAGAATTGTTCAATAGGTGGCACGCCTCACTCCGTTCTGTAATCGAACGCACATTTGGAGTTTGGAAGAAAAAATGGAGGATCCTAGACAATTTGCTTCGATACGACGTCAAGACTCAAAATAGAATTGTGCATGCTACTATGGTTCTTCACAATTTTATTAGACGTTACAAAATTCCAAATGCTGATTTTGAAGAAGAAGAAAAGATTACTCGAGATAGTCGTAGACGACGATTTGAAAAAAAAGAGCTTAGAAGACTCGAGGAAGAAGAGGCAACACTTGATGGCCAATATATGAATAACGTACGAGATGAGATTGCAAATATGATTTGGAATGCACGTAGTTAAGTTTTTTAGTTATCAAAATTTTTATTTAATATATTTTTATTTATTTAATATATTTTAAGTTAGTATAACTCTACTTTTTATTAAATTTTGTAATAAATATAATTACTATTAATAATTATAAGTTTATTTTATTTTAAATAATGTATACTGCATTTTATACAGCAAAAAAGTTACCAGTCAACTATTTTGACAAAAACTTGATTTATATTTTTACAGCAAATTTACCACATAAATCTACATTTTCTACCACATAATTTTTACTACAACTCAAATCCAACACTACATGTCACCAATCATAGCCTTAGTTTTCGTTGTTAACCCGAAACTGACAGCACGTACGCAATTATTTTTTAAAAAGATATTTTGAGTTGGAATTATGAATTAGTCGAGTTTGGAATTTAGACGAATGTGATTAATTCGACTATATAACTCTGTAGTATACGAAATTTTCACGAAAAGGATATCAATACTTAGTATTTTAACGGTAGTTTTGATTTTGCTCTTAAATATATCTTGATTGGTAACTTTTCTCTAGTAAAAAATAAACCAGAAGTAACACCCTAGGAATTTGTCTTTTTTGACCAAAGATTGTATAAAAATGTTCAGGTCTACCGTACAGTCACAAAGTTGTAGAGACGTGTCCTGCCCAATCTTACATTTTCAGTTGATGAAAATTTTGATTACATGGTTTGAGATGTTTGGGTGTATATTAATTCTGTAAAATCATTCCTAGCATTTTTATTGATTCCTTTTATTCCGAGGAAAAAGCATATAAACATTAATCAGTAGTATATAAAACCAAAACAAAAAAATTACCAAAAGCAAGCTTCTATACAATTTGCTTTTAGCCTAACCAAAAATTTCAATCTTTTTTCTTTGCTTACTTTTTTTTCCTTTTTCTTTTAAGGTGAAATAGAATGATGATCACTTTTTTTTTGTTTTTTTCCTTTTTAAAATATATTACTCTTCAAATTATTGTGCATATCCTAAAAAACGAATATCCCGGCGGAGAAACTCTGTTCGCCGGCGTAAGGAGAGCTTGAAACGTCAACGCTTCTCGAAACTTGCGATTTACGTTGCTCATTTTGGTCGTCCTTCATTATTTGCACTGATCTGCACTCTGCACTGCAAAATCCCATCTCTCCTCTGCACACAACACAACCCAAGAAAAATAATCAATTTCCAGAAGAAAACCCATCAAACAAATTCGAATATCTCGGGATTTGAATTTGTCTCGATCCATTTTAGATTCAATAATTGGGTTATTTCTGATTAATTTATCACGATGAAACTTACTTGTACATGTAAATGTCTTTGCCTTGAAGTCTCTTCTTACACAAGCAACACGAGCTCAGAAACTCTTGCCAGCCCCCAAGACTCTGTCTCTTAAGAACCGGTGGTTCATCGACGAGAACCATCGGTCTCGACACACTCTCAAACAATTCAAACCCGTCTTCGTTGTAATACACTTTGGTCGGACCATCACGGCTCGTCACGTAAGTGTACTCCTCCTCCGACAGATCAATCTCCGGGCATCGAAATCTCCCGGAGTGTCGAACCGGATCGTACCGGTTAATCCCGATGCAACTTTCCTCCAACGCAGCGACGATACCCAAACCGATACCACCGGAACTGTACCGCTTCGAGTTAACCGGCGACGGGAATTTCAAATCTAATGGACTTCTCGGACTCGCCGTGTAATCCTCCGTTTTTATAGCAGATCGGCTTCCCGGAACCAACATCTCCGACAACTTTCGGATCATTAGATGCGGTCTCTTGCTTAGAATCATACTCAAGAATTAAAAACCTTTTTTTTTAACAAGAAGAATCAAAAACCCAAAAGAGAATTGAGAGAACTAAAACAGAAAACGAGGAACGCAAGCTTATAGGAAAGAATCTGATTGAAGAAGAGAAGAGAAGATGAAGAAAGGTAGAGACTTGAGCCCACTGATTTCCTTTCAAGTTTGGAATTTATGTGCTATGATTAATGATTGAAGTATATAGAACGGCCCACCATTTATTTATCATCGTCATTACTTCTTCCGTTTTATAAAGAGTGTTGTTATGACACATTTTTTTTTTTCAAAAATAATGTCGTTTTAGAATTACAATGTAATATTTAACATAAAATATCATTTTTATCCTCAATAAATTCAAAAAATTAATTATAAATATAATTCTAAGAGTCATTTTCTACAAAATAATAAGGGTATAAGAGACATTTTGAAGAATGTCAGAACGACACTTTGAAGAATGTCAGAACGACACTTTTTGTGAAACGAAGGAAATATTATTTTTGTTTTTTATTTATTTATTTATTTATCTTGTTTGGTTACTTTAATCGACATTATATTATTACACACCATTATTGAAATGAGCAGGCTCAGATTTTTTTATTTTACATTTATGTAATGATTCTTTTTATTATTTCATTGGTGAGTAGGACACTTGGACCCACTTTTTTCATCAAGATTCAGATGTCCATTTCCGATATTTATTTTTATTCTTGGGAATCCAAGACTTTCTTTCTATAAAGGAAAAAATTATTCTGTGATGTACCTGCTATACATTTTTATTTTATTTTTGTTGTTGAAAATGTGTAATTAAATCACTGCAATAAATATTAGTTAGACCGATTCACCTATACTTGGATAATATGTGGATAAATTTTCTAGATTATTTATTAGCACCTAGATTATTATTTAGATAGTGGTTTTTTGTCCGGAACCAGACAGTGGTTTTACTTTTTTGAAAGTGATTGTTTTCTTAAAAAAATTTAAGCCGAAAATTAGGTGGCAATTTGAAAAGGATTGTGGAATCTTATCCCCTAACTTTAATTTGTTCGATAATTTATAAATTAATTTTGGATATTTTTCCGGCTAAATTTTGTTATGTCGACCTTTTTTTTTCCTTAATACCAATCCAATTTTCTAGACTTATATAATTTGAGCTTGTAGTTTTTCATTAATAATATCGACCGAAACATACGTAATGCTGGGAAGATATTTTATTATTTCATTTAAAGAAAAACCCCTTGTATCTATTTGTTTACGCTTAGGGACCTACAAAACACGCGAATCATTTTCAAACTGGGCTGGACAAATGATTAAATATATAGGCCCATTATAAGACGTTGGGCCGAAAAAATAATATCTTCCAAATAATTGATCGAAACATGAAATTGTTACATATTATTCGAAGATATTCTTACAGCAATAAAAAAATGAAAAAATGTAGGAATGACATGATGTCCGAAACGTAACAAATTCCCGGGTCGTTGGAGCTCCGTTTTACAAAAATCTCGAGATTACTCCATGATGAGTGATGACCCGAAGAATCCAAAAATCGCTCTTTACAAAATTTCGTTTGGAAATTTTAAAAATCCCAAAGAAACAAAGACCCATCAAAATTCTCGACTCCGTAATCTTCAATGGGCAAAATCTCTGTAAATTGATCGCCGGGGAAAGCAGAGAAATCGTCGGAGAAGTCATCAAACCCGGGAAATATCCCGAAATCCGCCGGAGGCATATCGAAGAACGACGACAGATCACAATCCAGAGTCGTCACAGACGATGAAGCCACTTCAGATGCGGAGGTTGAAGGAGACTCTGGCCGGATTTCGAATAAACCCGGTTCTTCTCCCCGGTTAATAGTATCCTCCTGTGCGTTGGCGTAACGAGCAGCCGCTTCCCGAATCTCCGAAGGCGTTAACGACCTTCCGCCGGAGATCGACGGTGGATGATCGGGGAAATTGAAACCGGCATTTCCGCCGCGGAGACAAAACTGAGCAGCGTCGAAGGCACGCGCCGCCTTCTCCGGCGTGTCGTAAGAGCCTAACCAGATTCGGTCTCTGCAGTTGGGAAGTCTGATCTCCGATACCCATTTTCCCCATTTCCTCTTCCTCACGCCTTTGTACTTTGATTGCATCGATGAGTTTCGCTTCTCTTCTTCCTCCTTCATCGCTTTCTTCGCCATTGGAAATAAAAAAACAAGACCAGAAGTAAACACACCACCCGGTTTTGGATAATTGGACTCTGTTTCTGGTTTGAGATTTCTTTTCCTCGTTTGGTTTTGCAGTTATTTCTGTTATTTGTTTGATTCGAATTTGCGGCTGTGTGGATTTATATACGAGGAGTGAAGTAGGATTGGGAGGAAGATGAACGCTGACTAGCGCGTGAAGAATGTACACGTGGCGGGTTATAAGTGGATTACGCGGGAACAGTGAGACTGTGTTGGTTTGTCGTGTTCCTTGTTTTCCACGTGATTTATTCCATTTCTTGTCTTTTTCCCGATCACCTGCCCGATTGATGATAAAGAAATACTCAGTTCTAGACTTCTAGTATTTGTTTAGGCACGTGGGTCAAAAACACTGAACAATTTAGTTTAAAGATCACTTTTTTTTTTTTTTTTAACTTCTGATTCTATTGTAGACAAATCACAGATTTATGAATTGTAATTAAAATTTGTTGTAGAGTATCATCGCCTAGCAGGTGAATTCACCAACTCCATGAAATTGAGTACGAAAGATGTAACCTTTTTTGTATATACCCGAATTTGTTAGAGCCTTTTATTGGATTGAGCGAGAGTCCACCTTTCCTGATGCCATCATCGTTGATACTCACTTCATTTGAAAAAACCAAATTTTTATTAGTAACCCGGTGATGGTAATTCTACCGGTTGGCCAAGGCCCAAGGGAAGCTCTTCGGGGAGCATGACGATTTCTTCGGTTCGAGTTGTACTAGTAGTGGGAAAGATACTTTTTCAACTTGCTTTGATCTATGCTCCAAGAAGACTATAAAGCCTAATTGAGATCCAAAGTTTCTCAGATACAAAAGCGAAATAAAAGAGAAAAAGAAAAAGGTGATGTTAGGAATTTATTTTTTATTGTTGTGCCAGCATTTGGATAACAGACTTCGATTTCATATTGGTTTTAGACGTTATAAGTTATTGGACCAGACGCAGAATTACTGATTACTGCTGCTCATTAAATGTTTGATACGGACAGTTAGTATGTTCGATTACGATCTACGTGACATCATAATCAAAGTCAGATCACACTCCTTGAGTTCCATAAAGCCGCCTTTTTCTACAACCATATTGCTAGTTAGCTTTTTTAGATGGCGGTAAGAAGTTTTTGCCTAAGGCCATCTCTATTGTTGATCACCTTAGTGGGGATCATAAATTATTTTATTAATTTTTGTTTTGTTTTGGAACAGTGATGAACTTCTCCCTACAAGCGACCTCCAACTTTTGAACCTATATTTGGGTTTATTCGATTTTAATTTTTTTTAAATTAAATTATTTTTGAAAATATTTAAACAATACACACGCGTAAACAAACAATTTTTTATGGGCTATGTCATGCCTGAGAGAAAGACAAATGACTTCAGTGTATTTTCAGACCGACTGTTCGGATCTTGTGAGCATGTGTGAATCACCAGTAAATTGACCGTCCTTTATGACAAAATTAGAATCCTTTTGTATACTTGGCGAGAGCTTCTCAGAGTTTACCTTATCCTATATTCCGAGAATTCAAAATCTCCGGACGGATAATCTTGCAAAAGGAGCTCGAGCAAGAGGAGTTATTTTTTCCCAAATCGATCATAACGAGCCGGTCGAAGATGGTTCACAAACCACTCCTATGATAGGCCAAATGTGATTGTAATAGTTGGATAGCAGAAAAAAAAAACAAACAATTCTTTATAAATCAACATCTTGTTTTGCAAGTAATCCTTTCTTGTTCTCAATCGGATTAAAAAATGAAGACAAGCGTGTGTGTGGTGTTGAGCTGAATACCTTCCCGTACATCCCTTCTATAGCTTTCATTGACTCCTCTTCTGTTTCATACTGCAAATCCTCTAATTCATTAGTATTCAACTACCGAAATGATCCATAGACCAACAACAACCTGATGACAATAAACAATGTGGATTACCAACCAAATCACTTCATTTCACAGATTATTGCATAAAGCATATTTCTGTTTACACGGTGTATAGACAAGGTTCAACTGAAAGCTATGAAATGAAACTAATTTCCCATAAGAATTTATCCATTTTCTAGATTGTTAACTAGATTGCAAATGTCAGCAGCAAAGGTTGGAAATACCATCAGGAATTTTTTCAGGTCCTTTCCTAAAGAAATGCTTCGTAGGATAACAAAAGCTTGGTTTAGTTCACAACCAAACAAAGAACTAACATCCAGATATTTAAATGGTCAAGACTCTGAATCTTACTTGTTAATGAATGTGTGAGCATTGGACAAAAATAGATCTCCAGGCATATAGACGGAGATTAAAGTTCCTCATTATTCACAAGTTAATAACATAATATTAACCAATAACAACCAATAAGCAAAGCAGAGAAAATCATCTCCTCCTCGTCATGTCTCACAACCAGTTCCCAACCAGCTGAACATGAGTACAACCAGGAATTATGATCATAATCTAAACTTTGTCTGTTAAAGAAAGTTGAGAATTTGAAACATACCCGGCAAAGTTTCTGCTTTAAGAGTGTGTCTGATGAGCAAAAGAGGCTGAGGATAGAGACGAAGGACTTCTACAACGATCAGCCGTATGTACCTGCAGAAGCATGAAGCAAAGAGGTCAACGATTAAAATAGAGACCAAAAGATGAAAGAAGATATCTAATGGGAGATAGGACCAGATGTGCGAACCAAATCAGTTATGTTCTATTAGCAAATCCCAATACATCCCTAACAGAAACATCTTTCCAAGTTCATAAAAACCAAAATTTACAATTAAGAAAAGACACACGGTCCAGCGTAAACTGCATTGAGAAATTTGTTTTGCGACCAGGCCATGGATCCTACATGCAAAATCGAAAAAAAAAAGGGAAAACAGCCACCTATTGCTACCAAATACGACCAATGGAATACCACATTAAATCAGAAACGAAACCCATATGGCAAATCTTCCCAATTATATCCACAAAAATTAGAAAACGAAATCGAATGGCAAAACTTGAAATCTAAGAAAACGAAGTCGAAGATTCATCAATGATTAGAAATCTAGATGAGACTGCACCGTTTCTACGAAATCGAAATTCAGATACAGAACAAAGAAGAAGAGAAAACCGCAAATTCTTTACCAGTATAAACGCGAACCGATTTGCTCTTGGCAGATTATCGGAAAAAAGAGATAGGGGAAAGAATGAAATTTTGTCGAGAAATTTTTAAGGGAAAAGAAATGTCCGATAAAATTTTTTTCTTCCCACTTTGACCAAAAATATACCGCCAGTTGTCCGATGATACTGAGTCATACAGGATCAACAGGTTGAGTGCACTCATACGGGTTCATCAAAAATAAGCTTGTTTTTTAATTTTTAAATCCAAAAAAAATAAAAGCTCTACTTGTGATATCTACTCATACTCCGTTAGAGATGCCCTAAGTACTCTCGAGAGCAGCAACAAAATGAAGAAACCATAATTAAGGACCCATAAGCCTTGAAGATCTCTTGTTTGCTCCATCAATTGGTTTCTTGATCCTGCCTCGTTCTATTGCTTTCTTTTTTCTCTCTGTCAGAATTAATCGCCAGTTTTCAAAACGGAGCAATCGTAATTAACCTCCTTACAAAATTACATTACAGAGTAATTTTATAATGGTTGAATCATGAAAGTTATCAAATAGTTATTATGGCGTTAGCGTTATGCCAAGTTTTGGAAAGTTAATTGGAAACATTGACCATAACTGTGCCATTAACTTTTTCAACGTAGATGATGCTGTCAGAATCACAGCTTATTAAAAAAAAAGAAACTTTGAGAGAGAGAGTTAGGTGTCACCGGAAGAGAAGAGGCGTTTAAGTTTCTTCTTCCTACTCAAAATCTACAAGTGCGTTAACCACCATCAATCAAGTGACAGCAGCAACTTCGAGTTTCTCCATCTCAAAGACAGAACCTTTAGGATAAGAGAGACAATGGCGATTCCGATGCCTACTCGCCATCTATTCATCGACGGCGAATGGAAAGAGCCCATCTTGAAGAAGCGAATCCCGATCGTGAATCCGGCTACCGAAGAAATCATTGGTAAACCCTTTTGATCCTTTTTTTCCTTTTTCTTTTCTCTTCTTTCGCTCACAACCCGATACAGCTCGATTGGATCCACGATCTTTACTTCTTAGTTCTTAGTTCGATGAGGAGATTTCGCTTTTGGGAGTCTTCTTAATCTACTCAGGAACACTTTTTTTTTGTGTGTTGGGTATCTAAATAAAAAGGATCTGTATGTTTTGGATGAAACAGGTGATGTCCCTGCGGCTACAACGGAGGACGTTGAGGTTGCAGTCAACGCTGCTCGAAGAGCATTTTCAAGGAACAAAGGGAAAGACTGGGCCAATGCATCAGGAGCTGTTCGTGCTAAGTACTTACGTGCTATTGCTGCTAAGGTATTCGTTTTTGATGTTTGTGATTTTGATGTGGAGACCTTTGTGCAATCGGCTTGATCTTCTCATATGTTTAGGTTAATGAAAGAAAGTCACATCTGGCAAAGCTAGAGGCGCTTGATTGTGGTAAACCACTGGATGAAGCAGTCTGGGATATGGTATTGTTGCTTCCATTTTGGTAAATGTCGGATCTTTTTTTGGCAGGTTCGATCTTGATGTGCTTTTTTTGATCTTCTGTAGGATGATGTCGCTGGATGTTTTGAATATTATGCTGACCTTGCTGAAGGATTAGATGCTAAGCAGAAAGCACCAGTCTCGCTTCCCATGGAGAGTTTTAAGAGTTATGTTCTGAAGCAACCTATTGGAGTTGTGGGACTCATTACACCATGGTAACTCTCGTCAACTCTTAGTTTCTTTCTTGGGGTCAATGTTTGTCGCGCCTAATCTATATAATGTAAAGTCCATTTCAACCAAATCTTGAACCTTTTTTGATGTCGAAGGAACTACCCCCTTTTGATGGCTGTTTGGAAGGTGGCTCCTTCACTTGCTGCAGGGTGCACTGCGGTTCTCAAGCCATCAGAGCTGGCATCAGTGTAAGTAACTGTGTATGGATCTTTTTCGTTTGTTGTGCTCTCATTTGTTCTTCCTTGATCTCTCATTTGTGTCATGGTTTTTAACTTCAGCACTTGTTTGGAGCTTGCTGATATTTGTCGAGAAGTTGGTCTTCCTCCTGGGGTCCTCAACGTTCTTACTGGATTAGGTTCGGAAGCTGGTGCTCCTTTGGCATCACATCCCAGTGTGGACAAGGTATTGGCCTTTGAGACATACTTTAAACAGAGTACAATATGACTAAAAGAGCTACTGATTACACATTTACACCATCATTTTTAGTTTTTGATGTATGCGGTTCCTAAGAGCTAAAATGCAAAAGTCATGGTTTCTTGGCAGATTGCGTTTACTGGAAGTTTTGCCACGGGAAGCAAAGTCATGACAGCTGCTGCTCAGTTGGTGAAGGTAATTCAAGTTTCTTGGAATCTGGAGTATACATTTTGTTTTTTCCTCTTTTGTTTAATCAAACAATGTCAATGACTCATGGAGCCTTGTTGCAGCCTGTTTCTATGGAACTTGGTGGGAAGAGTCCTCTCATTGTGTTTGATGACGTTGATCTGGATAAAGGTGAGTGTCACAAAAATGTAATTTAATGGACTGGAGTTTTTTAGCTAACTTCTTCTGATGCTCCTATATTCAAGATTAAAAAGATAGTCGTTGCTTTTATGGCGACTCGGACCTGGTTAACCTTAAAGATGATTTTTTTTATTTGGGTATATGTCTTTGACGCATGCTAATGATCTGAATAGCTGCTGAATGGGCTCTCTTCGGTTGCTTCTGGACAAATGGTCAGATCTGCAGTGCAACTTCCCGCCTTCTTGTTCATGTAAGTGCCAATCACGTGTTCATATCTCCTGCATGCTTTTAGGACGTTGAACCTGAACTTCCCAACACTATATGCTGTAATATTTATTACTCGAGAAATATTATGCGGTGAGATGTTAACATAGAGGTCCATGACAATGACATTTATCCCAGATCAAAACTTTCAGGTGGTTATGCCATCATAGATAAGTCTATAACGATCTAATTCTATATTCTCTAAATTATCCTAGGAAAACATCGCAACTGAATTCATAGAAAAGCTTGTAAAATGGAGCAAGAACATTAAAATTTCAGACCCCATGGAAGAAGGATGCAGGCTTGGTCCTGTCGTCAGCCAAGGACAGGTAAAAGCCCAGTGTTCATTTGTTCTGTCTTTCTATATTTTGTCATTCTGTAATATCTGAATTGTTCAACTTCTAGAGCATCACATTTTCCATATCATGTTTCATTAGGATTTTCATTTTCTTGCCTATCAAATATGCTTCAACTTTTGTGGTTATATAATAATATAATCTGAATTGGGCTGACAAAAGTGAATATTACACAGTACGAGAAAATATTGAAGTTTATCTCAACGGCTAAAAGTGAAGGTGCAACGATTTTGCATGGTGGTTCCCGACCTGAGGTATCATATCTCACTCGCTTCCCTATCCTTGGATGCAGTTTTTTTGAGGCTATGATGGTGATCTCTTATAACACATACATATGTCTCACAGCATCTGAAAAAGGGTTTCTTCATTGAACCAACCATCATAATTGGTGTAACCACTTCAATGCAAATTTGGAGAGAAGAAGTGTTCGGGCCTGTTCTTTGCGTCAAAACATTTTCCACCGAGGAGGAAGCAATTGAGCTAGCAAATGACTCCCAGTAAGATAATGTTCCTCTGATCAGATCTGATCCGTTGCATTGGTGTTTAATCTTCTTTATCAATCAAGATACTGAAAATCATTGATAAATGACAGTTACGGATTAGGAGCTGCAGTGATATCTAATGATACAGAAAGATGTGACCGTGTAAGCCAGGTTAGTGCCTGTTTCTTGAACCATTTTCAGATTCCCGTGTACGCCTAGCAAATGAAACAACAAATACCGTCTGATCATACCACAAATCAATAACTGATTCGATTACTTTGTTAGGCCTTTGAAGCTGGGATTGTCTGGATTAACTGCTCACAGCCTTGCTTTACGCAAGCTCCATGGGGTGGAATCAAACGCAGTGGATTTGGACGTGAACTGGGAGAATGGTACATCTCTCTCTTCTTCTTCTTCTTTTTTTGGGTTCTGTTACAAAATCTCAGAAGTCTTGTTATCAAAGACTTGAACTTGTACTGAACAAGTTTTGGTTTTGGTTGGTTTCTTGTGTGGTTCAGGGGACTTGATAACTACTTGAGTGTGAAGCAAGTGACTCTCTACACTTCAAACGAACCGTGGGGATGGTACAAATCTCCGGCTGAGTAATGGATATATATTACATTCTCACGAAAATGGAAAATCTAATAATGCCCTGTTCCATCTTTGTACTTTTATCAATCAGTAACGTTTGGTACTAAAGCTCATATTTGTAAAACCTTTTTGAGTTTAGAATGAATAAGCTTTGCTTTGGTAATTGGTTGTTCTGAAAGGTCAGCAGCATTGAGCCACCATTTTAGCTGCTCTGGTGCAGCGAAATCAGCAACATGCACCATTTTATGTCACCTTCAAGTTACATCAAAGTTTCAAAACTCACATGGCATTTAATTCAAAATCGGATTATACACTATACTTTGCCCAGAAGAAGCTTTTTAATTATGAGATCCGAGACTAGTGGATTTTTCTTTTTTTCATTTTCATCCTAAATAATATGATAAAAATGAGAATTTGACTGTATAAACAAATCTGAAAGGAGAGAAAAAAGAGAAAAAAAAAAGATAAAAGAAAGAGAGGTGTGAGGGGAATTTCTCGCGCTTATCCTTTAAAGGAAAGAGGTGAATGGTGAGTGTGACTTAGGACCCATCACCAGAACATTACAGCTCCCTTAGATCTCGATAACCTCAACTCACTAGTGACACTTTCGATTGGATCCCTTCAAATACTTCACCTTTTTTTCTTTTTGGGTAGTCAATTTCTCCGACGAAATCTTTCTTTAATAAAAAAAAAACGCTGAAAAACTGCCATTTTTGTTGTTGTTGTTGTTGTTGGTGTTCTGAATTCTGATTCTGCTGCGGGTGCCAATTTCTTGCTTTCTTTATTGTGACCCAATCACAGTGGTGTAATCTGTGTGTGAGAATTCAAGGTTTTCTGGGTCTGTTTAGAGATCTGCGCTTTTGGAATTTTGAAAAATGGGGAGCTCGATGGAGGAGAAAGTGGTCGCTGTGATCATGGTCGGTGGTCCAACCAAAGGTAAAAGAGTTTGCTTTTGTCCTTCCTTCTCTCTGTTTCCTCTCTCCAATTGCAAAAATGTCTGCGAAATCTCGTTTGCTCTCCAACGAATTCGTTAGATTTGGATTTGGATTTGTTTTTTTTTTTTGGTTTGGGAGCTCATCCAATGCGTTTCTCTGTTATTTTCCTTCTTATTGATTTTGGGACAATTCTGGTCCGAATAGTTATGGTTCTGATTCTGTTCGAATCTTGGATCCATAGGTACTCGATTCCGACCATTGTCGCTGAATATTCCCAAGCCTCTGTTTCCTATTGCGGGACAACCAATGGTGCATCATCCCATTTCAGCTTGTAAAAGGGTAATTCATTTTCTTCACTCTCCTCCTAGATCAACAGAGAATGAGATGATGATACCAATCCTTTTCATGTTTACAGATTCCAAATTTGGCTCAAATATATCTTGTTGGCTTCTATGAGGAAAGAGAATTTGCACTTTATGTCTCTGCCATTTCTAATGAACTCAAAGTTCCTGTCAGGTCTGATAAAATCTCTCCCCTTTCCGCATCTCAAGTGTTATCAGTTGCTCATTTATTGTAGCTCTGATCTTTCTACTCTGATTTTTTTTGGGGGTTTCTGCATATTAGATATCTGCGAGAGGACAAACCACATGGTTCAGCTGGTGGGCTGTATCACTTTAGAAATCTAATCATGGAAGATAGCCCGGTTAGTCGCCAGTCCTCTGCTCAATTGTGTTTTATGAACTATAAGTGTTTCTTCTTCACATGAGTTCTTGTGTCTGCTTCCTTGCAGTCTCATATCTTCCTGCTCAACTGTGATGTTTGCTGCAGTTTCCCCTTGCCGGAAATGCTCGGTACATTCTCTTTATTTTATTTTTACTTCAAATCTTTTGTGGACTCATCTTTTGGTTTTGATGGTCCTTCTCACTCTTGCTACTTTTATTCCACAGACGCTCACAGGGTATATGGTGGAATTGGAACTCTTCTTGTGATCAAGGTTTGTGATTGAGCATATGATATAGTCTTATTTTTGTTTCTCGTGGGTTTATCAAAGTTGCTTCTGTGTTTTGGTTGTTTAGGTCTCTCCTGAATCAGCCAGCCAATTCGGAGAACTGGTTGCAGATCCAGTTACTAATGAGCTGCTTCATTACACCGAGAAACCTGAAACTTTTGTATGTACATATCACTGAGATGCCTCAAATCTTTAGCATCTTCAAAATTGATTATAATGTTTTTATCTTCAACACACAGGTCAGTGACCGTATTAACTGCGGTGTTTATGTATTTACACCTGACATTTTTACTGCCATAGGAGATGTTTCCTCCCAAAGGAAAGATACAGGTAAACCAGTAGCAAAGATCTACAACATAGTCTGTGTTTTCTTCTCGCAGCTTCCATCTTCATGAACTTTAATCTGTTTCCTCTTTGTGCTTTGTTCCTTTTTTTTCTTTTAGCAACTCTGAGACGTGTTTCCAGCTTTGAAGCTCTTCAACCGGCAACAAGGTTTGTCATTTGTCTCTTTGTCCACAACAGAAAAAACCTTTGTGAATCATCTTCTTAAAGATTATATGTTTTAACTTCTTAAAAATAGGATTCCCGGAGATTTTGTAAGACTGGATCAAGACATCCTTACACCTCTAGCTGGGAAGAAGCAACTGTATACATATGAAACTATGGATTTCTGGGAGCAAATTAAATCTCCTGGGTATGCCTTGCCTTGTGTTTTCATCCATTTTTTTTTAAGCTGCAAGGAGAGAAAATGATTGGCAGCAGCTGAAACAGGGAAACTAGTGTACAAGTCTCTGACTTATGAGTTGGCTTTTGCGCAGAATGTCGCTGAGGTGCTCGGGACTCTATCTTTCCCAATTCCGGTTGACCTCTCCTCATGTGTTGGCTAGTGGTGATGGAGCAACGAGTGCCTTAGTGATTGGTGATGTTTACATACATCCTTCTGCAAAAGTACACCCAACTGCAAAGGTAAGTTATCTCTGGTTTTGTCCCTTGTTTCTTATTATTCCACTTTGTCACAGAGCATTCTGTTTCGTCTATTAACAGATTGGTCCCAACGTCTCAATCTCTGCAAATGCTCGTGTTGGACCTGGGGTCAGGCTTATCAGCTGTATCATCCTTGACGACGTCGAGATCATGGTATGTCTTCTTATGTAAGAGACTAAGAGCAAACCGGAAAAGTTTTCTCGAGGTTGACTCTTCAGTGACTGTTTGTCCAGGAAAATGCAGTGGTGACTAACGCAATTGTTGGGTGGAAATCGTCTATTGGGAGATGGTCCCGTGTCCAGGCATGTTTCTCTGTTCTGCTCACCTGTTTAAGTCTTAAAGAGTCTGACTCATTCTGTTTGCGGACCTTGAAATGTTTCTGTTTGGTGTTCTTTACAATCATGAACCTGAAGCTTTTACTTTGTTGATCACAGGCTGAGGGAGTCTACAACTCCAAACTCGGAGTTACAATCCTCGGTAAACTGTTTTTATCCATCACTCCTATAGTGTGGCTCCTTCTCTTTACAGACAGACAGCAAAATCTCCTTATAAACAAAAAAACTAATTAGAAACATAACGTTTCAGGAGACTCGGTTGCAGTTGAAGACGAGGTTGTGGTGACCAGCAGTATTGTTCTTCCAAACAAGACACTCAACATCAGTGTTCAAGACGAGATCATATTGTAAGTGAAGAAAGGAAGCAACCCTGTGGAGTCGTACCATCTCCCTCTGATTCAATGTTTACTGGAGAACACAGAAGCAAGTGTATTTGGGAACTAATTCACATGAGTCATTTATTTACATCAAAAAAACTTCCATACTTTGTATCAGATTCCATCATCTATACTCAGTCACAGTTACTGTAAAATGCACTGAATTTTGGCCAATGATAATAAAGCACTTGTGTAGTTTTTAAAATACACTGTTCTCGCTATATTATCTCATGTAGCTCTCTGAAAAGTGTATCGAAGTCTTCCCTGATCCAGACTGCACTAACTTCAACGCAGTGTCTTTTCAATTTCACATGCAGATAAGAGATTCAAAGCCTGAATTTCCGGATAAGCAGGCTACCAGATTTACTCTGCGACCTCAAGATCTCCTTTGCGAAAGCTTGATTCCCTGTCAAAAGAAGCCCATTCAGAACTCGATTAAAAGTGAATTTCCGGGGTATAAACCCTCTCTCAACCATCTCAAGCAGTAGTTTACCAGCCACCACCATATCTTCTGATCTTTTTCTCACAAACATCCCACTTATCAGTATATTATAAGTATCCAGGTTTGGCAAGCAATCCCCACTCCCCATCTTCTCAAACAAAGCCAAGGCTTTCTCAACCTCGCTGCATTCTGAATAATAACGTATCATCATATTATACGTCTGGAAGTTTGGTTCGCAGCCTTCGTTCTTCATTCTCTTCATCAACTCCTCTCCACGACTGAAATCTCCAGCGTGAAACAACCCTCTTATCAACACATTATACGTCGTCACATTCGGTTCATAACCTTTCCTCAACATTTCCTCAAACATCACAATCGCATTCTCTACACTATCTTTCTTACACAGAACCTGAATCAAAGCATTGTGTGTCGCAACAGAAGGAAGCACTCCTTCTCTAATCATCTCATCGAAGACATTCCTCGCTCGCTTTATCTCTCCCGCAACACCAAATCCGTGAACCACGGTTGTGTAAGTAACAACATCGATTTCACAGTTCCGTTTCTTCATCTCCAAGAAGAACTCCCAAGCCTGCTTAATCTGGCCTGCTCGGAAAAACCCTTTGAGCATTGTGTTATAAGTGGTGAGATTAGGGTTTATCCCTCTCTCCACCATCTCTTTCAAAACCTCCAAAGCCTTAGGCGTCCGTTTAATCAAACACCAACCATTGACGATCACATTGTAGGTAACTGTATCAACACTAAATCTTCCCCTAAGAGCCCTAAACAACTCATGAGCTTTCTCTACGCGTTTAGATTTACACAGGACATCGAGAATCGTATTGAAAGAAGCCAAGTCCTGAAAACACCCATGTTCGTGCATATTCAGAAAGAGATTCACCGCTTTATCGGGTTTTCCAGCGGAAGCGTACCTCTCGGCGACGATTGCGAAGGTTTTAGGAGAAGGACCGAGGCGGAGGGAGCGCATGCGGCGGATGAGGGACCATACGGTGGTGTAGAGGTGTAGACGGGCGGCGATGTCGATCGCGAGGTCGAAGGAGGAAGCGACGTGGACATATTCGCGGTGGTGACGATCGAGGAGGTGGAAGAATTGGAGGGCTTTTGGGCCGTGGTTCCAGAGGCGTTTGAGAACGGAGTTCACGAGCTGTGGAGTCCAGGGAGTTTTGGTGGAGAGTAGGAATTGCTCTTCGGGGATTTGGTGGGCTGTGGTGGGAGAAGAGAGGAGAAGCTTAGCAATGGCGGCGGAATCTGCCGGTGGTGGTTTCAGATTGGCGCCGGCGGCCGAAGTACAGAGCGATTTGCTAAACAGACGATTCATCGATTGGTTCAATTTTATTTCTTTTTTTTTGTTGGTTTGGTTCGTTTTTTTTAAACTGACTTCTACTAGCTTCCCAAATTTACTGAAATAGCTGTAAGCTTTTTAAAAATTACTGATCTCACTCTAAGTTCCCATTGGGATATAGATACACCCTATTCCTATTATGGTTTATCTATTTTTTTATTAATAGTATTTGGTTTAGTTTTCTCATTACAATAAAAACTTTATAAATTAATAATATTGGGATGTTTTATCAATTTATATAGTTATTAATTTATAAATAAAAAATAAAAAAAAAAATTATTTATTTTTTATTAATTTTAAAAGAAAATTTTTAAAAAGATTGTAATTTTTCAAAAATATTTCTAAAACTAAAAATGAATTCCAAAAACCTTTTCATCTAAAACAAAAAAAAATTACTAAACTCATATTTTAATAAATTATTTTACTTAAATGTTTATATCAGATTTTATTTATAATAATTATTAATTTATGATATTGATGAAACTATATATTTATATATGAATTTTTTTAAAATTATTATCTTATTATCTTATCGACTTGTATCATATTATCGATAAAAAATTAATTATAAAGTATTAATTTATAGAATTTTTATTGTATTTGAAAAAAAAAAAATATGGAAGTGCACCCTATGACGTAGGCATATGGATTCTGGATGGGATCATCGGATTCTATCCACACTCAACTTCAATATCAGATTTTCAGTAAAAGTGATTGAATGTACGAGAATTATTTGAGGTAATTAAAGTATGCAATATAATATATAGGTTTCAACATCCTGTGACTCAATGACAAAATCAGCTATTAACTACATGTCATAATCAAATTCAAATAAACCTCTAGACTCTAATCCTCTATTACCGATCATTTTTGGAGATATTTTTTCTATATATTATTTGTCCCCAAATAATACTATTTTCATCAATAAAAATTGTTTTTTCTTTTTGCAAACAATATAAGTAATTTTTGTATTTTAAAAATAAATGGTTGGTGAAAGTAAAAAAGGGAAAAAAATGGAAAAAATTTACAGTAGTTGAGTAGAGTAGTCGCTGTCAGAAAGAAAGAAAGAGCAGACAAAGGATTGTAAAATCAAAAAATTGGGTCCCTCAAAAGATATTGACCGTGAAGACACAATATTACGTTATCTGACAACACACATAAACACATCACTCATCGATTTTAGATTCTCTCAAGATCTTTAAACTACAACAAGATCCGATCCTCCAGATTCTCTGCGTTAAATCCATCACCGCCTCTCTCTCTCCTATTTATGTAACTCCTCGTCTTCCCTTACATTGATTTCTGTGTCCTTTGACGTTAAATTTCTTACTAAAACGCCTTCCTCTTTTATTTTTCTTTATCTTTCCCAAGAGAAAAAAAAAACAATGGCAGTCCGAGATTTATCTTCCTCTTCTTCTTCCCCTGAGTTACATGTTCTCGCCGTCGATGATAGTTTCGTTGATCGTAAGGTTATCGAGAGATTGCTTAGAATCTCCTCTTGTAAAGGTAATAAAGGCAATACCTTTTTTTCTCTCTTTCATTCTCATTCTTTTGCTTCCTTTTGTTTTGTCTCTGATTCTTTTCCGATAATAAATCTTCTTGGTTTGTTTATACAGTGACGACTGTCGAGAGTGGGACTAGGGCTCTTCAGTATCTTGGTCTTGATGGAGACAAAGGATCTTCCGGTCTTAAGGTACTGTTTCTTTATTTCTTTGTTTCCCGACAGAAAATTAAAAATTCTCTAAAGATTGAAACTTGGTGTTTTTTTCCTGCTTGTTTGGCTCCCAAGAAATCAACGATTTGAAAATTGAGGATACCAAGACTTTACCTTTACCTGAAAAACAAGGATAATTTATCGTCAGTTCTTGATATTTGATCTTTTGTGTATCCTAAAAATGTGCTTTTGACGCTATTTATATGAACAATTCTTCCAAATATGACAACAGGATTTGAAGGTAAACTTGATAGTGACAGACTATTCTATGCCGGGACTAACAGGATATGAACTACTCAAGAAGATCAAAGTAACCTTTTTTTTTTCTCTCTCTCTTCTTTTGTCAAATTTTATTCTTTTTCATTTATGACAGCAAATTTTGAATAAGACTTTACTTAAACTCTGTTTTTTTTAAATATTTTTCTTTCCAGGAGTCTTCAGCATTCAGAGAAATACCAGTAGTGATAATGTCCTCTGAGAATATACAACCTCGTATACAACAGTAAGTGACTATATATAGTTATGATACATACTGAATTAATGAATCTCAACACGGTAATCTGATTAATGTTTTTTGTTGATTCTGTTATTTGTAAGTAGATGTATGACAGAAGGAGCAGAGGATTTCCTACTAAAACCGGTGAAATTAGCAGATGTGAAGCGGTTAAAAGAACTTATAATGAGAAGTGGTCAAGCTGAAGAAGGAAAAACCAAAAACCCTTGTACTAAGAGAATCCTTCAGGACGATATTGATTCATCTCCATCATCATCATCATCATCATCATCATCCTCCTCCTCCTCCTCCTCATCATCATCATCATCATCATCATCCTATCATGATGATGTTTCTTCTCTGGATGACGACACCCCATCTTCCAAGCGGATGAAGTTAGAATCTAGGGTTCATGATTGAGTTTGAGCATTATCTTTCTTTGTTTTTGTTCTGTGGTTTCTGTAATATACATTGAGCCAAGACAGATGTTGGATAAACTTTTGTTTTGATATATGCAAGTCTTAGAGCATGATGCTCATCATATTACTCTGTTTTAAAAACAAAAAACAAAAGAGAAGATCTTTTTTTTTTTTGGTCGAAAACAACAGAAGACCAATGTATATCTGGTTCAACAATTTTGAAAATTAGAATACTTTGCACATTAAATTGTTTCCCAAATTTATTATTACATATAATCTATCATATAATTGAAAAAGTCAACGTGAAACGATTTTTACATGGTCTTCCACGCCATACACGATTTCACTTGTATTTCTTACATTAGAAAAAAAAAAAACGAATGTATAAAATTATATAAAATAATCCTATTTCTATAGTATGAAACTTGCTCTAGCACATACGTGGCACCTTATGATTGGTTCGGTGATACCTGTTTTAGACCGTTGAGACTTGAGAGGCAATTGTGATCTTATCCCCAAACTCCAAGAACACAGAAAATTTCTTGGGGTGGTCTCTCCAATGGCTTTTTCAGCGACTCTGTCTCAGCTTTCTTCTCTATCGACAATCTCCTCTTCACTTCCACTTTCTTCTAGAAGACTTCCTCTTCGACCTCTTTCTCAATTCACAGTCAAAGCAGAGGCAGAGAAAGAGAAAAAGAGCACACAGGCTAAATCCGAAGGGGAAGCATCATCAGCTTCAGCTCCAACCAAAACCCCTAAAACTCTTCCCAAGAAACCGGTTTACTCGAGTCTGTTTCCTCACACTTTTGTTTCAAATGTTGTGAATACAGTAGCATAGAATTTGATAGTTCTTTTGAATTCTTTATTTTGTGGTGGATGAGAAAAACAGTGAAGAAGGGTCAAATTGTTCGTGTAGAGAAGGAGAAGTACCTCAACAGCATCAATGTAGGGTCGAAATCTTTCTCAGTTTCTCAGTTTCTTCTTTTGAAAATCTGTTTTTGAAACTTGTTTTCTCCGTTTGGTGACAGTACTTATCAGTTGGACATCCTCCTTTCTACAAAGGCCTCGATTACATCTACGAAGATCGTGGCGAGGTATAACCCGAAATTCAATCCCTTATCTCACCAAAAAGGTTATCTAAATCTTGCTAAATTCTTGCAGGTCCTGGACATTCGTGTCTTTGAGACAGGAGAGTATGCACTTGTAAGTCTCCAGACAAATTGTTTAATTCTGCCATAGATAGAGAGAAATTGGTAAGATAATAGATCGTGAATTTTTGGAGAATTTAGGTTGGATGGGTTGGTATCCCTACCGCACCAGCTTGGCTACCAACAGATATGCTCATCAAGGTACTCAAAACTTTCTCAGTAACATCAACCATTAAGTATCATTGTCTTCTTCAGTGTCAAGTCATGATTGTTTTCTGTGTTCTTGGTTTCCTCCTGCAGTCAGAGAAACTTGTTTATGAACGACTTTAGAGTCCAGAAGTTTCCAAAAAAGAATCTTTGGGAGTGAAAATGATACCAAGGGTTGTGTGTTAAGCTGAGATGAATGATAACAATGGCACCATCATGATCATGTCTTCAAGAGTTTGACAAAGAATCAATGGTTATAAAACTGTTGTGGAATGTAAAAAATGTGATCAGATTGAATCGTATAATAAGAATGCAGATTCAGTAGATGCATTCCTTAAACCAATTTACACTACTCTCTCTCATCATCTACTTCAGAAACAACCCCTCATAGTCAATTCTAGAGGATTTGAAGGATCCATAGTAGGTAATTCAATAATGACATGGGACAGTTTCTTTGTATATCAGTTTATTCTGAATATGGTTGCAAGTTAATGACTAAAAAGCTTGCAGAAAGAATCATCATATAGAAAACCAAATGATGAAACAGGTGTTCCTCACAAAATCCTCGTGGTCAATGTACAAAGCCATATACCAAAACTTCATCAGAACAATCTTTTCCTCTGCTTCTCTTCTTTGGATTACATTTTCAGAAAATTTTCTGAGAAGACCAACCAAAGCTGCATATACAGTGAAAAATGGAAAAATTAACCTACATCGACATCTTTTCCACGCGGTTTTGACTTCCTAATTAATCTAGGATACTAGATTACGCTCATTATTAGTTTGGAAAAAAATAATGAGCGTAATCATTCTACAGATATTAATTTGACTTCCTCTATTTTTTTTTTCTTTCGAAACGAGGCCAGGGTTATGATTTCCTTTTTCAAACATATTATTGATTTTTTTCCAAATAAGGAAAAACGAAACCTAGACATATTCATCCATAAAAACCACCTCCTGACTCAACAAAGAATTCAAGAGGGACAATGAAACATGGTGTATCCTCTTCTTCTTTCAAGAAATCTCACAAAACAACAACAAAAATATCTCTAAACTCTCTACCAGAAGAACTTCTTGTAGAGATCTCTTCACGTGTTGCAGCTTCCTCTTTTTCTGATGTTCACAATCTCCAACTAGTCTCAAAAACGTTTCAAAATTATTGCAACGATGGATACGTTTTTCAACGAGTCTCCTTCCATGGAATTCCTCTTTTCCCATGGCATCGTCGCAACCGTGAAAAGTTTTCTAAATTTTTCAAGAGATGTCTAAGAAATGGAAACCCGGAGGCTTTATATCGTAAAGGACTCATCGATTACTTTCATCTAGATAGTGCTAAAGAACAAGGACATGGAGGAGGAATCGAATATCTAGCCAGAGCTGCAGAGAAAGGTAATCAAGAAGCACGATATGTCTATGGAATCATCTTAATCTGTCTTGGAGGTAAAACAAAACAAAAGGGTTTCAAGATATTGTCTTCTTTAATAAAGCCTTTAATGTCAAGTACCGTGAAGGAGGTAGCAACGCTTCGAAAAATTAACCGAGATATCATTTTGTGGCGTGGCGGACCGATGATGAGACAGCTCAAAGGAAGCTACGTTCGAGAGAAATGCAATTGCGATGGTCGAACCGAGATGTTCTTAGCGAAGAGTTGTGTTTCCAACGGTTTTGATGAAGACAGCAACATAATTACTTCTTCTTCTTCTTCTTCGTCTTCTTCATTTTGTGAGATTTGTTTGTGGCACCATGAAGTCCATCTTTTCTTGAAGAATGATTGATTGATTGATGTATTGAATAAAAGTGATTTGGCTTTATACATATATGATTCACAAACCTTAAATGAATTTTTATTGCCGAGATGACAATCTAAACAAAAACTCACAAAATTGTTCATGGTGAAACTGAGAAACTACTCAAGGCAACTAAAAAAGAGAAAAGAAAAAAGCATATCGAGCTTTCATGAAACTCTCCATCTTCTTCCTCTCTTAAGCTCTGTCAAGACCTTTAAACGATGGAGACAAGCGAACTGTGCCACGACCACGTTGCAGGAAACTTACTTCTCCACTACTACTACTACTACTTGTCTGATGATCATACTGGTTCCTGCAAGCTGGGCAACGTCCAACGTCCTCATTGATCTTATTATGGCAGAAGAGACATAGCCGAAACCCACAAGGACATGGTAAGAAACTTAGATCCGTTGCATCCATGTCTTCAGAGCAAATAGGACATTCACTTATCTCATCACCACATTCTTTCTGCTGACCAGACTTGTTTTTCTTTCCCCTGCTTTTGTTTCCGAGTGATGAAGATTTTTCACTGCGCTTGTCTTTATGAGAGAGCTTTTCAGGAGAAGAAGACTCGTTCCTCTGGCTTGTGTTTGGATTCTGATCTGCTTTTTGCTCAACATCTGCTGTCTCGTGTAAAGTCCCTCTGTTGTCTTCGTTCTCAACATCTTCTGGCTCACGTAAAGGAACTCTGTTGTCTTCGTTCTCATCAAAGAAGTTTAACGCATCGCTAAAATCGTCCCAGTTTTCATAAGCATCATCAAAAGCTTCTTCCTCTCCCTCTATGATCTGATTAGAGCAACAGAAGCAGTCGTCCCCGCTCTTACTGCTATGTGAATCTTTGTTCTTGAGGACACTCGTGGGGCTACTAGAAGAAAGATCATCATCGTTATTATCATGATCGCATTTGGTGAACTCGTAGCTTCTTTCTCCATGATCAATGCTCCAAGCTTTACCAGTGATAATTCTGTCGCTGGCTTTTTTTCTATCAGTCAGTTTGTCTCGCAAAGATCTCAGTCTAGAGCCATTTTCCTCTTCGCCTGCATTTGCTCTCTTCCCTACAATTTCACAAACAGGCCATCATCAACATTCACAAAGGTTGAACCAAGAAATTGAAAGAATAGATACTGAGATTACGATTCTACGCGACATACATTGATAAATCCATTGCCTGCGACGAGCATCAATCTTCCACTGCTTCAATTTCCAGAACCAATTAGCCTAAAAACCAAGATTCAATGAATATATATCAAATAACTTGGCAAGCCGTGACGAGTTTCAACAAGAATCTCCCTAAAGATTATCAACAATCACGACGAAAAGATCATCCCTGAACCAATTTTACTCTACTGACTGAGGATTCACAAACAGTCGCGGATCTATTATACGGGATTAGACACACACACGCACACACCATTGCCATAATGACGCAATATCGATTATATACTTTTCTTTGAAATCACGCATATTTACTCTACACAAGAATCAAATAGATCGCATCGAGTTCGAGTAAAATTTAAGAGCTCACCTTCCGTTTCATGGCGAAATCTCTAGAAATCGGAGAGCCATGAGATAGTTCAGAGTCTGTGATCGAATCAGCAACCATGATTATCTTCGAACAAACAACAAAGCACAGCGACGCACTCGCACACACACACAGAGAATAATGTATTATCAGAAATAAAAACCCTAATCCCTTAATCGGAGGAAGAGAGAGAGAGAGAGAGAGAGAGAGAGAGAGAGAGAGAGAAATGGAAATCGGAAACGGCTCTGCTACGCTCTTTCTATTTATCAGTCTCGGAGAACCGAGGCCTCTGTGTATAGCGGTATATATAATATATACACATTCGGTTATTCACATCCATAAAACTACCCCGATTTGATTCTATATTTACGTAGCTATACCCCTTTCCTCGTGTTTATGATGGTAAGGTCATTGTTATTATGGCAAAACGACGTCGAATCAATGGAATGTGAGTATAATCGCTTTTGGTCTATTGTTCAAACTTGGACTGCAAGGCATATACAGAGTTTACTTTCTCCATAACAAAATCAGGAAAAGAAGGGATACATGTGTTGATAATAAAGCAACCTATATATATATTTCTTACTTATAAAATTTAGTTACTTCTTCTTTTTATTTGGTAAATCTTGGCAAACACATGCATTATTTGCTAGGAAGATCTACATTTGATGATTTGAATATTTTTTGTTAAAATAACGTTACCATAACTAGGAAGTTGTCTACTCTTATTTTTAACCGAATTTTTAAGAAGTTTATATAAGTCAATTCAACCACGACATGGAAGGAAATGTTCCCTTTTTAAAGCCGGTAATAATCTTGAAAGTGAAACGGTCATTTATTCATTAATTTTAAAACAGAAGATTGAAGTTCAGAACTCACATCAAATCCCTTATTTATCAGACGATAGTTCATGGTGCCAGTCCAAATATCCATTAATAACTTTGACCAAGTGACAAAAAAACTATTTGATAAAAGACTTCTACGTTAGATTATAGAGAACTCTAGATTATATACGCAAGTAAAACATTAAAAAAATGGTAGAGATACAATGATAGCTTTTTGACCACCCAGGCTTAAGAATCTAGAGTTTCCATATAAACTTTGAGTTGCTCCAAATAAAATGTAACATGAATATATTTATATATATATATTAGACGAATACTTTATACTTTACTAAGCTAAAGCTAGGTTTGTTGATCAACAATGGATCCAAAAACTGCAATTGATAATATTAGAGCTTCGAGGTTACTTGCGAGTCAAGGGAAGATCCTACTGGTTGACTAGTTCTGCTGCAAAACCGTTTTTCTCCGAGAATGGTACAAGCTGCGCCCAGAAAACAAAACATTAAAGACGAAACAGAGAAATTCAGGATCCTGGACATCATATACATAAACCACCCACCAAATTGGACAAGAGTTTACATCCAGAATACAACAATAAAAGGCATTACTAGTGAAATCAGCTTTCAAACCAAACGCTAACACGGCAAAAAGGAAACAAGCAAACCAGATTCTCATAAGTTCTCCAGAAACATATTAAACTTAGTATGAATATAGCGAATTAGATGTACGTTGATATTTACTAACCTGCCGAGCCACCTGTGCTACGCATAGACTATCCCGAGATGATTCACTGGTGAAGCTAGGCTTCAGAGATTCCAAATAACCGTCGTCTTTCTCCCCAGTCTTCTGTTTCCTGCTTCTGCTCTCCTCAATGGAGGACCCTCCTTCAAGATTGCTTAAATCCTCCTTCTTTCTCTTCCTCTTGAATGTGTACTTGATACACCTGTTTTTATTAACTGCCAAAACTGGCATTTCTTCACACAAAGGAGATGCCGAAACCTCCATGTTCGCACAGCTCTCTTTTTCTTCCTTCATTGCCTCTGTTTCGACAACCGCAGACTTTCTCTCAATTTCATGTTCCCTCGGAGATGTTTTCAAATGTATCGGAGTACCACAGTCCTTCTGACAAGGGTTTTCAGACACCACTACCTCTTCTCCATCTCCAACAGAAGATATGGAGTCACTAGCATGAGCACAACCAGACAATTTTAAGGTCTCTACAATATTACAAGACGAGACTTTGTGAAGACATACTCCATCATTCACATCTCCTACTTCTACAGAGGAAGACAGATCTCCATTGGCCATACATCTATCTACTGCGTGGATCATCTGAGTGCATCCTTCAGCTTCCCTGCGTTTTGTCAATATAGACGGAAGAGTGTGGTGACAACGATCCTTGTTATCTCTTGATGAACACCGCTTAATACTATTTATGCGAGTCAAAGATGGGTTTTTTGTCCCATTAGCCAATACGGACCCACTTTGTTCAGCTGGGATGCAAGAAACTATAGCTCCTGATCTCTCGTGACTGCTAGAGACCTCAGGCACTACGGAAACTGCTGCACCACTGTTTTCCCAACAGGAGCCTTCCTCATGATCACTTTTAAGATGTGTCTGACCATTCGTAAGTTTCTTCTTGAGCTCATCACGAAGTTCTCGCAGCTCCATCCTCAGCTCTCCTACGATATCTTCAGCTTCTCCAAGCTGAGCTTCAAGTTCCTCAACCTTTTGTTGCTGCTTTAAGGATATCATCTCTGCCTCCTTGACCTTTATAACCAAAAAGACGTTTTCAAAAGTTAGATTTGAGGAGTATATGCAAAGCCAGCCACAGAAGAAAGATATACAGTTGTACAACAGGGAAAGCCAATCTTCAAGCAAAGCTGATACAGTATCTACGATGAAATAGCTATAACCCCGCATTCAGAAATATTTCACTTTATAATTGCACAATGAATTGAGGGCATGGCCAAAGTGTAAGCCTCACTGACAAGAAATTGTAAAACAAATCTAGTCAATTGAGTGATTAAGAACTTGCTGCTCAATTGGTATAACGAGCTTCAGGTTTCATTAACAATGATCGATGGATGAAGAAGAAAGCTCAATCTGTTCAAAGTGTCAGTGTAATATAGTCTCAGGCTCAAAGTGTCAAAGACATTGGCTTGCATGACGTTCATTGAAAAGAATCAGCAATGTCCGTGTAGTGTAAAAACACAGAAAAAAGCTGGTGCCGAAGCATACCATCTGAATGGAGGAATATCTTCCGGCTACTTGAAATATTAAAAGATTGAACAAACCAAACTCACAGTCACAAAGACAACATTCACTATGCAAAAAACCATGTAAGCAAGGCTCAAAAACTTGATTTCAGAAGCCATCTCACCATACAAAGCAAGAAACAATAAAATGTAATAGCATCAATTCCACAAACTAATCAAGATCCGAAAACCATAATCAGGCAGAAACCAAATAAAACCAACCGCAGCTCAGAGATGAGTGAAGAACAAAAACGAGAACTAGAAGAAAACATCTAGTAGATAGTTATTGTACCTTGGAATCATACATATGTTTAAGCCTAAGCAACATATGGAGTGCTTCATCTCTAACCGTCACAAGTTCTTGCTGATAACTACGCGCCTTCTTCTCAGAAAACATCACACGCGCCGCCGCTTCCTTCGTCGTGTTCAGAATAGTATCGGCGTAGGCTCTCTTCAACGCCGCTAAGGTCTGTTAACCAAACAAAATCAAAACAAACGAACAAAATCATCGCAAACGTAAATCACGAAAAACCCACATCCGGAACACTAATTTAGGACAAAAGTAAACGAAATCGGAAAAAAGAATCTGCCTGATAAGAAGAAACAAGGCCTAGAAGAAACAGGAAGAAATTAACGAGGAATCCAAAACTTTTGTTCACAGGGGGAAGTCCGGAATCGAAAAAAGGAACTCGAGAGCGACGGAGATTGAGGGTTAAAAAGGTAATTGTACCTCTGGGTCGGCCATTAGCGCCGATAATGCGGTTGCGGAGAAGCGATTTTGATTTTCCGACCGAGGTCGCAGACTCGCTCGTCAAGAAGAAAGAAAGGAAGAAAGAAAGGCGAAAAAGGGTGGTTTGTTTTTGTTTTTTCCATTTTTTTTTTTTACTTGAAAGCGTCTGTCTGTTAGGAACAGAAATGGGTATTGAATGACTTATTTGCCCATGACGAGTCCACTTTATTTCTAAAACGCCACACACACGTCACGCCAGCTTCCGCTCCGTAAACTGCAAACGGCGGTGCGGTTTCCCGTTTTTTGCGTCAATCGCTTTCGTACTCGCTTTTGCTTTTCACATTTTCGGCGATATCTAATACTATCATAGAGTAATTTTTTTAATGCTTTACTTACACACACTTCAATTTATTACCTCATTTAGATTTTACGACCTGCAATAGCATTTATTTACTGAGTCATCAACTGAGTACAAATGAATACATACAGTATGTTACTATATATGTTATTTTTTTATATATTAAATATCCGTATGCATATGATGTTAAAACAAAAAAGATGTTAAAAAAAATCCAAATGCATTTCAAATTCTAAACTGAAATCTAGACGAATCCTAAGATATGTAAATAATTGAGTTAACCGCATATGAATATAGACTATAGTGGACAAAGTTCAATTCACAGTCTTGATCTATATGACGATTCTCAACCACTAAACTATTATCTTAGCTAATTCTAATTTACTAAATTTTGACTTTAACTATTTTAACAACAAAAGTAGTGTTTGAAATTGCAGTCATATTTTGTTTTTTAGTTTCAGAATATTGTTCGTCAATGTGATTACAGTTTGACGACCAAGTTTTTTTTTTGCGGTACGTCAATACTGTCTACCGAATTTACATAAATTATCAAGATATGAAATGTATTTGTTTTTGCGATATGAAATTTTAAGATGCAAGAAATGCAATTACCAAATAAAAAGCGATCTCTCTAGTGTACTTGAACATTATACCAGAGCTTTTTTTAAAAAAAATTCAAGAGTATGAGAGTAACAATATTTATCTTATGATATTTAGGCGCCAAATTAGTCAGACCGAATTTCGAGTGAACCAATTCAAACCGGCAGGTATTTTGTGTAAACCGAGTAATGACCGGTTGGTTCCTGGCGACTGTTATCCACAATAAGAATCCACGTGTCTTCTCCAAGCTCTCCTCTTCTTCCATTTTTCCGCCATTTCACGGAGAGCACTTTTGGGTGAGAAAATCATCTTCGAAAACATTTCTTCATCTAATTCGTTTGTCTCCTGTCCAGAGTTGGTAGTGACTAGTGAGTGAGGCCTTAATCTTCAATCTCTGGAGTCATTTCAGATTGGATTTCGACTTGCTGAGTGTGATTTTCCCGAGAAAATCTCGTTTCGCTTTGCTGTGATTGAGAAATTACCCGGAGGATTTCTGGACCCTTTATGTGAATTCTAGCTGCCAAAATGAACCTCGCAATTCCGAATCCCAACTCACATCAGCTCTCGTTCCTCATCCAGAACACCAGTTTCGTCGGAAACCGGAGATTCGCCGACGGCAACCGTCTCCGTTTCCTCTCCGGAGGGAAAAGACCTTGCTCTCTCGCCGGAAAAATTAAGGCGAAGACGAAGGATCTCGTTCTGGGAAACCCGTCCGTATCGGTGGAGAAAGGGAAGTACAGCTACGACGTCGAATCGCTGATTAACAAGCTGAGCAGCCTTCCACCTCGCGGCAGCATCGCCAGGTGTCTAGACATATTCAAGAACAAGCTTTCTCTGAACGATTTCGCGCTCGTGTTCAAAGAGTTCGCTGGTCGCGGCGATTGGCAGAGGTCGCTTCGGCTCTTCAAGTATATGCAACGGCAGATATGGTGCAAACCAAACGAGCACATCTACACGATTATGATCTCTTTGCTAGGCAGGGAAGGTCTACTTGACAAATGCCTTGAGATATTCGATGAAATGCCCAGTCAAGGCGTTGCACGAAGCGTCTTCTCTTACACGGCTCTGATCAATGCCTACGGTCGAAATGGACGGTACGAGACCTCCCTTGAGCTTCTTGATAGGATGAAGAACGAGAAGATATCACCTAGTATCTTGACTTATAATACAGTGATTAATGCGTGTGCTAGAGGTGGCTTAGATTGGGAGGGTTTATTGGGTTTGTTTGCAGAGATGAGACATGAAGGGATACAACCCGATATCGTGACCTATAACACATTGCTTAGTGCTTGTGCTATTAGAGGTTTAGGTGATGAGGCTGAAATGGTTTTTAGGACCATGAATGATGGTGGGATAGTTCCGGATTTAACCACATATAGTCATCTCGTTGAGACATTTGGGAAGTTAAGCCGGCTAGTAAAAGTTTCTGATCTCCTAAGTGAGATGGCGTCTGGGGGCAGCTTGCCGGATATTACTTCTTATAATGTGTTGTTAGAGGCATACGCAAAATCCGGTTCTATTAAGGAGGCAATGGGGGTCTTCCATCAGATGCAGGCTGCAGGGTGTACGCCGAACGCAAATACATATAGTGTTTTGCTAAATCTGTTTGGACAGAGTGGGAGGTACGATGATGTTCGGCAGCTTTTTCTTGAGATGAAATCTAGCAATACAGATCCTGATGCTGCTACATACAACATTCTGATAGAGGTTTTTGGGGAAGGTGGGTATTTTAAGGAGGTTGTAACTTTGTTCCATGATATGGTGGAGGAGAATATTGAACCTGACATGGAGACATATGAGGGTATAATATTTGCTTGTGGGAAGGGAGGACTCCACGAAGATGCTAGGAAGGTTTTACAATATATGACAGCTAAGGATGTTGTGCCAAGTTCCAAGGCTTACACTGGGGTTATTGAAGCATTTGGGCAGGCTGCTTTATATGAAGAAGCACTTGTTGCGTTTAACACTATGCATGAAGTGGGAAGCAATCCAAGTATTGAAACATACCACTCACTGTTGTATTCTTTTGCAAGGGGAGGACTGTTCAAGGAGTCTGAAGTGATTTTGTCTAGGCTGGTGGATTCTGGTATTCCCAGGAACAGAGATACGTTCAATGCACAGATAGAAGCGTACAGGCAAGGAGGAAAATTCGAAGAGGCTGTGAAGACATATGTAGATATGGAGAAGTCAAGATGTGATCCTGATGAAAGGACGCTTGAGGCTGTTTTAAGTGTGTATTCTTGTGCACGACTTGTTGATGAGTGCAGGGAGCAGTTTGAGGAGATGAAAGCTTCTGATATACTCCCCAGTATCATGTGCTACTGTATGATGCTGTCTGTTTATGGGAAAACGGAGAGGTTAGTGCCTTCGCAAGTATTACGCTCTTTCTTATGTTGTCTTTTGCGTAAATACCTTACTAAGTATTAAGCATAACAGTCACGCGAATGGATGAAATGAATTGCAAATAAATCAAGTGTGATAGTCTAGTAGTTTCCTCTTGTTGGTCGAGGGCTCAGATCAATTCCTACTGGATGCATTCACTTGGCAATTTCAAAATTTACATGGTGGTTGCAAGCTCATGACTCAGGCATTTGACTATTCCATCTTCATAGCAGTATTCTCTTTCAGTTGCCTTGTGTTCATGCATGGGCAGGCATGGAAGAGATATGCTAGTGTAATGTAGCACCCTTGTTAATTTTTTGCAACTAACTTGAGTTTTCTGGATAAGTAGTCTTGAATCCATTGTTTTAAAAAATAATTATTCATTATCTTATTATTACACTTCTGATTTTTGTTTTCAGGTGGGGCGATGTCAATGAGTTACTGGAGGAGATGCTTTCAAATAGAGTATCAAATATTCATCAAGTTATCGGCCAAATGATCAAAGGAGATTATGATGATGACTCAAATTGGCAGATAGTAGAATATGTCTTAGACAAACTCAATTCAGAAGGATGTGGTTTGGGAATAAGGTTTTACAATGCACTCCTGGATGCCTTGTGGTGGCTGGGCCAGAAAGAGCGAGCTGCAAGGGTACTCAATGAGGCAACAAAACGTGGACTTTTCCCTGAGTTATTCCGGAAAAACAAACTTGTGCGGTCTGTTGACGTGCATAGGTAGCTTTAAGAGCCCTAAGCTGACTTCATTTCAAGTGTATGAAATGGTTGAGTACCAGTCATTCTAATTTTTTTTTTTCTATGTTCTGCAGAATGTCAGAAGGTGGCATGTACACAGCACTATCGGTTTGGCTAAATGATATAAATGATATGCTTTTGAAAGGAGAGGATCTTCCTCAACTAGCTGTTGTTGTTTCAGTGTAAGTACTTTGATGCTGGCTATGTAATGGCAGAGGATGCTTCCGAGCTGTGCTTTTATATTGTATTTTGCCTTTTGGTAACTCTTTTTCTTTCTTAAATTTTCAGACGGGGACAGTTGGAGAAAAGCTCTGCAGCAAGAGAATCTCCCATCGCGAAAGCTGCTTTCTCCTTCTTGCAGGATCATGTCTCGTCATCATTTTCATTCACGGGATGGAATGGAGGTCGCATTATGTGCCAGCGATCTCAGCTCAAGCAGTTACTGGCTACGAAAGAACCAACTTCAGAAGAGTCCCAGAATAAATACCTAGTCGCTTTATCAAACTCGCCAATTTTTGCTGCTGGAACAAGAACTTCAACAAGCAGTGACACTAACCACAGCGGTGGTAACCCATCTCAAAGAAGAACCAAGATGAAAAAAGAACTAGCAGGAAGCCCAGCTTAACCGGTATCCTCAATTTCTGTTGCTAATTTCCAGCAATCAAAGGCTTTTTCCGTCTTCCTCCATCTTAGACTGGTTGGTGAAAACTGTGCTCTTATGGTCTTTAACACTCCATGTCCATGATAATATGTTGTGGTGCCAAGCAGTAGTGTCAGCGTCTGATAGACATGAGAGGCTTATAGAGGGAGATGAATGGTCATCTTAGTTTATATGCAGAAGCAATGCTACAAAATGTCGAGTAAGAAGTCAACTAAGTCTTTTGATGGGAATTGTTAGACAGACCCCATGATTTTGCAGCCATAGATTTAATGTTTTTTTTTTTTCATTCATCTGTCTAGTTACTATGAAGCTAAATGCTGGTGTAATATCAAAGCTCTTGTTAGTTGTTACAAATACAGGATCTATCAGTCAAGATTCCCTACTTGATCATCTAGTTTGCTTGTGATCTTATGGTCTGTCACCATCTCGAAATCTAACTTATTAAGCAGCAGTGACCCTGGTCTGAATTTTAACTTGGAACACAACTTGTTATTGTGCAAGATTCTTCTTCTGTCTGATTCATCTTCTCTCTTTCTCAGATTTGTGTTTGTTTTCTGAATTTGGAAAGTCACAACAAGCTTCTCATCCTAATTGGGGGAAAAAAAAAGAAGAAAAAAAAAGGAGAAAGAAAAGCTCTTCCTCTAGTGCTTCACACACTACTCTTTAGGTTCCCACTTTGTGTGCATTAAAGTAATGGTGGTTGCTTTGCTTCCTAACCGATACTAGTGCCTTATGTTTCATTGCTGTCTTCCAAGACTATTTACCAAAATTATGTGTATACTTTTTAGATTTTTTTCCCTATAAATCTCTAACATGAATAAATAGTAGTAATTGTAATAGATAGATGTGATCATTTTGCTTATAGTCAAATCACATCCTACTAATATTTAAGTAAAGTATTACCTCTCTAATTACTGTTAGTCTGTTACAGACTTACAGTTTTCATCAAGTTATGAAAATTCTAATTTTGTAAGTTCTTGTGTTGAAACGAAAAGTTTAATCAAAAGGCTTTTCCTGTCTCCAAGGTCTATTCAAAATCTAGTCATAGATCGAGAAGATATAGTTCTTTATAAAATAAAGTACAAGGATGGAGCTGTAACTAAATATTATAAGAGTAGAGAGTACAGAATCATTTCAGAAGCACATCTTTTTCTAAGATCAAGAGCTGTAACTAATTTCTCTAAGATTGAGTTGACCAGATTCGCCTTGTACACTATTTATAACCCTACATTTTGATTCTATCATAAATAAATAGAAGGATAACGTAAAAAGAAAAAAGAAAAAAAGAGGGTCGATTTAATCTCTGTTCTATAATTCTAGTCTATATACAATTAGGTCTTTTCTCTTTCAATTTTCTTTATAACTTTTGAGTTCACAAAATTATTATCTTTTCTTATCCATACAGTTTTCATTTGATTATCAGAGGTCAGACAAGAGCTCATATTGTATCAGGATTTGCCAAGTTAGGATCGGTGAATTCATCTTTACAACACAGAAACATTATGAGTTCTTCATGTTCTATAGAATATTTAGGCTCAAGGTTGGCATAAAGTCATTGAAAAGATAATATCAAAATGACAAAGGTGATTAATAAAAGGAAGGAAATTACAGAGATAAGAAATATATTATGATGAGGAATCAAAATAGTGACAATGCTCTGTGGAAGTATCAAACCGCAAATATCTCGAAGAAAGCTTATGAATCAAATTTGTTGTATTCTTCTTTCAATATTCTGTCAAGATGATGGCTAAATAAACTCCTTATACAGTTGAATAAAACTAGATGTAAAACAAAACAAAAAACCTAACTTTTTTATATACCATAAAATATCTTGTAAATGAAACCAACAAAAATGATTATAGCTGGAGACATAATATCTAGTCAGCCAGAGAAATAAAAAAGTCTATCCAAATGAAAAACTATGTAGAGAGACAGGCAGGTAAGACAGAAGACAATGACAGACGAATAAAAATAAGACACGTGTCAGATGATACCATCACCAGCAGCTACAACATGTAATTGTTTAAGAGAAAAACACGTGGCTTTTGGCTTATAAAATCATCAACAACTCAAAGCACAGATCTACTCACACCACTCCATTGCCATTGCTCTGTACTTTTTGATCTCCTTCCGTTGAGTGAAAGGGGAAAAAAAAAACCAGCGCAGGCAAATCTTATGGCCGAAGGAAGTAATAGTTCGTCGGATTCCACCGTCTCTTGCGGCGGCGGCGGTATAAGAAGAGAGATTATGCTGTTCGGTGTCAGGGTTGTGCTTGATCCGATGAGAAAGAGCGTGAGCTTGAACAATTTGTCCGAGTATGAGCAGACGGAGGAGATTCCTAAGATCTGCGGCGAGGATGGAGATGTACAAGATAAGAACAAAACCTCCTCCGGTTACGCCTCGGCGGATGACGCTGTTCCGATTTCTTCTTCCGGCGGAAATCGCGAGAGGAAACGAGGTACTTTCCTGGGTTTTGATCAAAAAATCTGTTTCTGGTCTTCCGTATTCGTTTGATTTGTTTCCTTCCTCTTTTTTCTGGATCACTTTTGACCTTTCCAATTTGCTTTATTTTTTTTTTGGTTTCTGGCTAAGTATATGATTAGAGATATGTTTATGCTTGTTGAGGTTTCTGAAGATATGCTTTTTAAAAAAAAAAATGTTGAATTTGGATTTTGAAAGATGGCTAAAGTTATATATGTCTTGTTTATATTCAGGAGTTCCATGGACTGAAGATGAGCACAAGCTATTCTTGTTTGGGCTGCAGAAAGTAGGAAAAGGAGATTGGAAAGGAATATCCAAAAACTTTGTGAAAAGCAGAACGTCCACGCAAGTAGCTAGCCACGCTCAGAAATACTTCATCCGGCGAAGCAATCTCAACCGTCGCCGACGAAGATCTAGCCTTTTTGACATCACCACTGATACGGTAAAATCTCTAATCCTCTTGTCACTCTACTAATCAAGCCAAAAATGATTCACCCTATAAGTGGTTTTTGGTTTAGTTTTTAGCTTAGTTGCTCAGGATAAGAATCTATGGTGATTGTTGGTTAGTGAAACCTTAAGTATAACACACAGATCTTGCTTGGTTTTATTATCAGGTCATGTCCACGGAAGAAGATCAGGTGCTTATGCAGGAGAACACATCACCACAATCACCTTCTCTTGTACCGGAAATCAACAACTTCTCTATGTATCCGGTTATGCAAGTCTTTCCTGAGTTCTCTGTACCAACATCTGGTGGTGATTCATCAGGGAATCAATCACATGGACTGATTCCTTCCTCTAATTTCATCAACTTGGTTCCATTAACATTTCAAGCAAGTCCTGCACCGCTCTCTCTTAGCCTCTCGCTAGCCTCGTCTAATCTTTACGAGCCTTCTTCTTCAAGACAGTCAGCGTTCAACACGATTGGAGTCGCTTAGAACAAAATCTCAAAGGTGCATCTGCAACACAAACACACCCTGTTTGTTTCTTTGTTGTACAGATAGGTCTTGACTTTTTTTTACATTTATCGAAAAAATCTGTGGTAAAGAAGAAGAATAAACAGAGGAGTTTGTAGAATAGGACTACGTGGTTTTTTTTTTTATGGTTCATGATCATCTTCTTCTCTTTTTTTTCCTTCCATGTTTGGAAGTTGTTGTAATACTATCTGGTCATTCGCGTGGATTTATTAAAGCTTATAAATTATATCAAGTATTAACGTTATGTTTCATTCATGATCTCAATCAAAAACAGAGTCGTCCTTGCTTCTCATGTGGCCATCTCAATCAGTGTTTGGTGATTTATGGGGTTTCAGGGTCTTAATAATAATATCTGATTTTCCAAGGATAAGATATTGTAGGGTTTGTAGAATAATGTCATTATCTTCAATGATTCCAATAATGTTTCATTTCATTGGTCACGTCCATGATAGTGGAGCTTTTTCCTTTCCTATCAAAATCCAGATTCTTTTATATATATATATATATATATATATATGTAGTGCGGGATGATTAGGTACAATACCTGTTTCGTAAGCAATAATCTTCCAATCACAGAACATGATCTCCATTCATTTATAAAACAATATCATGTATGATGTACATGTCATATGTGTGTGTTGGCATGTCCTCTGTTTCGGTCATGTATGGTTTATATTCAGTTTTAGCGTCAACGACAAAGTTCTCCTCACGTCTAAGCGGGAAAAATCTACACAATTCCAAGTTGTGTTTTTTTTTTCTCTCTCTCTCTTGTATTGACATTATCTCTAAATTTGTCAATATCAAATCTGCGATTAGCCTTTGTTTTTGGGCACTTTCTCTCAAATTCCAGACTAATCTAGTCTGTTTTAGACTCTCCACGCCCAGAAATAGAAACACAAAATCACAAAACAGTGAGAAAAATCTCATGATCTCTGTTTTTTTGTTGATCTTTTGACCAATTTGATCTCACATGATTATTCAATTGCTGTGCTTCTTCTTGTTCTTGTTTCTGCTTTTACAAGCCACCATGTCTAAACGTTCTTTCAAGAATTTTGTGGAACAAGAACTCGGATCTTTCCCTCAGTTCCTCATCTACACCGTTCTTGAATGGGTTCTCCTCACCGTCCTCTTCATCGACGGTGTTCTCGCCTTTTTATCAAACCAATTCGCCAGATTCTTCGATCTCAAAACTCCTTGTCTCCTCTGCACCAGAATAGACCACGTTCTCGTCCCTAGAGATCCTAAATTCTATTACAACGACTCAATCTGTGACTCTCACAAGAAGAAAGTCTCTTCCCTTGCTTATTGCCATGTCCACAAGAAACTCTCTGAGATAAAACATATGTGTGAAGGATGTCTCCTCTCTTTCGCCACCGAGAAAGAATCTGATTGTGATACCTATAAGTCTCTCATTGGGATCTTACACAAAGATCTTGAGCTTCTCATTGACGATGAACGAGAGCTTCCCTTGGCGTTCAAGAAAGACGACAATTTTGTTCAGACAACAACAAATCTGGTGGATTACAAGACTAACAACAACAACAACACTAAAAAAGATAGCTTAAAGCAACATTGTTCGTGTTGCGGAGAATTATTGAAGATGAAATCTGAGAAGTTGCCGAAGACCAACAACTCTTTCCTTGCTCCTGCTCCATCTCCTAGGGTTCCTTACAACAAACTGTCTGAAAGCGAATCTGAGTTCAGGGATTTGGATGTGGACAAAACACCGAGTTTTGCACGAGGAGGCAACAAGTTCTTTGGGATTCCTCTGTCTGACACGGCGCAAAACAGTCCACGATGGTCCGTTCGATCTCTCAAGAAATCATCTTTGGATAAGACAGAGAATGCGTCCTCTTTGGATAAAACAGAGAATGCTTCGGACATGGCAGATCCAAACGGTGAATCCATCCTTCATCAGCTCAAGAAAGAGGTTCGCTTGGACAAGAAGTCACTGATCGATTTGTATATGGAGCTAGATGAAGAGAGAAGTGCCTCAGCTGTTGCAGCCAACAACGCAATGGCTATGATCACAAGACTTCAAGCTGAGAAAGCGGCTGTTCAAATGGAGGCTTTGCAGTACCAAAGAATGATGGATGAACAAGCAGAGTATGACCAAGAAGCTTTGCAGTCTATGAGCAGTGAATTGGCAAAGAGGGAAGAGGAAATGAAGGAGCTTGAAGCTGAAATTGAGGCTTACAGAGAGAAATATGGATGTTTGACTGATGATGAAGAGTTTCTTGAAGAAAACGGCAATGCTAGTGCAAATGATGATTGCCAAGAAACCAAACCAGTCTCTGATATTGCTGTTTGTTCTTCATCTCATGAGGAGAATGAAGACAACGTCAATCGAAATGGGTCTTGTAAATCCCAAGAATCGGACTTTTTAGTAAATAAGAAAAGTTCAGAGGAGTCTGCCGTGGCAAATGATGTCTCTGCAGAGGAAGTAAAAGGTATGAATTTTACTCGAGGTTTGATCAATCTGTTCTGTGTTCTTTAATCTGACTAAAAACATTATTCATCTTGTGATGAAATTGAGCAGGGATTGAAAGCAAAGAAGGGATAGTAAAAGAGCTTTTAGCGATCACAGAGAGGCTAAGTGCTCTTCAATCGAATGGTGAATTGTTGAAACATATTGCAGATGTTTTAGATGTTAGTGAAGGAGAAGCAATTCTACTGCAGATATCTCAGAATTTGCACATGCTTCGAAGTTTTGTTGCTATGCCTTCAGAATCCATGAACTTGTAAAACATTGTTTCTTAGAGAACAAAACAAGCATCCAACGCCTTGTCTCAACTCTCGACTTCATAACATTTCTTTTATTCTTTACCCCTAATTAACAAGTTTCAGATTTGCTCCATGCATCATTTGCAGTGAGATTGAGACTTTGATTGATTCAAACCAGATTTGTATGTTTGTACTACATATGATTGTTTTCTGAAAACGTTTTTACCTTTAAAGGCAATAGAGCATTTTTTTTTGTCAAGTCATTTTTAAGTCAATATTTTGCCAAGTGCTAATACTAAACGCAAACCAAAGCTCTTTCTTGTATACAATATTTCATAAATTGTGAACACAAAATGTTAAACAAAATGAAAAGGAAAAAAAATACTCTATCTGTTCATAATTATTTGATGTTTAAGGTTTTTGCACACAAATTAAAGATTCATTTAATTTTTATTTTTTTTACATTAAAAACATTATTAATAATTCATTTCAATATCATTTAGCCAATAAAAAAACAATCTGAGAATATAAAAGGTCAAAAACAATAAAAATGTATTTAATTTTGTATTAAAAAGTGAAAACATCAAATAATTCTGAAAAAAAAACCTTTTTAAACATCAAATAATTCTAAACAGAATGAGTATATTGTTTCGGGTTACAGATTGTAAATACAATTTAATTTTTAAAATCTAAATATGTATTTTCTGTAATATGTAAAACGAAGTAATAAACACTTAAAACGTAAAGATACAGCGTATATAAAAACAATCAACGTCTCAATGTGTTAGGGTCTATTTTCTGCCTAACAAATATCAGCCAAAACCTAGCCCTACGTACCCACTAGGTCTCAGGGAGTTGGGGTTTATCTTGAACCTAACTGATTTCAGCCCTAGCAATAAGCTTTGCCTTTAAACTGAAACTAGCACTAAATTACACAAATATGAACACAACATTCACAAAGATTCAATCTTTCACGTGTTTCCCTTAAACTCATCTTTTTCTTATCCAATCTGGTTGTAGGGTCGATCCAAAAAATACCAATTTTCTAACGCTATATAATCTGACAAGAAGCGTGCATGGTGATATATCATCATTATCAACATCATCACTATTAGAACTCCCTAGCAATGGCTAATATCCCAAAAATCTCTTTCTCGAGAATTTTATTCCTCCTTACACTCTGCATCACTCTCTTCCCGAACTCAGCTCTCTCAGCCTTAAACCTTAACCCCTTACAAGACTTCTGCGTAGCTGATCTCTCGCGAGCTTCCCCAACCAACAATGGCTTCCCTTGCAAATCACAAGTCTCCTCTGAAGACTTCTTCTACTCCGGATTGAACAAGCCATTAAACACCTCGAACCCAAAAGGTGTAGCCGCTAATTCAGCAAATTTCATGACGTTTCCAGGACTATACACGATGGGAATATCCATGTACAATGTTGCACTCGGTGTTGGAGGAGCTAATCCGCCTCACTCGCACCCTGGTGCGACCGAGGCAGGGTTCGTGCTCGAAGGCTCGTGTTTGATTGGGTTCTTGACGACTAACTACACGTTGTTCTCCAAGGTTGTTAGACCCGGTGATATGTTTGTGGTTCCTCCAGGACTCATTCACTACGAAATGAACGTTGGGAAAACGCAAACGCGTCTTTTGACAGTGGTTACTAATGACTTTCCTAGCGAGGTCGTTCTGCCGCACACTCTGTTCCTTGCGAAACCCCCGATTCAAAACGCGGTATTGATGAAGGCGTTCAAGACGGATGGTAAAACAATCAACATGCTCAAGTCCAAGTTCACTAATTAATATGTGTGTTTTCTATATTTCCTCTGAAAATGTAATCTTTTAATTTTCGTATTAGTTTGCTTAAATGAATAAGTGTAATCGGTCTCTTGTTTTTTCTTTTTTACAAAACATTCGATAACAATCTCAAAATATATTGGAGGGTCAATCTTTTATCACTACTACTTTTAGTTTTATATCTTCTCACAAACAACCATTTAGTACAAAATATGAAATGTATTGATTTATGAAGTTAATATAACGGAAATAAAAGAAAACGATAGTTTTCTCCGCAAGGTTTTAAAACATAATAACCAGTGGTTAATAGATTCATACAGCTAAGAACATTGTCTTCACAAACACGTCATCTTGATACTTGGGCTTATTTGAGGACAAAAATCCAAGTATCATCTGTGTTTTGTTTTACAATAATAGTACATGGTTTTGCATGTGACCTACGGTCACTTGAAAAATGATCTTTGATTGTGATCGATCGTTGAAAGATCACTCTCTCACAATACTAATGTCCTCATCCCCTGCTTCTACTATCTCCTTGGGGTAAATCTGCAGGTTAACAACATGAGTCTATTAAAAAACTTCTTAAGATTCAACTCAACGAAAAGATATCAAACATAAAAAAGGTATTAAACCTGGTGGCCTTTGTCAGGGCTAAGACTGGCCGGACGGACTCTGAGCTCGCCTCTGCTCGTGGTTAACTCATCTAAAATCTCAGCATCGCACTCTAGGACCTCTCTCATCGAGCCAGTCGACTTCAAAACAAAGGTTAACTCAGGCATCAATTCACAATATTCAAGTCTTTTCACAAGCTCCTGAGACTAGTATAATGTAAATATTATTATATAGAAAATTGAGTCGACTCACCCGGAAAGAGAGCTCGAGGGGGTTTCTAGGAGTTCCAGGGATCTCCTCGTACTCAGAGGCATCGAGTTCTCGGAGATGGGCTGGTTTAAAGAGCTTCGGGAGAAGGTATTGCCTGATGGCTATTAAGAGGAAGAAAGGGACCGGAAACATGATCCCGGCCACCGGAATCCACGTCACTCCGTAGCACAGCCCAAAGTAGAATATCTGCAACAGTGTGAACGCAGCTATTGACTTGAAAGGAACTTTCTCCACGAAGGACGCGTGCGCTCCTTCCAAGAGCCTGCAGGTGATATGATCAGTTCTTGCAAAGAAATCTGAGAAAAGATGAAACAAAACAGAGCATTTTCAAGAGCACATACTTGAATCTCCGGCTTGGTGGGACGAAGAGAAGCACCGTGCGTTCGAAGAATTGATTTCCCGGGAGACTATCGATGGCCATGTAAGCGAAATAGCCCCATAGGAGAGAAGTCGGTATGAGCTTAATGGCTGGTATAGCCAAAACTGTACCTGCCACTAGCAGTGACTGCAACAGGTTGCTCACTCTCTGCTCGTTGACTCGAACAGGTAAGAAAGCCTCAAGGTGCTTCTCTGGATCGAAACCGCTCTCCTCGAAGCTATCTCCATCGTCGTCACTTTTCTTCATCACTGCGTCTTTCAAGTCTTGAAGCTCCAGTATATGTGTTGCGTTTGTCTGAGGCTATAGATTAAATAAAAGATGTTACAATTTTTTTGTTGGTTCTTTTTACCAAGGGGACATTGAATTATGAGTTGAGTAATACATACAAGTGGGCTTTTGTCCATTTCTATGAAGACTTCTTGCATATTCTCGTACACTTGGGAGGAAGTTGCTCTCCTTTTAATGCTTTCTTTGGCCGTCATCGCCATCTTCCTCCGGATCAACTGAACATAGAAAAACCACCCAAAATAAACCATCAAGACCAGCTTGATCTGAAACATCTGAGTGTTGAGATTTAACGAGAAAGAAACCTGTCGTTTGAGAACAGCGAGGCTTTTGGTATGCATAGGTGACTGTGGAAGAACTCCGTTGGAGGGAGGCAGACCAAGCAATCCGCAGACCAACACCTAAAGAAGAAGAAAAACAAATGTCAAATGTTGTAAAGGTTTAGCTTGCGCAAGATAACATTGAAATGGAGGTTTGAATGATTACCATGAAACCCAACAAGAGGATGTCGTAGTGATACGAAGAAGGGTTCTTGAGGTTGAACTCCTTCTGCTGCGCGAGCTGCGAGACAACGCTGTGGTCAAAGAAGTAGAGCCCTGCGATCATCACCGCCGGTATAAACCCTGCAAATATGTAGGCCGGAGGGACCTTCCCCATGTCCTGTAAAGAACAAAGACGGGTCTTAAAACAGGTTCATATCTTGATGAAACAAGATTTTCTTTTAAAAAACTTGTAGTGGTTGCGACCTTGATGACAGTCCAGTGTCCTAAAGAAGCAGAGTCCCATGGAAGAGGACTAGAGAGTCTTCTCGGGACACCAGAGGGAAGTTTTGATGGCGTACTGAAAGACAATGCTGTCCAAACCACAACCATCAGAGGAACTCCGTAGTCTGCGATGAAGCTTCTGCACCATCCTTGTTTAAACAAAAAAGGAAAAAAAAAAAGATTCAAGATATACACATGAGAAATGGTCAAGAAAGCATGAAAAGATAAAGGCCTTGTCTTGGCTTACCTGTTCCATATCGCCAAGACCTAGCTTTTCTGCTCTTCAGAGAGGTGTAGAGAAGGCCAAAGGTAAAAATGAGGCCGAGAAGTCCGTTTGTGTAGAGCCACTCAAACTGATACTTTTCTAGTTTTGAGTCCTCATGTTCTGGCACCTTAAATTCGCTCACCATTCCCTTTCAATATTTCATTTCAAACATCCCATATGTTTAATTAATTTCGATTGATATTATATATATATATATATACTCAATTTTTTTAAGCTATATAAGATTTGATAATATATAAAATCATCATTATTAAGAGGTGGTTGAACTACCTTAATGGTTTGTTGGATGAATAGAACGGAGATCAACATACCAAACAGCTCACCAGCGATCCTCGTGAACCGGTTTATGATATTAGCCACGTTAAATATCGCCATTAGGAACAGTAACAAAGCCGTCCACACACACACCCTTCAATTTATAACACCCAGCAGAACCATAACTATACATAAACCCAAAAAAAAAAGAAAAACAACATACAAGAAAAGAGTTGTGTTAGTAAAATTACCAAGCAGCCCAAGCTAAGAAGAGTTCTTTGCCCAGTTCTGGTCTGCCTTTGGCGAAGTGGTACACGTAAGCGTACATTAAGACAGTTGGTTCTGCAACTCCAAGAATCAGCAATGGCTGTCCACCCAGTATCGAGTGTATCACCCCACATAACGCTGTTGATGCTAACGTCTCCACTGGGCTCAACGCTCCATCTATAAAATATACATACATATTATGAAAACGAATCTTCTCTTGAATTCAGAGATTTTTTTGGGGGTAAAACTGAAATCAGAGATATTTCAATTCACGTGCGCAACTTGAAAACTTTTGTTCGATGTGAACACAAACCCGTAATAAATAAATAAATAAATATCGAAGCCACTTGAAAACTTTTGTTTCACGTGAACACAGACCGTGAAGAAGAAGAAAAAAAAAAAAGATAGTCAAGTGTCTTTTTTTTGAGAGGAAGGGTTAAGATAGACCTGTGTCGCGGCTGAGTTGCTCGCCAAAGGCGATAACCGGAAGCGCAGAGGCGAAAAATATATACGTCGTTGGTGCTAAAATCCTGCAAAAACGTCCCCCAAATAATAATAATTAGTTCATCACAGTTTTATTACTCTTTCGTCTCAATAAGAATCTAGTTTTTTTTTTTTATTGTTTTTGAACAAGGTAAGAATCTAGTTTGGATCAATGAGCAGGTTTATGAGTACCCGATACCAGTTGACCAATAAAAAAAAGGAGTACCCGAAACCAGAACGGAGACCAGCGACCCAGTCATGCTTGTAACACAAGGCTCTTCCTCTGAGATCTGATACGATACCTTGAAATGGCCTCCTCTTCGAGCCTCTCATTCTCTCTTCCTCCATCTCCCAAAATCACACTCGGAGACTCCCACAACTCGTTCAGTATTTCGCCTTTAGTCCGGCTTTTTTTTCTTCCTAAAGGTCTTTTCGTTATCTAACCACAAAAAAAGGAAGCTATGTATATATCTTAGTATTACTCTCTCTTTCTCTCTATTTATAGTAAAATGATTTTCTATCATTTTCATACAAATTTAAAATATTTAATACCCCTTACTTGTACATGCATTCTTCCCTCTGGCTAAATACTTTTCCCATGAATAAATAAATTTCATAACAATAGTATTTCAATTCATTTTTAAAAATTACTGTATTGATGAATATTTCTTGAACTTCACAATTAATTTATTAACATCAGTTAATTAAAAAAGCATAAAAAACCTAATAAATCAATAATCTTTATGAAACAAGAATACATAAAAAAACTAACAAACAATTTTTATAAATCATATTTCTTTTATTTTTTCTAAAATTATAAATCATATTTCATTGACTCAAAATCTTGCATTTAACTGGGTAATATAATATACCATAATTAGTACTGATATTATCTTTCTCTAATTTTTGTGATGATGACTTTTATTTAGAAAATGATAGCGTTTCTTCCACCAGCTGTGAAAGAAGACCTTCACATGTTGTCAAAAAAAAAAAGAAAAAAAGAAAAAATAAAGAAGAACTTCAGCTGTAAAAGAAGACCTTCACATGTTGTCAAAAAAAGAAAAAAATAAATAAATAAGACTTCACAGCATCTTTTTTTTGTTTTTTTGTAATTTTGTAATTTAGTAACAATGTCAAGTTGACTGAAATAAAAAAGAAGTAGCAATATCAGTTTTGTTTTTCCTTTTTTGTGGAGGATATGTGCCCATCTCACAGAGAAGAAAGACCATAACGAACAAAAAGAAAGCAAAAAGTAATAAGCTTTTCTATTTATGACTCAAATCTAGTCTGAAAAATCTAAAACGCATATGTAGAAACTTAGAGCATGATTATCAGAGAAACTTTGTGAGTTTCTACTTGAATAGTTTATTATTAAAATTGGTAGTAAAAACTCAATTAGAAACTTTAGTTTTTTGTATGTGCATTGGAGAAATTTAGATGATTTTCCTAATTTTTTTTTTAAAGTGCAAAAAAAACTATTATTTAAAAAGAAACTAGTAATATTACATTTTTAAAATGTAAAAACAATACAAACTTAATACAATATTTATAAAACATAAAACAACACAAATTTAACAATAACACTCAATTTTAGTATTATCCAAATTTTTGCCATATGTTCAACCAAATTCTTTTTCAATTGGGCATGAATATGATTATCCCGAATTCTATTTCGAACATCGAACATATTAGCAATATTTGTAGGCATGTTTGTAGAATAATCTTGATCCACTTGTGCATTTCCGTTTTCATCTCCTTGTTGAAATTCAGAGACATTTCGTAGCGTGAATCCATCCCGTTCATCCTCTACGATCAGGTTGTGAAGAATGATGCATGCTCTCATAATCTTCCCAATTTTGGCTTTATCCCAACAAAGAGCAGGATTTTTAATAATGGCAAATCGAGCTTGCAGTACTCCAAAAGCACGCTCCACATCTTTCCGAACGCTTTCTTGATTGGTAGCAAATAATTTTGCTTTTTGACCCTGGGGAATTTTTATGGATTGTATAAATGTAGCCCAGTTTGGATAAATTCCATCTGTGAGATAATAAGCCATATGGTACTCCCTTCCGTTGACAGAAAAAGTTACTTGCGGAGCTTGACCGTTGATGATATCATCAAAAACCGGTGAACGTTCAAGAACATTTAAATCGTTTAGAGTACCTGGAGGTCCGAAAAATGCATGCCATATCCACAGATCATATGAGGCTACAGCCTCTAAAACAATGGTGGGTTTGCCAGAACCACGGGTATATTGTCCTTTCCAAGCCGTGGGACAATTCTTCCATTCCCAATGCATGCAATCGATGCTTCATATCATCCCGGGAAACCCTCTCGACTCTCCAACAGCAAGTAGTCTTCGAAGATCCTCTGGAGTGGGTCGTCTGAGGTACTCATCCCCAAAGAGAACAATTACTCCTTCTACAAAATGTTCCAAACATTTACGAGCCGTAGTTTCACCTAGACGAAGATACTCATCAACCGTATCAAAAGCGGTACCATACGCCAAGAGACGGATAGCTGCTGTACACTTCTGAAGTGCTGAGAGACCAGGTCTTCCGGAAGCATCATTCCTCTGTTGAAAATAGGGAATTTCATTGCTAAGCCTCTCAACAATATGCATGAACAATGGCTTGTTCATTCTAAAACGCCGGCGGAAGAGATTATCGGTATATGTTGCATTTTCTGCGAAATAATCATTCCACAACCAGTTGTGGCCATCTTCGCGATTCCTCTCAATATAAGCTCTTTTCTTCCTTGGATTGCTTGTCTCCTGCTGAGCAACATAAGCATTGTAGAGATTTTCATACGTTTGATCATAAATTTGATTAAAAGCTTGATCAAAATTTTGTGTATAGGCTTGCTCGAAAAATTGATCAAAGGGGTCATTTTCAGATTCCTCATAATTGTTATTGGAAGACGAGGAAGCCATGACACAAAGAGAGGAAAAGGATTTGTGAATCCGAAAATAATTGGGAAAGCGAAATTGTATTTGAGAAGAACCACAAAAATCTTGAGAAGAAGAAAAACAAACAACAAACTTGAGGCTGCATTGTCGTTTGGAGTGATGATGGAAAAGAAGATGTTTAGAAAGGCAAAGATGTGAATTATATGGAGCTCGTTTGTCATATTTATAGGCAAAGTTGCATTCAGATTTGTGGCTGTCAAATTCACAAAATATATTACATCACACACAAAAGAATAGAAATTTAGAAATGTCCATAGACCACACAGTTTTGTCACGGGCATCTTCTCTGTTATCTTTATATTGATATCTTTGTTTCCTTGTGTCACGGGCATCTTCTACAATGGCATTGTCTCTTTATGCCTTTGTCTTTTCATGTCACGAGGAGACATGAATCTCCAATTCTACAAAAAAAGGAAACACAACCACAAAAGCAGAGTTCATTAAAACAGAAACATGTATTAAAACAAACATCAGTCCTCATAAAAGGCTTCCCTCAACAACTAAACAGACTTCATTTAAAGAACAAACATAAATCCTCAACAACTAAACAGAGTTCATTTAAAGAAAACCAGCTAGATTCATTAAACAGAAGGGGTTTTAAAAACCGATACACCAACCAAACAGATAACTAAAACAACAAGGGTTTATGACACAGATAACTAAAACGGATAACTAAAACAGATAACTAAAAGATCATATGACAAATCGAACAAACATGACACAAATTATGCATTCAACAAGTCTGTTATCAGCTTCTGCTTCATGGCTTCTTCGAACTCTGTCAGGGACTCGTTCTTGGCGATGAGACGGTCAAGCAATGACATCTTCGACATTCTCTCCTTTATGGCCAGTTCTTTCTCCTTTATGCCCCACAGATCATTAAACTTGAAACAGCTTTCTCATCGATCACAAAGCCTGACTTCTTCCCTTTGGCTTTTGAGGCCTTAACACCCGGAGGCCTGCTTCCTGCTTGAACTTCATCGGCCTCTTCATCTGGACCCGACTGAGCTCCATCTTCAACCCTTCGTCGTTTACAACCTCCATCGATTTTGGAGCTGTTCTGCTCACACCACTTTTGATCACTACGAAGCTCCTTCCAGGCGTGATCCATTGTGAACCTCTTCTTATTGTCATTGTAGTAAATCTCGTGTGCAAGCTTTAGAACATCACTATCGTTTTGGCCAGATGTTCTCTGCCTTGTTGCAGCATCATAGGCACCACAGAATTTGCAAACTGCTTCATTTATCTTCTGCCACCTTTGTTTACACGCAATGGGCTCCCGGTTTACAAACTCTGATGGCTTTTGGCTTCCATTGAAGTAGTCAGCAATTCTCCTCCAAAAAGTACCTGACTTCTGCTCGTTTGCGATGACAGGATCCTTCGACGTGTTGAGCCAAGAGCTAATCAGAAGCACATCATCACTAGGCGTCCACACCCTCCTGGAGCTTGTTTCCTTCTCCTTCTCCTTCTCTTCACTGAAGGTTACATCTCCCTGAAACCCTTGAGAACAGAAGACTGGAGGCTGCGAAGATTCTAGTGGGACACAGGGGAATGTAGCCGCACTCTCCTGTTGACTGTTCAACAGGTCAAGAAAAGGAGAAGACTGGCTGAAAGGATATGAAGACATATCGAGAAAGGGAAATGGGAAGAATGAAGTTGGTGGTGTGAGAAGATAGAGACGAAGAAAGACAAAGAAGATGATAGAGAACAAAGAAGAAGAGATGATGTTTTGCTTTGACTGATCGGAGATGCAAAAACAAAGTGGCCAGAAACATCCTTTAAGTACAATGAGAAGAAGGAGATGCAAAAAGAAAACAACTGCATTCAACACACACAACCATATCGACATGACAAGCATTCATGTTGATATGCAGCTCAGTCTAACCAGCTTCTCCTAATCCAATTACAACCTAACTAACCGATAAACTAGCATTACACATTTATTATTATCAACCTAACCATTAAACTACACTAACCTATACAAACCTAGACTAACCTAAACGCAATTATAAATACTAACCTGAGATATTGGCAGGACTGGAGGACATGACTCTGTTGTTTTTAGAGACATGAAGAGGAACCCTGCAACCAAAGCTTCAGACAAACAAATAAATTATCAGAACCAAAACTCAAGTCTAACAAGGACCGAGACATTTGACTTCTTTTCATGTTAACAAACTCAAATCATCTAAAAATCCATTCAAGTATAAGACATCATTTAAAAATCCATATCAAACTAGCAGCACAGCATATCGAACCATATTAATGCATTTTCAAAACAAGTAGAAGACATATGACTCTCAAAACCATCGAACCATTTCAAACTCATATAAAACATCAAGCATGAAGCTCAAGCAATAACAAAATCAAAACATCTGAAGCAATAATCGAATACATATCATTTTGACAACCATCGATCCATATCAATCTCAAATCACAACACCTAAAACCAAATCATCTCAACAAATAATCGATTTCATATGCATGCAAGGATAAAAACAAAGCACATCAAAAACCCAAATCAAAACGTCTATAAACTATGCCCAAATCGATTTACAGGTGAGAAACATCACTACCACAACAACATAGATTAGATTCGTTTGTACTTATCTTTTTTTGTCGATTCGATGCAGCCCAAGAATCCGGCGATGATGCGAGAGGTCGTCGAAGAAAAGACACCGACGATGATGCGATTTCAGGCCGCGATTGGAAGAAAAGACGCCGCCGGTTAGTCGATTTCTCCGCCGGATGACGGTCATCGCCAATGACAGATGAGCATGGCCGGAAGAAATCGCATCGGTGGTGGCTCCAGGGTTTTTTTTCACGCGATATGAAATATGAGCCGACCCAAAAAAAATTTTGCAACACCAAATTTCCTCCAATCTTCAATAGCCAATGAAAAATGTCCACGTCACAAACAAGAATCGATCCTTTTAATCCTAAAATTAGGATCGATCCTCTTTATTAAACATGCTTTTTAGATTAAAAAAATGCTAAAAAATACTAGAAACTCTCTCAGAAACCATTGATAAACATGGTCTTAGAAACCGAATCCAACTTTTTCAGTCAACTCCATTAATTTACTTCCGTGATGAATCTAACCTACACCTATTTGTGGATGTTGATGTAAAAGGCTAAAAGCAAATAGTATAGTATATAACTTTCTATTTTTGGTTTTTGTGCATCGAAATAAGCAGTTTCAAATTCTTTGACACCTCACCAAAAAAAAAAAAACAGACAAAGAATGAAATTAAAAAAAAAAAAAAATCAGGCAAAGAAAAAATTAATGTGCAATTAGATAGAAGAGAGAGCAACATTACCGGAGCCGACTGTGTAGCGATTTATTCTAGGTCGTCAAAAAAGGCAACGGTCTCATCCAAATATATAGGCGGGAAAATATGCAGAAAGGACTCACTTACAACCCGCCACGTGTCAGTTACTGAATGGCTGATTCTTTCGTACTTAATGTTGACGAAATAACTCTGACATTTTCCTAGGAGACAGTGACGATAATTAAAAGAACAGAGCGATGGAGGACCCACTTAATTACCCACGTATTTTGCTGGTCCCACCGTGACGCCGTTTACTTATGCGATTAGTCACGCCGTGACGGTCACGGTGTCTCTTACAGCCGTGACCTTGAAGTTGATGCTGTTTGTTGCTGTAAGTCTGTAAAAGACACACTATTCAGTCAGACAAATTAGATGAAGACATCCTTCCGCTTAATTTATTTTGTTTTGCTTGACATTTTTTTAAATATAGTTTACCTTTTATTTTATTTTATTTTTTTAACTATCTTTCTTTAGTTTTCTTTCGGATTCAAAGCATAAGAAAATCTTAGAGCATATTCTCCATTCACCTAAACTAACTCATATGCACCGCACGTATATATAGTTTGTCATTTTAAGAAGAAAAACCATATTTACACAACAGATTACATAGTGTTTTTTATGGGTATATATTTGAACGGTCTTCGTTATTATGAAAATAAATTACTTTTTTCTTTCATTTAACCTATTCGGTATGTCCCATATGTCTATATTGGAGGATATAGTTATAGATGGTTTATGTCCAGTTAAGGTTAGTATCAGTTTCCTGGTTCAACTGTAAATTAAGATTAGGTGTTGGTTTAGGCTGGTTTACACATTGCAACTGTATATATTGTAAACGGTCACATTTCTGAGGAATAAGAGAAAATATTCTTCAACAAACTTTATCTTTCTCAACTTCTTCTTCTCCGATTCTAGATCGTAATAGTCTAGTTAAGAGTTATAACCCAAAAATAAAAAGCTACAAAAACTGGCCTAAACAGAGTTCACCGGACCACCGCGAACATAAATCTTCACAAAGCCCGCCACATCAACTCCGTCCTATCCCTACCGGTTTGACCTAGAGAGAAATTTGACCATCAACGGGAGAGGACGCAACTGAAAGCAAATCAAATCATATTAAACATCTTAGTTATGATATTCAGTTCAAAACTGACCTAATTACTCTCTAATATTTCTACACTATATCTAAGCTAAGATTCAGTTCTTAGGAAATGAGAAGTTTCTATGCTAAGAAAGCTTCCACAATTGCATAGTGTTCAAAGTACGGGTTTTGTTTTGTTTTTTCTCCAAAAAATATAGAAAAAAATTATTAAAACTTAATTCCGCCAGTCAATAGTCAATACATATATACTGTATATTCAAAAAAAGTTATTTGTGTTATAAACAAATGGACTTCTAGTAACCGGCCCATTAACCATCAGGTTAATGTCTCATGGCCCATTAGGGTTTCTAATACATTAGTTATGTAATGTATATATACACTGCTTATGGAAATAATAAGATTAGAGTTTTTCCCTTAATACATTATCAGCACGAAGCTCAACTTCAAACAATCATATCTCTCAAAATACAAGGAGTTAGAAGGCGATCTACATATCATTTTGAAGCCCTGGAAGAGAAGAATCTAGTGGTGAAAACCTCTCCTCAATCCGACACCAGACGCGCCCTCAAGACTCAAAACAATCGGCGCTGTCCCACCTTAGCGGGTGATTCTTTCCAAGCGGTGGTTCCTCTATAGTAGCAGCTGTTCGTCCTCCCTTCTGGCCATCATTCTCAGGAGTTTCCAGTAGATATCTGTGGTCTTTAGCTCTCAGATCATAAGCCGGTCAGAAATCCATTTGGCGAAAAGGTATTATCTAAAACTATAGATCCTAATCAAAGTTTTGGTTTTTTTTTTTTTTTGAAAATCCTAATATGGATCGGTTCTTTTCATGATTCTTCATCGTCTTTTTCGTTTTTAAAACCATAACCAAACCGATCCTCTTTCTTCTTGTCAAAACCCTAATTGGTTTTATTTTCCTAACCGGCTTTATCATATAAAACCTAAACCCTAATGCTTTGTTCAAACCCTATACCGATCGGTCCTAGCATCATCTAAACCAAACACTAAAATTCCTTGCAAACCGAAACCTAAATCTTTGCAAAACCCTAGATCTAAAATCGTTTTGGTTTGTCTATCGTTAAACCGAGATTGATCGGTTTAAATCCTAAACCGATCGGTTATTTATCTTAGATCCGATCCTTGAAAACCCTAAAACCGGTCTATGCAAGCTCCTAAATCCTAAACCAATCGACCCCTTAAACTCTAAACCAATCGATCCACCTAAACCGTTTATAAACCGATAAATTCTAATCCTAAATCGATAGGGTTTAAGTTTAAACTGATCGGTTTTTCCTAATAAAAATTAAACCCTAGCAAATCCCTTAACCGATTAATAACCCTAATAACCGGTTTCCAAAATTAAATCTAATTTAACCGGTTTTGTTGTTTAATCGATCAATCCGATCGGTTTAAGCTTAATCGGTTAATTTCAAATTAGTTTCCAAAATTAATCTAAAAAAAAAAAAAAAAAATTAATTTCAAATTAGTTTATCTATTAGAGCTAAATTTGGAAACCCTAGTAAACCGGCTAGGTTATAAACCCTAAGGTTCGATTTTAGAGTTCCCTTATATAGCAAGTTTCCTAAAATAGCAAGTTTCCTGAAATGGAAAGTTTTCCCAAGAATACCTTAAATCCCTTATTCCAATGACCATAGTCTCATACTATTGATTATTTAACATAAATTATTATATGTTTCAGATGTCAAACATTCAGAAAGTCGAATATGAGGTACTCACTGTCTCCGGAGATAACTACCTCAAATGGACCCTTGACACCAAGATCTACCTCAACTCAAAAAGTCTGGGTGAATGCATCAAAGATCCCAACACCGCAACTCAAACAGAACGGTACTCGGCGATATTTATTATCCGCCATCACCTCGCTGAGTCTCTCAAGCAACAATACCTCACTCTTGAGGATCCACTCAAACTTTGGGTGGCACTGAAAAAGCGATATGACCATCAGAAAACGGTCATACTGCCCCAAGCCAAGTTCGACTGGAAGAACCTACGGTTCGAAGATTTCAAATCCGTCGAAGAATTCAATTCCGAACTCTTTCGGATAGTTGCACTCATAAAACTATGTGGCGAGGAGGTCACTGATAAGGATATGCTAGAGAAAACATTCTCTACTTTTGGCACTCCCAATGTTGTTCTCCAACAACAATACCGTGCCATGAATCATAGCACCTATGAGGATTTGATATCTTGCTTACTGCTTGCTGAGAAGAACAATCAGCTTCTGTTGAGGAACAGTGCCATGCGGCCTCCAGGATCAGCCTCATTGCCAGAAGGAACCAGAAAAGAGTCCAACTTCGTCCAACGTAACAGATCCTCAGATCGTGGACGTGGACGTGGAAATGGACATGGACTGCGCGGCAGAGGACGCGGTAGACCGAACCAAGAAAACCGACCTAACCTCAGTTTTGGTCGGGGTAAGGGTCGTGGTATCAACAAACCAACCCAAAGAGGCAGTTCATCTAGACCAACTCCTTGCTCAAGATGCGGAATGACTAATCATTGGATCAAGATCTGCCGTACTCCCAAATATCTTGCTGAGCTCTACCAGAAGTATGGGAAAGATAATCATGAGGCTAACCTGGTTCATCAAATCAATGAAGATGACTCAAAGGATGATAAGATTGATGGCATGGATTAAGAGCTCTCCGACCTCCTTGATTGATCTAAAAAATCTGAATTTGTTTTTCATTACTCCTTAAACTTTTATCTTTTGTTTTTGGGATTTATTGTCTTTACTTTGGATTTTTAAGACCTTTTGCTTTTACATTTTAATTTATGGAGTAATGTTTTATTTACATCTCATTTTTGCATGTTATTGAATTATAATTCTTGTTTAATAAAGATATGCAAGACAATATGGATATCATTGTGGATAGTGGATCGAGCCACACCATTCTAAAAGACAAGAATTACTTCATAAATTTAGTAATCAAAACCGCAAACATTAGCACTATAGCGGGTAGTTCGAGCCTAATAGAGGGCCATGGCCAAGCTAATGTGTTGTTATCAAATGGCACATATCTAGACATCTCTGATGCCTTATACTCACCCAGTTCTAAGAGAAACCTATTGAGTTTCAAAGACATAAGATTGAATGGTTTCCATATCGAAACTCAGGATGAAGGGAACAAAGAGTTTTTAATTATCACTAAAATGATAAATGGCCATAAACAAGTTTTTGAAACTATACCCGCCGTATCTACTGGCATTTACCATGCTAAAGTCAGTATGATTGAGGCTAATGCTGCTATCAAAGCACGGTTTTTAGATTACACTATTTGGCATGATCGTCTGGGTCATCCCGGTGCGAACATGATGCGTAAATTAGTCTAGAATTCTAAAGGGCACAGCCTTAAACCAAATGGTATTTTCCCTCAGCACCTCAAGTGCACAGCTTGCTCACAAGGGAAACTGATTACCCGACCTTCACCAGTCAAAGTGTCTAAAGAGACCTTGAACTTTCTGGAAAGAATCCAAGGAGACATATGTGGACCAATTCACCCACCTTGTGGGACATTCAGATATTTCATGGTCCTCATTGACGCATCGACCCGCTGGTCGCATGTCTGTCTGCTCTCTTCTAGGAACCAGGCTTTTGCTAGGTTATTGGCCCAAATCATCAGATTACGAGCCCATTTTCCAGACTTCCCATTAAAGACTATACGTCTTGATAATGCTGGTGAATTCACTTCCCAAGCATTTAATGAATATTGTATGTCCATGGGGGTAAGTGTTGAACATCCCGTTCCACATGTCCATACACAAAATGGATTAGCTGAATCCTTCATTAAACGAATTCAATGGGTTGCTAGACCATTACTCATGAGGTCACAACTCCCGGTCTCAGCTTGGGGACACGCAGTCTTACATGCCGCTGAACTAATACGCATACGACCATCTAGTGAGCACAAATATTCACCATCCCAATTGCTAACGGGTCATGAGCCAGACGTCTCCCATATTAAAACATTTGGGTGTTCAGTCTATGTACCCATTGCACCACCACAGAGGACTAAAATGGGACCTCAAAGGAGGATGGGAATATATGTTGGTTTTGATTCTCCCACCATCATAAAATATCTCGAGCCAACTACAGGAGATCTGTTTAAAGCCAGATATGCAGATTGCCGATTTGATGAATCGGTATATCCTAGATTAGGTGGTGAGACAGACAAGCTGGTAAAAGAACTTTCATGGAATCAAACATCCACACAATGGCAAGATCCTCGGACTCTAGAATGTGATTCAGAGGTCCAAAGAATTATACATTTACAAAAGCTAGCTAATCAATTGCCAGATTCCTTTGCTGACCCGAACAAAGTTACCAAATCGTACATACCAGCTTGTAATGCACCAGTACGAATAGATGTCCCCTCAGGGAAAAGTCAAGTTGCTAAAGAGTCTGACGCACGTAAGAAACGTGGCAGACCACCAGGTTCCAAAGATAAGAATCCCCGGAAATCAAAGAAAGGTGCAATGATTGAAACCGGGATTCAAGAGAACACGGATACAGCCTCAGCTGATACTTACCCTATCGAACCCTCTCAAGAGGTTTGGGACGCCAAAACTCAAGGTTCTGAAGGGATTGATAATAATGAGATCTCAATCAATTATATCATATTCGGTTCTCTATGGAACAGAAAAGATGTCGACATCAATGAAACTTTTGCATACAAGGTAGCACTTGAGATTGTGCACACGCAAGAGGATCTAGAACCCACGTCTATAATTGAGTGCACTCGTAGATCAGATTGGCTGAAATGGAAAGAAGCCATAAACGTGGAGTTGAATAGTTTAAAGAAACGGAATGTGTTTGGTCCGATCTTAAGGACACCATTCGATGTTAAACCAGTGGGAAACAAATGGGTCTTTGTGCGTAAAAGAAACAAACTCGGCGAAGTCGTTAGATACAAGGCACGCCTTGTAGCACAAGGATTCTCACAGAGACCCGGAATCGATTATGAGGAGACTTATTCTCCAGTGGTGGATGCAACTACATTTCGATTCCTCATAAGTCTGGCCATAAGAGAAAACTTAGATTTGCGGTTAATGGATGTTGTAACCGCATATCTTTATGGACCACTGGACAGTGAAATCTATATGAGATTACCAGATGGTATTGAGCTCAAAGATAAGCATGCATCTCGTGATAAACACTGCATTAGGCTGAACAAATCCTTATATGGACTGAAACAAAGCGGACGTATGTGGTATAACCGGTTAAGCGAATATCTCATCAGAGAAGGCTACGAAAACGATCCGATCAGTCCATGCATCTTCATCAGAAAATATCAAAACAAAGGATTTGTAATCATAGCAGTATACGTGGATGACTTGAACATCCTCGGAACATCTGGTGAAATCGCCCAAACAGTTGAATGCTTAAAAGCAGAGTTTGAAATGAAAGACCTAGGCAAAACTAAATTCTGTTTGGGATTACAACTTGAGTACGTCAATGACGGAATCCTTGTGCATCAATTGGCATACACTGAAAAGGTACTCAAGAGATTCAATATGGACCAGGCCCACCCATTGACCAGCCCAATGGTTGTGAGGAGCCTTGGATTGGATAGTGATCCATTCGGTCCAAAGAAGGATGATGAAGAAATCCTCGGTCCTGAAATGCCATACCTCAGTGCCATAGGAGCATTAATGTACTTGGCTAGTCACACTAGACCAGACATCTGCTTTGCCGTGAGCCTCTTAGCTCGCTTTAGTTCGTGTCCAACTCAAAGGCACTGAAACGGTATTAAGCACATCCTTAGATACCTTCAAGGTACTAAGGACTTGGGATTATTTTATTCTAACCATAACAAGGATGGTCTAGTTGGTTTTGCTGATGCAGGATATTTGTCAGATCCGCACTATGCCCGGTCTCAAACCGGTTATGTTTTCACGCATGGAGGAACAGCCATATCTTGGAGATCCATGAAGCAGACTATTGCCGCTACCTCATCCAACCATGCGGAAATCTTGGCCATTCACGAAGCTAGTAGAGAGTGTGTTTGGTTGCGGTCCATGACTCAGCATATCCGATCAGATTGTGGTATGGACAAAGATAAGGAGCCTACGGTGATGTATGAAGACAATGCAGCTTGTATCGCTCAACTCAAAGACGGCTACATCTAAGGTGACCGGACGAAGCATATTCTGCCCAAATTCTTCTTCACTCATGAGCTACAGAAGGATGGTCAGGTCAAGGTTCAGCAAGTCCGATCAAGCGAAAATTCAGCCGATCTATTCACTAAATCATTACCGACTTCTACACTCCGGAAGCTCATTCATCAGATAGGAATGTGTAGACTTAGAGATCTACAGTGATGCCTAAACCAGGGGGAGTAATGCGTGTTGTACTCTTTTTCCTTCACCATGGTTTTTCCCACTGAGTTTTCCTGGTAAGGTTTTAATGAGGCAACGTTCCCCAGCGCATTATAGAGATCCCGGTTTTGTGACAGGCACGGTTACCTTGTCCAAGGGGGAGTGTTATAAACAAATGAACTTCTAGTAACCGGCCCATTAACCATCAGGTTAATGTCTCATGGCCCATTAGGGTTTCTGATACATTAGTTATGTAATGTATATATACACTGCTTATGGAAATAATAAGATTAGAGTTTTTCCCTTAATAATTTTGGATTATTCGAACTTTTGTTGCACCGTACATTAGCTTTTATTCTAACCATTTGTTATCACTTGTTCAGTTTGTTCCAACCAATTGTACATTAGCCACATTTATTCCTAGAGCGTTCCTAATGTTTTAGAGGTAAACAAAGTATAATCGTAAAATTAACACTATAAAATCGTAATTTGATATAATTTAAGCTTAAGAAAAAAATTACACACCAAAAATTAACACATAAGATAGTGAGTAGTAATATCTTCAATCTGCAAAATATTTCAAATTAACCAAAAACATTTTTGTCCAAATTTATAAAAATATATCAACGAAACTGACCAAATATGAAGAACTTTACATGAAAAAGTATAATTTTAACAAATAAAATAAACAATATAAATTAAATAGTTATTGCACAAATAGTGAAATAGGGATAAGTATAAAAGTAAAAAATATATCAAAAGAATCAAACTAATTAAAAATCCATGCAATATGATAGGAATATGAAACGCTTACCAGTACTCAGTACTCACCACTACGTTAAATATCAAACTATATAATAAGGGCTCAAATGTTTTTTTAGAAAAGTATGAAATGTCTGCAAGTTGTTTCCATTTTTTCTAAGGTAGGCACGGCTGACGGCCCTGGTTACTTCCAGTGATCCACTTGTCTCCTTATAATCATCCAAATTTCCTCCTTCGGTTTTCTATTGTAAATCACAGAAATCTTATCGTCAAATTTACTTTCCATACATTTCTTATCTTGATTTTCAGCATTTCAAATTATGTAAAAACTAAAATATATAGGAAACTATAAGAAATGAATTTGAAACTAACACTCACAAAGAAGAATACGTACAGTTCCTTGCGTTTTTGGTGAAATGTTTTCCTCTTTTTTTGGTTCAATCTATATGCAACTATAAATGGCTAATTGAATCCAGGGCGTGCTAGCTCTCTGTGGCGTGCATGATGCAGAAGCCAAACCGGTATTGCTATGCTCGTGCAATGACAATTCCTTGCACCTCTATGACTTGCCATCGTAAGTCCTTCCAGTGTCGTTAGTTTCAAGAGTCTACAATTATGTTTCCATTTTCAAAAGTTTAATTAGTAGTTGTTGATATGCAAATATCGACAAGGGACTAAACAGTAATTTAGATTGGAAGTTCGGTTTTATTAGATCAAATCAAGCAAAATACAACTGAGTTCGGTTATTTCGATAGGTAATAACGAACTAAGACTTAATGCGACCAAGAAGCTATCGTAATGAGTTCTCAGTCTTTAAGTCTTCTCGGGAAATAACTTGTGTTCTCTGGTGTCGATTCGTCTCCCTTTATATATATATCTCCTAAGTCGGTCTTCAAGCCCGCCTTAGACGATATGGGACCGAGAGGAGTTTCCTTTTCTCTCGGTTCCTTTCCTTTTCTCTCCCAAGTTTCCTTTTTCCATTAGGAAACTTTCCTGTTTCGACCGAACTCATGGAAACTCTCTATTTCTTTGAGAGGTTTCTCACCGACCTCGGCCTGATGGGCCGTATTCGGCCCATCTTTGTTCGGCCCATCTTTTCTCGGTACGTCCCTTCGTAAACCAGACTTATGGTTTACCGATCTCGGTTTGTACCGGAGAAAACCGGGGTGCGGTTTTCACCTCCAACAGTTAGCCCCCCCTTCAGTTCGGTGAAAGGGGATGACTTTCAGTCGAACTCATTTCTTAGTTAATGGATCACGAACCGAGCTCGGCAACTGCCGTCGATTCGCATTCCCGGACGTTTCGCCCCTGTCTTCAATGAGGCGCGTGAATTACGGGATCCTTGCAAAAATCGAGGAACCCACGATTCCCACTGTGTATAAAAGGCAAACTTCTTCTCGCATTCATTATTCTCGCCTCAAGCATATATAAGGTACGCCGCTTTCCCTTCTCTCTAGATTTCATTTCTCTCTCTAGCTTTTGTTCTTTGTTTCCTCTCGTTTCTTCAACTCTCGCCGCCGCGAATCCTTGATTTTTCCGAGCTATCTTCGAGTTGTCCGTTCGATCTTCAAATTATCCGATCAATCTTCATTCTTTTCTGGTTGATCTTCATAATGTTCTTCATTTCTCCCAGATTCCCTTTAGATCTACTTTTCCGAACTCAAAGATGTCTTCCAGCTCTTCAATTAACTCTTCTTCTAACCAAATCCTTCCGGAAGATCGTCGCGAATCCTCAGAACCGAGCTCTTCCTCTTCAAACCCTCATCTACCGAACTCGTCTCAAGAAGAGAATAGCCCTCCACAGTTAGTCCGAAAAAACTCAAAATCGGTTGATGCCAATAGTAGCCGTTCTCGACCACGAGTCAAAGTGACCGGACAGCCAGAAGCTCGTGAGACAGATGCTCGTGCTGGGCCGAACATCGATGAGGAGATTGAGGAGATCGAAGGGGTCGAGGAGATTGAGGAAGGCAATGCCGAGGAAAACGTTACTGAAACAGGAGGTGCCGAAGACGATCTTGAGGCGGTAATTCATGCTTCACCACCTCTTCCGAGACGAAAAGTCGTTCGCCCCCACACCGTACCTTCTTCTTCCGTTTCTCCTGGCGCCGTTCGTGCCGTGCTTGAAGAAAATGGGCTTGAAGATAAAGTTGTCTTTATCATCCCGGAAGCTGGAGATCGGCCATGGGACGTCCCCGAGGGCTTTCTCTGCATCTATCTGACGTATTTTACGCAGTGCGGGCTCTCCTTCCCAATTCCTTCTCGCTTGATCGGCTACTGCAATCGTCGCGGCGTTGCTCTCTCGCAAGTGATGCCAGCTTCGATAACGAACTACGTAGGGTTCGTATCTCTTTGCGACGAGCTTGGCAGGGATCCAACTAGTCGGCTTTTTGAAGATCTCTTCTCGGTCAACATCCACAAATCGAAGGAGTGGTTCTTCGCTGCGAACGCCAAGCCGAAGAAGAATATTGTTACTGGACCGAAACCCAGTAAATTCAACGACTGGGAATCTCTCTACTTTTATCTAGAGATGAACGATCTCACCGTCAGCAACTCTGACATCCCAACTCAATCGGAGTGGAAGATTCCGATCGGTGAACTAGACGAGCTTATACTTTTACTAATTTTTGACCTCATATTTGACTAACTTTCTTTTGTTTCATCTTTCGCAGGTCGTCATCTCCCGAGCCTTATCCTCAACTCCGGACTCACCTCTGAGTTCGAAGAAGCCTTCAGTGAAGCTGGTAAGCGTCGTTGGCCTGAGGTTTGGGAAGAAATCCTTCAGCGCCGAGCTAAGAAAGCAGGTTTGTTTACTAAATTCCGTTTTTACTCAGTCTACTTCTTTATTTGCTTCGACTTCCTCCTTTTGACAGATTTTCATTGTAGGTTCTGTTCGCGAACCAAAACCGCGGAAACTAAAAACTCGAGCTAGCAAGCCTCGAGCCGCTCCTAAATGCAAAGCACCGAAGTCGCGAACTCAACGCACCCGAACTGCCAGGATGCTCTCAATAGACGAGATCCCAACTCTCTTCGACGAGGAGGAACCGAACGTGGCTGATCCGACTCCATTCCTTGCTACCGAACAGGCCAATGTACAGCCGGAGGAGTTGCCACCTGCTACGAACTCATCTGACCAGGTTGGTCAGAAGAAGACGAAGAAGAAGAAGTCTTCGAAGAAGACTAAGAAGACAGAGGATTCTCCTCGGGTGCAAGATGTACCCGCTGAGATCGATCCACCGGCGGCTGTGGCGTCGGACCTCGCTCTTTCTCAAGACCGAGCTGAAGCTTCGCACTCCCGCAAAAGGCAAACCAGAGACCATGTCGAGGGTTCTCCAGAGCACGGGCCGGCTAAGAGGGTCCGAGTTTGTTTTGACTACGATGAGGAGACTCCTTTCGAGGAGAACGTAGATGCCTGCGCCGAGCTTTATCACAAGATCTCCTCAGAGGTCCCAAGCCTTCCTTCGGTTCCCGAGCTCCAGTTTCCCAACATGTACAAGGGAATCGCTCACACGACTGCAGTGGTAATCTACTTACTTTTTTATAGATTTGGACATTTCTCCAAGTATGAGTTTTAATTATTTTTTCCTCTGTGCAGCTCGCCAGTCAGACCAATAACTTGGTCGCTGCATACGAAGTAGCCCTGTTCGACGAGCAAGTAAGGATCTCCGAGCTCGAGGAAAGGGTAGCCAAGGCGGAGGAGCGTCTCGCCACCGAGCTTCAAATTAACGAGACTCTGCACTCTTCGGTGGAGCTATTAAAACAGGAGAGCGCGGAGCTGAAGGCGGTGAAGGCCAAGCTGACTGAGGCTCAGAGCCTATTTTCCAGGGAATTCGAGAAAGACAAAGGGTGGTTGCAGGACCTGGTGGCACATTGGAGGGCTCGGGCTAGGAGCGTGCACGCAAAGGCTTGCGAGCGCCTAGAGAAGGTTATCCGAAGCTTGGATGACGCTGACCGAGCTCGTAAGCCGTACCTGGTCTACAACCAGCTCACTGGGGTCCTCGGTTTTATCAAGCAGCTCAAGAGGAAAGGCTTGTACATGGTTCCACCCGAGATGGTGGCGGACATTGAGGCGAAGCACACCAAGGCCCTGGAGGAGTTCCGTTCGGTCGACGCTTGCGTCCTTACTGAAGAGGATAAACGGATGTGTCCTTTTGCTGAGGAAGAAGATGCCCCGGCTGTGAACGCGACTCAAAGCGCTCAGGATCCGATGATTGGTGAGTAGTTCGGTTCTAACGAAGAGATGCTGAAGGTCGATCAAGCTGCCACCTCTAAGACTGCTTAGTTTTTCTCCTTTCTTCCTTTTAATCGAACTCGACTACCCTTGCATGGGTTCTTTTGTAATTTTTATTTCTTTCTGGGCCCTTGGTGGGCTTCTTTTGAACTCGTTTGCCTTTCAGGAGGCTTTTAAGTAGTAGATCGGCATCTAACTCGAATTTTAACTTTGTTTCGTCGGTAATGATTTGAGATTAGTGCTCAAGTACTAGATCGGTATATAAGAGATGATATTTGAACGTGGTTTTCATCTTTTGATAGCGAATTGCGATAATTCGGCTTACGTTTTGCGAGTGTTGTGAACTCGGCTTATGGTGCGAATCTGAGGAGTTCGGCTTATTGTGCGAGCATACGAGCTCGGCCTGGGGAACCCAAGTGAATCATTTCGTACTGGAAGAGTGAACTAGTTCGAACTCCTGTAAACGCACGAAACGAGTTCAAGGTTTTTCTAAGTCGAACCTAAGTATGCGAGATGTGCTCGGCTTATTGTTCTTGGTGACTTAGAAATTCAACTGCGGGACAGGGCCCAGCTTTTGATATGTGGCTTAACCACGACACCATGTGGGTGCTCGCGAGACGGATCTCGGCTTTTAAGTTTGCATTCATGTGGAATGCTATCGAAAAACTGGCCAGGAAGTCGATGTAAAGACAAGGAGTTTGGTCCCTTGTGATTTCCGAACTAAAACTTAGTCATATTTGACTTAATAAAATTTTATTGATGTTATAGCTCGACTCGGTAACGAGCTGCCTACGTACCCTTTAAAGGGATCAAGCCATTCGTAGTTCTAAGTACAAAAGGGGTTTTTGCTCCGACTAAGTAGTTCAGAGGCTTTTTTTTTTCTTTTTTTTTTTTTTTTGATCGAAGCTCGAAACGAACTAGTAGTAGTATCGTTTGAGATGCATTGAGTTCCAAGATCGCGGGATCGGAGTTCTATCTAACTTCATGAGTTGATAAACACAGGGCTTAACAACCTTCATAATCTGATATAGTCCTTCCCAGTTCGCGCCAAGTTTTCCTGCGTTCTTCTCTTCTGTGTTTTGATAGACTTTGCAAAGTACGAGATCGCCATCTTCAAAGTGACGGCCCTTAACTTTTTTGTTGTAGTAACGAGCTGCAAGTTGTTGGTAGTTCTGTATCCGGAGCAATGCTCGTTCGCGATGTTCTTCAACTAAGTCGAGTGCGTCGATCATCATGTTGTCATTCGCGTCGGGTTGCTGGGTAAGCATAGTTCGGCGAATACTTGGGACGTTGAGTTCGGCTGGACACATAGCTTCTGCGCCATATGCAAGGAAGAATGGTGATTGACCGGTTGAACGTCGTGGTGTAGTTCGGTGAGACCACAAGACGCCGTCAAGTTCGTCCGCCCAGGTTCCCTTAGCGGTATCGAGTCGTTTCTTTAGTCCATCAATGATGGTCTTGTTTGTGGCTTCGGCTTGTCCGTTTCCTTGCGGGTACCGCGGGGTAGAGAAACTTAGTCGGATTTTCCACTTGGCGCAAAAATCTTGGAAAATGATCGAAGTAAACTGGGTTCCGTTGTCCGTAACGATCTCTTACGGGACTCCGTGTCGGCAGATGATGAACTTCCAGACGAACTTCTTGACATCAATTCCATGGATCTCGGGGTATGCTTCGGCTTCGACCCATTTGGTGAAGTAATCCGTGACGACCAGAACATACTGCTTCTGGGTTGTAGATCGGCAAAAGGGACCGATGATGTCCATTGCCCAGCGCATGAAAGGATATGGTGCGGTCGAGGTCATCAGGAGCTCGGTAGGAAGATTGATCATCGGACCATGACGTTGGCATTTCTCGCAGCGTACCATATACTTCTCGCAATCAGAGAGCATAGTGAGCCAGTAATAGCCAGCTTTTTTGATCTTGAATGCCAAAGACCGAGCTCCGGAGTGATTGCCTCCTTCTCCTTCGTGAACCTTCTGCATTACTTCCATGATGTCGTTGCCGTGAACACAAGTCAAAAGTACCCCGGAAGCATCCCATCTGAGAAAAGTACCTTTAATGACCACATATCGAGCTGCGCGAGCCTTAAGGCGCCGATTCCGACTTGACGTTCTGGCCTTAGTTCGTCGATGCAAACTTGAACGATCGACTCCTGTTTAGGTTTTGTATTCTGGACGATGAGCTTGTCAGTCGGTCCTAACGAGCTAATAACACAGGCTTGGTTGGCCGAATGAAGTCTGCACTCGTTTATGTAGCACGATCGAGCAACGGCTTGGTTTCCTCGGAGAGTGTTAACACCGTCGGGAGTCGGGAACTTTAGGCATTGATGGTACGTCGAGGCGACTGCTTTCATTGCGTGTAGCCAAGGTGTTCCGAGAATAGCGTTGTAGATCGCCGGTTTATCGAGGATAAGGAACTGGATAATCTTTGCGACTCCACCGACGTAGATCGGAATATTGACCATGCCGACCGTCATACAACGTTCTCCATGGAATCCGGTAAGTGGTTCGATAAACGGTTCAATCCTATCTGATGCCAACTCGAGTTGGTCAAGTGCTTCCTTGAAGATAACGTTAACCGAGCTGCCCGTATCGACCAGAATGCGGCTAACTTCGACGTTGTCGAGGATCAGCTCGACAACGAGAGCGTCGTTATGTGGTTTATGCAGCCCGATTGTATCGGCCTCGGTAAATACCAAAGGCGTTCCCTTCGGCGGATCATGCGGGGCTTTGGGCGCGCTGGCGGCCTGTCTGATGTACTCTTTGATGGCTCGGACCGAATAACTGCAAGCTTCGATGGCCCCCATTATCATGTTGACGCGTTTCCGCGCCTTAGGAGCGTGATTCTCTGGTGCTCGGTCATCACGATTCCGTTTCTGTTGCTCGGGCAAAACAGGTGGATTCGGTGGTGGCGGTGGTAGTGTCGGTAAAACCGGTGGAGTTGGTGGATCTTTGGCGAGTGCTTTCTCAAGCTGTTCATTGTTTGGTCGAGGCATATGTGAACGACGGAGATCGTCAATTGAAAGTTGCCCGCCGCTCTTAGATGCGTTTGAGCGTCGGAGTTCGTCAACCGAGATCGGCTCCTTGCGATATAGGCCGAGTAGATATTCTCGCAGATGCCTGCATTCTTCGGTGCTGTGGCCCCTTCGGTTGTGGAATTCGCAGAATAATGACTCGTCTTGGTCTTCTTCACCGCGGACCCATTTATTGTTCCACTGCTTGTTCGGTTGTTGGATTGCGTTTGCGTAGAACTTCTTGCGATTCTCGTATCCTCGACCGTATCCTGACTACGGCTCATTAGTCGCGGCTTTTGGACGTTCGGGTTGCTTCGTTGAGTAACTTTGCTCGTACGCAGCTTCTTCTTCTTCTTCAGCAATGTAAGTATTAGCTCGGTGCAACGCATCTTCTAACGTCTGCGGAGGGTTATGCGTGATCGCGCTTCGGAAGCTAGTCTTTATCCGAGCTCCTTTCTGAAGACATAAGAGAGCAGCTTCGTCGCTAATCGTACAATTGGCGACGATCGTCTTGAAGCGCTGGATGAAGTCGCGAAGGCTCTCGCTTGGTCCTTGAGCTATTTGCCAGAGTTCGGAGTTCTTGGTGTTCTGTCCAATGAACATGGAGAAGTGTTTGACGAAAGCCGTTGTTAACTCCTTGTAGTTGTCAATCGAATTGGCTTCGAGCCGTGAGAACCAGTCGAGGGCTACTCCTCCCAGACTTTCCACAAACAGTTGGCACTGAACCGCGTCTCTTTCCTCGGCGGACCTGAATTGGTATCGGTTCATGCAGATGCCGAACGATGTCAAGAAGTGTCGGGGGTCAGAGTTGCCTTCATAGACTTTTATCTTTAGTTTCTCCATGTGTTTGACCGGCGTTCCTGCTACGCGCGATGTGAAGGGAGTCTTCTGTGTTTCCTGTATGACGCGCTCGATTTCCGGAGCCGCGCTTGTGGCTTGATGTATCTTTGAGGTGATATCGCGAAGCTGCGCCTTCATTGCTTCGAACTCGGCGTCTCGGCTTAAATCTGATGCTGGTGCGTTTGCTGACCCGGCTGCGGCTGACCTCATAGTTCCGGCTGGATCTCCGTCGGTATTGAGATCGTCAATGATGTTCCGAACTCGGAGAGGAGTTCGTGTTTGACTGAGTTCGGCGATTTGCGCCGCCATCTGACTAAAACGTTCCTCACTTCTTTTGTTGATGGCTTCGAATTGGGCATTAAATACTTGAAGTAGCAGTTCGGTTCCATAACCTCCTAGGGGAGTCTGGCCGGCTGCAGTTCCAGCATTTTCTCCAGAAGTTCCTCCTCCTTGCCCGGTTGGGGCGTTGGCATTCTCTCCTCCGAGACGATATGGGACCGAGAGGAGTTTCCTTTTCTCTCGGTTCCTTTCCTTTTCTCTCCCAAGTTTCCTTTTTCCATTAGGAAATTTCCTGTTTTGACCGAGTTCATGGAAACTCTCTATTTCTTCGAGAGGTTTCTCACCGACCTCGGCCTGATGAGCCGTATTCGGCCCATCTTTGTTCGGCCCATTTTTTTTCGGTACGTCCCTTCGTAAACCAGGCTTATGGTTTGCCGATCTCGGTTTGTACTGAAGAAAACCGGGGTGCGGTTTTCACCTCCAACAGTAGTTCTTCCTTCTTATGTAAGGTTTACGGAAAGTGGCAGAATTTTAGCAAAGCAAGAGATAAGGTCTATCCAGATAGGTCCAGGAGGCATATTCTTCACCGGTGACGGAACTGGTCAAGTTAAAGTATGGAAGTGGTGTACATAACCAACTGCCATTCAGTCTTGATGGTTTGTTATACAGACTGCTAAGATGGATTGAAGCATTGTTGAGACGTTTATAAATGTTTATGAATACAAGAGTTACTTAAGAATTGTGTATAAATGTTTGTCAATGAATTGTTGAAATTGAAATGACCGGTTGTTTAAGTTTTTCATTTCTTATAGTTGAATAATTGAATAATAGTGGGATAGTATTATAAACCCACATCATAATTTTTTACAAAATTAACATTAGTATATAGGAGGTTTAGGTCAAACCATTTATTGTCAATTAATTTTAAGTCTGTAACCTAAAAAATGTAATATGATTTCAGAGTTTTGTTTATTGATCAAAGTAGAATAGCCTAATAAAGTGTTTTTTTTTTATCATTTTAAAGTGAGATTATGTTTGAAATGTTCATTAAAATGCATCATCCAAAAATGAGTATTAAGATCTCACATCCGAAATTTAAAGAAACCTATATTACTAATACATATACTAATACAAAAAGAATACTAATACATAAAAGTCTTGGACAATAGATTCATTGTTATTTCATTTTAAATTTGAAACTCATCATCAATCTTGACATATTATTACTAGCATATGGGTGGTAGATCATATCATTTTGAAAATAATCAGGACTTATAAGAATTGAATAATGAAACAATTAAGTGGAATAATTACATGCACATGTGTGGTACTGTAGATCGTTTTAGAAAAACAATGAAAATCCAGCTTTGATAAGTAGTCGAAACTATAGACGTCGTACCATGAGATCACATGTATATCATTTTCTATTGATGAATCATTGTTTATAACACTCAAACATATAATCATACACTAACATTTTCTATGTTAACCGTAAATATAAATAATATTAATTCTGCCCACAACTTATCTCAAACAGAAGGACAAAATATAATTATTCGTGGTCTTGAATAATAAACATGTCTTTGCGATGAAAAAATATAACCACATTTGGAAGCGACTGACCAATTATTGCTAAATAATCTGAGATGATAGACGAGTTAATTTGAAGTTTTGGGGCCATATGTCGTATTAAATATAAGCCTTTATTCATAAAGTCTTGTGAGCGTAACGAGCATCCACGTCTCTGCGAATTCTTCTCTGTGTTAGGCCAAAGAAACAATACCAAAAATAAAATCAGTTCTCTTTTCATCATTTCTTTTTCTTTCAGTTTCCTCTTTTCAATTTTCTAAATTTTATAAGTGTGAACAGAGTTGATCCAAGATTATTACTATTAGGGAACAAAATCTGGGCAGTTCTATAGAGAAAAAATATTTTGGATCTTTTATTTAGAAGAGAATAAATCTAAAATCCTTTTGAATGCCTATATATTTTGAGAATCAGAACACAAAATAATGGATATAAATATAAGGGGCAAAGCATTCAGCTATCAGATTGGAATAATCCCTAAAATATATATAAATTCTCACAAATTTTCTCATTTTGATATATTTTGAAAAATTTGGATAGGTGAAGTATTTTTGTTTACATAGATTTTTTTTTTGCAAAGTTAATATGTTCTCAAACAGTTAATTTGAACTATACCTGCTATATATGCTAAATCTATATTCGAGATTTGTACATGATAAAGAGATTGTAAGATTAGATTTTCTATATAAACACTTACATTGATGAATTAGATTTGTATTGATTTGATCGAATATGTTAAAATAATTTGACTTCATGGTTTTAGAACCCATATCTAAGTTCTGAGTAAATTTTCACATTCTATAAAATGTCTAGAGCTATATGACATACAAAACAAGAAAACTATACACTATCGAGTGCTATCCAAAATTAGAAGAACTGAATCATGAATGATTGGGATGATTATATATGGGTGGTAGATTATATTAGTTTAAAAAACAATAAGGATGTCTAAAATCCGAGTAATGGAAAACTAAGCGAAAGAAAAAAAAGTGGAAAAATTACATGCATATGGGACCATGTGTGATATCACATCATTTTGAAAACACAAAGAAGATCCAGCTTTGAAAATGACTAGAGATTCTAAGCGCCTTGCCGTGAGACCATTTGTGAATAATTATTTTTTGGGTTCTCTGACAACATGTATATCATTTTAAATTTGATGTATCATTGAGTCAAACACTCAAACATAATCATGCACATATAAACATCATAATCACTTTCTCATCCATATCTACCTCTCTCAATATAGATATGAAATGTAACCATGCAAACGTAGCTTATTGAATTTTATCTAGGTTATTTTTAGCATTAAAAGGAATTATCACAAAGTGTTCCAGTTTTTATAAATATTCTATATAAAAAAGAGCTAATACATTGTTTAGTTTTTGGACATTTTATTTTGGAATACATATAACATTTAAACCTATATATATACATACATTTTATATATTAGACAAAAATTACTAAATTATTATTTAAAGAATCATTTAAAATAATGATTTTTTAAAAACTTATTACATATTATACCATTACAAATATGAAAAGGTTAATAAATAATAATTGTCTTTTAAAATTATTTAAAAACATAAATTATGTATTTTCCATTGAAAATGTTATTTACTATCTAGTTTATTAATTATTAAGATATTAAAATATTCTATTCTAAATAATAATTAATTATTTAATTTTAAATTATTTTTTAAAAAATTATTTATGTAGATTAAATCTTAGTATATAAATAAATATTAATTCTGTAGACAATAACCGTACTGTGAGATCATTTATATATATATTTTTCTTCTGTAGGATCCACATTAGAATAAGCCAATAGCTAAATCTCAAGTAATAATTAACAATTGTTATTTAATCGGATCTTCTGAATAATTTTGTTTTTGTCGTCTCTCCTGAATAAAATTATGGTTAGTTGAAGTTCTCACGTAGCCTCATCACCTAATTTTATCCCCATAAAAAAACCCTTACATGATTGGGGGGAAAAATGTTTTCGTAGGGGTATTTGGCCATCGTTAAATCTCAAGTGATTTACGAAATAATTTGAAGTTATGGAGCCATGTAGTAAGTTGTATTGAATAAAAGCACTTATTTGTAAAAACACGAATATGTTTCTAATTACTGAGCATATATGAGAGCATCTCTACTGGGTACTATCTTAAAAAAATGAGGTTCTTTCAAATGAAGAAAACGATAAATTAGGATTCTATCTAATTGTTTGATTCATTTTTTTTTCTTCAAAAGTAATATTTCATTTATATTGATCTTTATTTTACTACTAGTTTTTTTATCAATACCTTTATAAAATTAAACTTTACAAATTTAAACATAATTAGTTTATTTTTAGCAATTATTCACAGAATCAAAATTTTATCGAATAAACATTTGTTTTATATATTATATAAGTGATACAAAATTTTATTGTTGGCTATGTTATTGTAAATTTTTGTTGATAAAGGTAATCAATTGAAAATGCATTCTAACTATTACGAAAGCTAGGATCTTTTGAGTTTTACAGTTGGTAAAATAAGTTTAGAGAACAATACGCATACACTTAGTCTACCTGCAATAACACTCAAAGAATCACCTGCGGAAGCACTAAAAAAACCACACAATAAGCTAATATTTTTGTGTTCCTATTTAATAAATGTTAAATTGCATTTTAATTCATAAAGTGATAGGAGAAATAAAAACACATAATTTTAAACTAATTACATAAAAGAAAAACACATAATTTTGTTTGGATATGAAAAAACATATCATAAATAAAAGTTCATCTTCAAAATATGAAATAATGAATAGTTTCCTTCAAAGTTATAAGTAACATTATTCATTGGATGGGCTAACGGCAATCGTCTCCGCCAGTTTTTCTGTGCGTTATGAGGCCATGTTGAATAAATCACGTTGTTCGTGTATGTGCTTTGTCAAAGTGAAGCTCTAGTTCTTTTCACAAAGCTAAGGAAATTGTGTGATGTCTAACTTCTTCTAGCCCATTGAAGAAGATATGCATATATGGGCCTAGACGAATTTTCTAGCCTTCAAATTTTCTAATGGCGGGTTAAATTATTTTATAGTTATATGATAATCTAGTCACTACCGTTATTTCTTCTAAGATATATTATGGGCAGTCATTCACTCTATTACTTACAATGAGAGAAACCGATTTTATCGTTGGTCTGTTCAACAGTTCATTTTCAATATTTATGATTTATTAGTTTTGTATGTTTTTCTTTTATATATCGTCACCTTTGTTTGGGTTTAATTACGTTTTGGACTTTTTGTCTTTGAAGATTTCGTTGTATTTTTTTTTTTCTTGCCGGCGAATATTTCGTTGTATTCTGTCGGTTTTCGTACTTTTTAAACAATTAAATAAAAAATAATTATGGGCTTATGTGACTATGTCACATCACATGTGTCACACATACACATGTTTTTCGATATGTTAATTCATATAACACACAATTATGTCCATCGGAACTCGAACGAATCTTTATGTATTGGTGATTTTTTTTTTTTTTTTGTATATCTAAAAAACTAAAAAAAGAGAATATTATTTTTACGGAAGTAATATTTAAAAAAAATAATAAGAAAATATTTCTCTACTAACTTACGCCTAAAAAATTTCCACTTACGCGTATCTCAAGAATCAAGATCTCATTTTCTCCTTGTTCATCTCTCGTCATCATCGGCTGCCAAATTTTGTTCTCTTAATTCTTGCTCAGTGAACAGATTTCCGAACTTTCTACCACTTTCGGATCCCTCTTAATGCAAAGTTAGGTTTTTATTTTGTTTATTATATTGCTTGGATCCTAAGCAAAAACAGAAGAAATGAAGAAACCCAAATCGTCGAAAGTGGAAAAAATCGACAAGCTTGATCTGTTCTCCTCACTATGGAAGCAGAGATCGGTTCGTGTAATAATGGCAATTGGGTTTCTCTATCTGCTAATTGTCTCAGTAGAGATACCACTCGTATTCAAATCCTGGTCGAGCAGCTCCGTTTCCATTGATTCTCTTTCCCGGCTCGACACCGAGCAAGAGCCCGAAGTCGAGAAAATCCCTAATCCACCATCGAAGACAGTTTCTTACGACCCGACCATAAACCGGACGGACCAGAACAAGGTCCGTGAACATCACCGAGGTCTTCTCTCAAGCTTGAGATTTGATTCGGAAACTTTCGACCCGAGTAGTAAAGACGGGTCAGTGGAGCTTCACAAGTCAGCTAAAGAAGCTTGGCAGTTAGGTCGCAAGCTGTGGAAGGAGCTTGAATCAGGAAGGCTTGAGAAGTCAGTGGAGAAGCCTGAGAAGAACAAATCAGATTCGTGTCCACACTCGGTTTCCTTAACCGGGTCAGAATTTATGAGCCGGGAGAACAAATTGATGGAGCTGCCGTGTGGTCTGACATTGGGCTCGCACATAACCTTGGTAGGGAGGCCGAGGAAAAGTTATCCCAAGGAAGGAGATGGTTTCAAGTTGGTGTCTCAGTTTGTGATAGAGCTTCAAGGTTTGAATTCTGTTGAAGGAGAGGATCCTCCTCGGATCTTGCATTTCAATCCGAGGCTAAAGGGAGATTGGAGCCGGAAACCGGTGATTGAGCAGAACACTTGTTATAGAATGCAATGGGGATCTTCACAACGGTGTGAAGGATGGAGGTCAAGAGCTGATGAAGAGACTGGTGAGCTTTATTCTTTGCTATCTGATTTCGAGGTTAAATGTTAGCTAAAGTCACCTTTTTTATAATCGTTTTTGTGGTCCATTTGCTAGCTAACAAATTAGTTGCAAACCTTGTGCTTCAATTTTAGCCTTGACCACCAAGTGGAGTAATTAATACTTTAGTGTGGTTGCAGTTGATAGTCATGTTAAGTGTGAGAAGTGGATCCGTGATGATGATAACTACTCAGAAGGATCGAGGGCAAGATGGTGGTTGAATCGACTAATAGGACGGAGAAAAAGGGTCAAAGTAGAATGGCCGTTTCCTTTTGTAGAAGAGAAGCTGTTTGTTCTCACTCTTAGCGCTGGTTTAGAAGGTTACCATATCAATGTTGATGGACAGCATGTTACATCTTTCCCTTACCGCACTGTGAGTATATATATCATACTCCATTCTTACATGATTGTGTTTAGATTAATGGCAATGAGTTGGTTGGTCTGTTTTGTTAATTTTTTTTTTTTTGTTTGTTTGCCATTTTTTGTTATATGTTAAAAGGGTTTCACACTCGAGGATGCAACAGGGCTAACCGTTAATGGAGACATTGATGTCCATTCTGTTTTTGTTGCCTCTCTGCCAACATCACATCCAAGCTTTGCTCCCCAAAGGCATCTCGAGTTGTCAAGGAGATGGCAGGCCCCTTTAGTTCCTGATGGGCCTGTGGAGCTCTTTATCGGCATTCTTTCCGCAGGCAATCATTTCGCTGAGCGGATGGCCGTGAGGAAGTCCTGGATGCAGCATGTTCTTATTACATCTTCAAAAGTTGTTGCTCGTTTCTTTGTGGCACTCGTAAGTTGGATTTAACATTGTTCATCAAGTACAAGTCATGAAGGCTTAATAGTAAGGAAGCCGGGACATAATTCTTATTTTATTGTTTCCGTGATGTGCATTTCACAGCATGGGAGGAAGGAGGTGAATGTGGAATTGAAGAAAGAAGCAGAGTATTTTGGAGACATTGTACTTGTTCCTTACATGGATAGCTATGATCTTGTCGTACTGAAAACTGTTGCCATATGTGAACACGGAGTGAGTTATCAGATCTTATAGGAGATGCTTCCACGTAATCGTTCATGAGTAAGTGCTTCTGAGGAGTTGATTGTTGAACAAATTACTCTGATTGCCGCAGGCTCTTGCATTCTCTGCAAAGTACATAATGAAGTGTGATGATGATACATTTGTAAAACTTGGCGCGGTAATCAATGAAGTGAAAAAAGTACCCGAAGGTAGAAGCTTGTACATTGGTAACATGAATTACTACCACAAACCTCTCCGTGGGGGTAAATGGGCAGTCACATACGAGGTATACATTTTTCTGCATCACACTCCATCTCTGTATGTTTCATGATGCATGAATTAGTTCAATGGTTTTGAGTGTTTGTTTATAAATTCTTCTTCGGTGCGTCAGTTCTATGGATACATCATCACTGATACATGTTTGTTTTGCGGATATATCAGGAATGGCCAGAGGAGGACTATCCGCCCTATGCAAATGGACCCGGATATGTTTTATCTGCTGACATTGCACGCTTCATCGTGGAAGAGTTTGAGAGACACAAACTACGGGTAAGCAGAAGAGAGAATTATAACCTATTGTATCACATCTCTTTTTTTCACTTGTCATTCTCACTGTCTCCAATTTTTGTTGATTCACATACACCAGCTGTTCAAGATGGAGGACGTTAGTGTGGGAATGTGGGTGGAGCAATTCAAAAACACATCAAACCCAGTGGATTACAGACACAGTCTGAGATTTTGTCAGTTTGGTTGTGTTGAGAACTACTACACAGCTCATTACCAGTCGCCAAGACAGATGATATGTTTATGGGACAAGCTCTTAAGACAGAACAAGCCAGAGTGTTGTAACATGAGATGATTATTGAGGGAAACAGTTACGTTTGCTGATATATATAACATGCTTTCAAGCGTGCTGTAGAACGCCTAGACAGATTAAGGAACCAATTTTGCAAGCTCACCAAAGAGAGACTCTTGACTTCCGTTCGATTGGTCTGCGAGCTTCAAGCCTTCTAATCTGTAGAAGAAATGGAGAAGAGTAGGGAAGAAGGCATATAGTCTTACTGTATGAATTAATTAATTTATTTTCATATGTATAAAACCCATCTCTTAATCTAAATGGAATTTTGTTCTTTCTTTGTCTTTCCACTTTCACAACAATATTGGCTGAGAGCAAGAAACAGTGGCCTTTATAAGGATTCTCCATGGCTACACATGCTAGAATCAAAGAGAGTGAAAATGTTCCTTTTGGTTAACTTAGTACAAAGTTAGAAAAAAGTTAATTGTACACTTACTCAGAGATGACATTCAACAGTAAAAACATAATCTACGTACCTCTCAAAACAGTTGATGTACAATTTAGAATATATCCATGAATTTGTTAATATTTCTAACTACTTTTCCAATTCTTTTTGTGAAGTTTGAAAATTTTACCTCAATCTGTCTCATTCATCATACATGTATCCTCTCAAAACATCCTGAAGATACAATTCAATAACAAAACTCACGAATCTTCTTAAACACAAACAAGGGACAACTTTTGGAAACTTTCATCCTATGAAAAAGATTAAACCTTTTCAACATTGTACATTTACACTAACAAAACCAGCAGAATCAGAGATAGAGACACCAATAAAACCACCGAGCTTCCATGGAAACCATTCATATGCCTATAACAAGAAGACGCTGAAGAAGAAGGAGAACTCGAGGGACTGGGGTTTCTTCTAGCCGCCGTGGTATTCTCCTTGGAGCAAGTCAAGTTGCAACGGCTTGGCCTAACCACTCTATAGACACCATTGCTTGTGAGCAAGTAGATGTCTTTGTTGTTATCCTCCCCAAAGGAGAAGATATAGCCTAGAGTTAAACCTGTAGATCCCGGAGAATCGCTGCATTTCATTGGTGAGTCACCAGCACAGCTAAAGGTTGTTCTGTTGCTCACAAAGTTACCGCTATTAGCGGGCGTCTCAATCCCTGCCCACACTCCATTTCCATATAGATCAGCATACAAGTACCTGCAAAAGAACATTTCAGTTGCAATGTGTTTTGTTTGACAGCAACAGAGCAAAGAGAGTGTGTTGGCTCACATTCCAGCTATGCAAGGATCAGTCTCTGATCTATAAAAGTATCCTCCAGTGATTGAAGCTGATTTTCCGCTTGAGTCAACTTCGGAGTGATTGTAACCCATCACAGGAAATATCGAGTTTACGGATTTAGCAGATGTCTTTCCTCCAGGGGATGACTCGGGATGGAAAAGATCCGGGCCTTCGTAAACACGCCAACCGTAGTTTCCTCCTTTGGTAATGAGATCAACCTCTTCATATGTGTCCTATTAACCGCAAAACCACATCAAGAACAGCAAAAGCCAGCAAACAAACTCATTGTCAAAGCGAGCCATTACCTGTCCAACATCAGCACACATGAAGTAGGAAGGCCTAGAAGAATCAAAGCTGCATCTCCAAGGGTTCCTCAATCCAACAGCCCATATTTCTGGTTCAAGCTCTTTGTCTTCACGGAAAGGGTTGTCTTTTGGTATAGAGTAGTTCCCCCAAAGACCCATTTTGGAAATCTCAGAAGCACCTTAAGACATTTGTAAATCTTGGTAAATGATATACTGTTGTGTTACAAAGAGAAACCATGCAATAAATCTTAAAGTATACCCACTAGGAATGTTATCTACATCAAGCCTCATGATCTTTCCAAGCAAAGACTTCTTGTTCTGTGCGAAATTATACGGGTCTGCGCCTCCACCTCCATCTCCCATCATAAAGTATAGGTACCCATCTGAAGGACCAAAGAGAATCTGTCCAGCATGGTGAGATGTGAAGGGAAGTCCCATTGTGAAAATCCTCCGGACTTCAGTCGGCTTAGCGTTCTTTGCCTGAACAATGAGAAGAAAAAGGCTTAAAGGCTCTACGAAAAGCAACAAAAGATTAAGATGCTGAAAAGGGTCCAGAAGAGTACACACCTTAGAAGGGTCTGAGGAAGTTCCATTGGTTGTATACTCAGCTATTACAGTTTGGAATTGGCATGGTTGAGAACCACTGTCAGGAGTTAGTTTAGAAGGATCACAGTTCACATCGGAGTTGCACGAGCATCTTCCAGTACAGCCTGGCCACTTGGACTTATCACAGTTGAAAGAAGCGAAAAAGCGCCCATTTTGAGCAAACTTTGGATGAAAAGCCATACCCATCATCCCAAACTCTGTATCAAAATGAACTTCATCAGTCAAATCTACAAACGGGCTAGATGGATCCACATCCAGTACCCCGCCCGAATCCTGATCCGGTAGACCAGCCAAGAACACTATTCCAGGTTGTGTAGAGAAGAATGCACGGTTCGAGCCATCAGGGTGAGGAACCATGTTGAGGTAAGAGCCGTTGCCGATTTTCTCAAGGCAAAGACCAGGAGGCGGTTTGTCAGGAGTAGTGTCATTGAGAGTAACTGGCTCACCGCTAAAGCAAACAGTTTCATTGGAGCTAGCTCCACCAAAGGAGCTGCAGAAATCGGTTTTGGACTGCCATAGATCAGCGAGCTTAGAGGCATTGTTGTTAGCTGGCGCTCCGACTCGGCCTTGCAACGAGGCAGCGAAAAGAGAACCCGATATGGATACGTTTTGGCATGTCTCCCATGTCTCAGAGCAAAAGTCCTTTGTGGAATTTGCTGAACTGGTTGAGTTGCAGAGGATTGGAACAGACTGCTGATCTGAATTATCTCTGAATAAGTCCGATGAAAAAGGATCGCATTTCTGTGACATCAGACAAGGTAAAACTTAAAACAAAGTTTCCTCTTTTGCAGATTCTTTTCAAACTAAAACATCACAATTTGGTTTCAATTCAGATTGTACTTACAGCACAGAGGATTGACTTTACAATAGAAGCACAACCCTTGTCCGAAATGTTCATAGCTTGAAATTGTTTATTCAAATTGGAATCTTCCATTGTATCGCAGCATGTTTTTCCTTTGTAAGGGCAAAAGCTCAATGTTGAATTCACCTCCAAGGGAGCTCCTGAAAACACAAAAAAAAAAAAAATGACCATTGAATCAATCTACAATACAAGAACTAAGATCAAGTCCATAAGCGGATTAGAAAAAGAAACTCACTTGAATCGGAACATAGAGGAAGAGCCCATGAAGAAAGAGCGAAGCATGAAAGGAACAAGAAGAAGAACACAAGAGATCGATGAAGCGTCATCGTGTCTCAGAAGAGACAAATCTTGGGGATAATGGATAATGACAGTAGAAAAGAAAAGAATAAAGAAGCCTCTGTTTTATACTGCATCTGATCTCAGGACAGGACAAGAGATGAGCAAATAATAATAAAATTAGTTTGTTTGACTCTACAGACAGAATAAATGCAGTTGCGATGGCGTTTACTGTCTTCCCATGACTACCAACAACCATATCCCCAGAAATCTCTCATCTGTTATCAATTATTGAATATCATCATGTTTGAACTTTCAACTGTCTCGTGTCAAAGAAAGAGAGGACGATGTACAAAGTTTCCGTCTTTTTTTCTTTTATTTTGCTTTGCTAGCTTCTTTTTTTCAACTCTTCTCTCGTTCACGGACTTATCTTCTTTAGATTTTGAAAGTCAAGTTAGTTGACTTTTTGCATCTGGGTTTTGGATTTCTAGGAACTTATTATAGGGTTCGAAAAAGTAGGTTTGAAGTTAATCAAAAGGTGACAAAGAATACGACTTTTTTTATACTAATAAGATAACTCTTAGATTATGTGGAAATTGTCAAAAAGTATAACTGGAAACGCAATGAATAGGTACTGGTGAATGGTGATTGGTGATTGGTTTGTGATGAGTCTGCACCAATAAAAGGGACTTGATGGCCCGCAGTTATTATTGAAATGCATAATTATCAATTAAAGAATTTCAACATCTATTATCTGAGAAGATGTGTCTATAGTATACAGTTCATAAATCAAAACTCACATTTGGTAGAAGGAACTCCAGAAAAGAAAAGAGAGACAAGATATCAGCCTTCTGTCTTTCCATTTATCTAAACACAGACAATTGATATAAACATAAGTTACAGAACAACTTATAGGTATATATAATTGTTGTACACTTGTACCTATGCCTCTGGGAATCATAAACTACCATCGATGTGGCAAGAGAAGCGGTATTCGTTTTCCTATGTTTCATATTCACAAGAACTCTTATCGACGATGCTGCCTCTTCACATGGATCTGCCGATAGAGCGTCTTTGTCCGAAAGAACAACACAATGGCGACAAGAAACCCAAAGAATGCAACAGAAGCCATTATAACAAAAGATAGCCTGAAGCAATGAGAGCCATAACATGTGTTTCCTTCTCCAGAAGCAGTCTTGTCATATATATAACCGATCAATCTTACAGAGAAGATATAGGAACCGATGGGACTAGCCACTGATATGGTGTTGAAAATGGTTCCCATGTGTCGAACCCCGAATAGTTCAGAGGTGATTGTAGGCATCAGTGACCATTGTGAACCATAACAAACGCCAACTATAACAGAACCGACATAGAGGTTTCCTTGAAAACCAGAGGCTATGATTAGATGGCCTATGGTCATTGTTCCAAGTGTTGCAGCCATTAGCAATGGACGAGGCCAACCTTTTTTGTGTAGCAATGCATCTGAGGCATAACCGGCTCCAAATCTACCAAGGAAGTTCCATATACTCCACAAGGAGACCAATGAATTTATCTCAACGGAGGAGTATCTAAGAGACTCACCTATTTGTCGGATGTTGTTTATCGTCGAAAGTCCGGAGCCCATTCCACATATCATAGCAAGAAACAACAACCAGAAGCTTAGTTTTTTCATAGCTTGCAGAAGATTCAGGTTCTCACTCAGACCAGGTTCTATTTGACTGCCGCCTTCAGAACTTTGGTTAACGGAGGTTGTTGCTTTTGGACTGCTTATGAGAGGGGATTTATCAGGTAATGCCGGTTTTTCCATGCGGTCTCGATGTGCTCTTCTCGCAATAAGTAGAGGCAAGCCAAGCAGAACAAATAAAAATACAAGTGTGACAACATTGGCCCATGATGACAAACCAAAAGTGTTCTTCAGAATGATAACGATCATAAGATAAGCTGCAATGATAAGAGATACAGCTGAAAGGCCATTTAAATGTTTTTTATCATCGGCTGTGCTTGTCTCATAGATCCTGACTAGAGGCATGACCAAAAGGGAGAGAAGTGTTGGTGTTATTGCCAGTAGAAGAATGAAGCTAGCTGGATCTCCTGCGCAAACTGTCTCATACAGTTGAATTAGTATCGCTCCGCTAAGACCAAGAAAACCCTGTCAAGAAAGAAGGCGAGATAAGCTTAGTTCTTTCGCTACGATCAAACAAACCAAAACACCGTATCAACAGAGCAAAAACATCTTGAAAACAGATTGACCAGTTTGCGCAAGACCACGATGTACTCTTTGGAAATGCATCATATTACCCACTGCAATTCAATCATAACCAGAAATTAAATTTCAGAGATAAGAATAATACCAACAGTTTCTATGGCTTTTTGAAAATAGAGTCCATCCAAGACATAAACTTAATTATGATGAATTAATCAACTAGAAACACAACCCACAATTCTGGAAACCTCTGTCAAGATCTAAGATTACAACCAAGATGGAATCAACAAAAACATCATCTACATCTCAAAAAGCTTCCAGCTTTAATAAGTTAGCTCCCAAAGCCACTATATTATTTGAATCCATATTCCAAACTTGAAACCATGAGTCACAATCTCAAGCGTGATCCAGCAACACAGACCCATTCTAGACAGCGAGAAATTGAAAGGGTATAGTAGAATCTCACCTTCATGATTCCAACGGCGGTTCCACCATAGTCGGCGAAATTCTCAACGGCACTAACGACGTTGGCCGTATTGAAGTACGTTTGCGATTGCGCCGCTAAGAACATAAAGAAGCACATCAGCGTCACCGGCGGCTTCCCGATCATCCCAGTGACGGAAGCCCAAATGAGAAAATAACCGGCGAAGCACTGAATTGCCCCAATAGCGAGCACGACCCAAGGCCCTCCCGCGCCTCCGCCTCCCTGAACGCGGCGGCGATTAGAAGTAGCATATGTATATAGAAGCCCAGATAAAACGCCGGCGTTTGCGCCGATGTCCTTGAAGACGGAGATAGTGTCGAGTGTGGATTGATCATACAATTGGGAGGATTTAAGAACAGCGGAATAGATGCTGAAGGTGTAGGAAGCGCCGCTTGTGCATTGTATCCAGATACTAGCCGCCATGGCCACCCATTTCGTCCTCAGAATATCCATCGCCGCCAGTTACTCACCACCTCTCTCGCCGGAAAAAGAGAAGGTCAACTCCAATCCTTTTCCCTCCTAGAGAAGACGAAGCGAACACGATCACGAAAATATATTTACAGTATTCGCAAATAAATTACTTTGGACTCCAGACAAATCCTTTTTCTTAATGGGCTGAAAAAATTGAGTTAGGCCCATCTACTTTAGAAGGCGCGGTCTTTTTGTTCTGCGAGTCCAATAAACTGGAGATAGTTGGAGAGCCACGTGGAGTTAACATGAAGAGCAGAGCACACGACAGCCACGAGACGGCGCGTGGAGGAGTAAAGACGGAACGGGGCGTTAATAACGGAATAAACTAACGGAGTCAAGACTGACCGGTCAAGGGATGGAGAGACAACTGTACGGCCGGCAATAGTCATGCCATTTTTTTTTGCATAACGTATGTTTAAATCGAACTATCGTTTTAAAAATCACGAGGCTGACTCGACCAATCACCCGCAAATCACGAATTTCTTTTTAATGTTCTTCTAAACATTTAACAATTCTCATATGAAAATACCAAATCTGATACTATAATATGATCTATATGTCGGATCACGCATTTGTTAAACATCTAATTAATGTTTACTGTACTTATATATCATAATCAACGACGTTGGAGAAATAAACTAATGTTGAACAACAGTTGACAAACAAAAAGTTTATTATTTCTTCTTTTTTTACTGATGAAAATTAGTGTTGAAGAATCGTAAATGATACCTCCGTTCGTGTTAAATAATTAAAGGTTTGGCCATTGAAGACATTCTGAAATAAAATACTTCATCTGTTCTTTCATAAATAATGTTTTAGGTATGTTCTAAGTCTTATTTATACTTTTACACAATTTTCGACTTTTTTTTTTTTTTTTTTTGACTTCTCATGCATGCGTGGGAGAAAAAAGCAATACTCAAAAATACCGAAAGAAATGAGCAAGTAATGTTAACAAATAAAAAGAGACAAAACAAATAGAGTAATGTTTTAATCCCGCCAGAAGTATGATATAAGCTTTGTTGGTTTTCAGCTGCAACGTCTCGGTCACTTCCAATATAATAAAGGATTAATTTGATTAATTAAACCATAAACCCCCCCCAAGTTGATTAAAAAACTCTGGCTAGCTTCAGCAGAGAGAGAGAGAGAGAGAGAGAGAGAGTGACGACGACGAAGACGATGATCAATGCCTTACAAAACCTTCTCAACTCGTCAACTCGTTTCCTTCTTTCCCTTTTTTCTCCTTCACTCCCTCGTTTATTCACGGTGGTTGTTGCGGGTAGATGGGAGGCGGAGATCTTCATCGACTTCCGCCGGAAAATGCGTCGACTTCTTCTGCTTCCGTCGGAGATACCAAGCTCTCGGATGCTCCTGTTCTGTTTTTCGTTTACTTCCACAAGGCTTTCCGTGCCCAGCTCGTGGAGCTCCGGCGTTTCGCTACCGACGCCGCAGCTGCCGGCTCCTTTAGCCGGGATCTGGCCAGGGAGTTATGCCGGAAGTTTGAGTTCTTGAAGCTTGTTTACAAGTATCATTCCGCAGCCGAAGATGAGGTTTATATTCTATCATTTTGAAGCTTCTTTATTCTAGATGTTACTTTACTACTGTATGGTAATTTCGATAAGAGTTTGTTTCTTGTTGATGATGTTGATTTGATTACCCAGGCCTCATATGTCACTTCTCTCTATGTTTACAAATACATCTTTTCGTTGCTTGTAGCTAATTCAACTAGAGGAGATCTTTTTTATTTTATTCAAATGCTTTGTCTTTCAATAAATTGTCAAAAGAAACATGTGAAAAGAGTTGCGGATGAGTGATGTCGTATGGATAATATTGTTGAAGAAGATTAGTACATTGATGTTAGCCAAAATGAAAAGAAAAAAAAATTGCATTTTGGTGCTAAATGATGCCCATTTGTATACACAAGAGCTTTAAGTAGTCATCAACCCATATAATCTTGGTGACTACTTAAGCTTTCGATGTCCTCTGTTTTTGGCTTATCTACATACTTGCCTCTTTATTTCCTCTGTTTTTAGGTAGACTCTGGTTTCTACGTTAAAAACCTTGTCCAAGTTTCGTTTGTTGTAAATTCTTAAAGTTTGATGATTGACAGTGAACTGAAATGATTTTTCTACTGGCAGGTTATCTTTTTGGCGCTCGATGCACGTGTGAAGAACATTGTTTCTAATTATTCGCTCGAGCATGCTGGCACGGATGATCTCTTCACTTCTGTTTTCCATTGGCTAAATATTATTGAAGAGGAATTGGGTAGCATAAATGATGTACTTCGTGAAGTTATATTATGCATCGGCACCATTCAATCATCCATATGCCAGCATATGCTTAAAGAAGAGCGGCAGGTATATATATATATATATATATTGTTGCTTCCCATAACTGATTAGTCTTTGAAGTGCGAATCAGATACTTTCGTGTCTTCTAGTTAAGATCTTAACATATTTTGCTTATGGTGTGCATATGCTTCATGCAGGTCTTTCCTTTGTTAATTGAGAAGTTCACTTTCCGAGAACAGGCATCACTTGTGTGGCAATTCATTTGCAGTGTTCCAGTGATGGTGCTTGAAGACTTTCTGCCATGGATGATGTCTTATCTCTCTCACGAGGATAGAACTGAAGTTGAGAATTGCATAAAAGATGTTGTCCCAAACGAAGACTCATTGCAACAGGTATACATCTTTAGCTGAGATTAATTATATGTTTTCTATCGTCTTTGTAATTCTGATAAGAGAAAAGACTTTATCAAGGTCATAAGCTCTTGGCTCCTTGAGGACACTCAATCTACAAAAGTCATGAAAGGAGTCCAGTATGAAGATGAAGAGTCTAGGACACATCCATCCAGTGGATGTTTTCAACGGTTTTGGCAATGGAGTAAAAAGTCCCTTTCTATTCCAGACGTAGGACACAACCCGATTCATGGTCTTAATCTTTTTCAAAATGCAATTGAGAAAGATTTGAGAGACATTCAAAAAGGACTATGCCAAGCAAAATTCCCAAGCCTTCTTTTGGACCTTGATGTACTGATGGCTCGGTTAAACTTTCTTGCTGATGTTCTTGTTTCTTATAGGTAATAATTTGTTGGATAACTTGATTTTATTTTCTCTTCGTGTATGGTGCCTAGCTAGTCTCTTCAAACATGTCTTGTTTTTTTTGTTGCAGCAATGCATTTAAGAAGTTCTTTCACCCGGTGTTAGAAGAAATCATAGATGGCTGCTCTTCAACTCCCAAACAGTTCACCATAGATGGCTATCTCGAGAGTTTTCAGAGATTGCTATACAAGAGTGCTGATGATAAACCGAGGACGGACAATTTTCTATTGATGCTTCAAGAGGAACTTGAGTCCCTTATAGTCCAAGTAGCAAACCATTTTTCCGTACAGAGAACAGAGGTAAACTTCATGATACTATTACAAACAGTTTCAGTTGAAAGAGAACTCTAAAACTTAATAGAAGCTTTTCAAGGACTAACTAATTTATGTTTCTCTTTAGTTTCAATTTGCCTTGACTGCATATAAGATCCAATTTTTTTGACTCACTCTTCTCTTCCAGGTGTTCCCAATCATCAGCAAGAATTGCAACCATGAAATGCAGAGGCAGCTACTATACACAAGCATACATGTCTTACCTCTTGGCTTGCTAAAGTGTGTCATACTCTGGTTTTCTGCTCATCTATCAGAAGAGGAATCTCAATCCATTCTTCATTTCTTAACTTTGGAAGATTCTTCTTCCAACAAATCATTTGCACGCCTCTTGTTGCAGTGGCTTCGCTTTGGCTACTCAGGCAAAACCTCTGTTGAAAGCTTTTGGAAACAGCTGTCCGTAATGTTCAAAATAAGATGCTTCTGCCAAAAGGAGCACACTGAAGAAGCATCTGGATCCTTTTCCCATCAAGCACAGCTCCAACCATGCAAAGGGTCTAGACTTAATTTGCTTGTATGTCCTGGCAAAAGAAACAAGTCTTCAACCTGCTTCCTCTCTATGGATCCGGCTGCTGGAGACATGTGTGAGACACCTTACTCTAGTCGAATGAATCAGCAAATGCTTTTCTCAGGAAAGCTTAGGCCTCCTCTCCATCTTCCAAAATTTTTTGGTGAGAAAAATGTGGATGATCCATTCACTATGGACGTAAAACCAATTGATCTCCTTTTCTTCTTTCATAAGGCAATGAAGGCAGATCTGGACTACCTTGTTTGTGGATCTTCTAGATTAGCAGCCGACTTTCGCTTCCTCCGGGAGTTTCAACAGCGATTCCATCTGATAAAGTTCTTGTATCAGATACACTCTGATGCAGAGGATGAGATTGCATTTCCAGCATTGGAGGCAAAGGGAAAACTACAAAACATTAGTCACTCATTTAGTATTGATCATGAGCTAGAAATTACACACTTTGATAAAGTATCATTCATTTTGAATGAGATGTCAGAACTAAACATGTTGGTTTCTACTATTAAGTCCAGTGCAGCCGACCAAAGGAAGATGAAGTATGAGCGGTTATGTCTGAGTCTCCAAGAGATCTGCAAATCCATGCACAAGATATTGTCGGAACATTTCCAACATGAAGAAACTGAGCTATGGGGTCTGTTCAGGGACTGCTTCGTTATTGAAGAACAAGAGAAAATCATAGGATGCATGCTTGGGAGAATAAGTGGGGAAATATTGCAGGATATGATCCCATGGTTAATGGATTCTTTAACCTCTGAAGAACAACATGTCGTGATGTCCTTGTGGCGTCAAGCAACAAGGAAAACAATGTTTGTCGAATGGCTAACAGAATGGTACAACGGTCATTTCATACAAGAGGAAGCAGAAGAAGCAAACAACGATCCATTTGGGGATTCAGATCCACTAGAGATTGTCTGGAAGTATCTCTTTGAAGGAGGTTCTGATGGGGATAGAGGGAGCATTGACAAAAAACTTGTCGAACTTGCAGAGACAGACATGGCAGGTATCATGAATAAGTCCCTTGGAAAGACTGTTCCTAATGAAAATGTCGAAGTTTGCAACAAAGAGGACGAACATGAGCAACTTTCAAAAAGTAAAAAGATATGTAGAGGAGCCGACAAAAAGGAAGACAAGGAACAAGCTGCTGTCAACAATTGCCAGATCATAAATCCTGCTCAAACTTTTCCAGTGTCTCAGAAAGCTAGCCAGTTTTGTCAATCCAAGAAATATGAACACTTGTTAACATTGAGTCAAGAAGAATTGGCGGCTATGATTAGAAAAATATCATGCGACTCTTCTCTGGATCCTCAGAAGAAATCATATATCCGGCAGAACTTGTTAATGAGGTAGGCTCTGCTTATTGTCCTGTTAAGCTTATAATTTTGTACTCGGACAAATAACTTTGTAGATTATCAGTTTTTGTGTTGAGACTAATACTATGTCAGATACTTTTTTCAGCCGTTGGATTATCTCACAGCGTATATATAATCTAGAACCATCCTCTCTCTCAAGCAATATAGAAACAGTTCCTGGTCAGCATCCATCTTATCGAGATCCTCAAAGTTTGATCTTTGGCTGCAATCACTACAAGAGGAATTGTAAGCTTCTTGCTCCTTGCTGCGAGCAGCTCTTCACGTGTATACGATGCCATGATGAAGAGGCTGATCACTCGGTGGATAGGTAGTGTAGCATCTTCTACTTCCATGTAAAAAAACTTGTCGATATTCTTGTTTGGCACTCAACTATCTCTGGTTATCGTGACTTCTTGTGCAGGAAACAGATAAAGAAGATGATGTGCATGAAATGCCTCCTGATTCAGCCAATTGGTGCAAACTGCTCAAATACTTCGTGCAAGCTGTCAATGGGAAAGTATTTCTGCAAAATATGCAAATTATATGACGATGAAAGGTAACTATTCCCTTGCTTCACCATATTTAACTTTGGATGCTGCCTCAGACCCTTTACTTCTTACCTTCAAACGATGAAATGAAATATTGTAAAGTATATTACTTCTCACCCTTTGACAGTGGAGACTAACAATAAAAGGTTGTTAACAGGAAAATTTATCACTGCCCCTACTGTAATCTCTGCCGATTAGGGAAAGGATTAGGCATAGACTACTTCCATTGCATGAAATGCAATGCTTGTATGTCACGCACTTTAGTAGAACATGCTTGCAGGGAAAAATGCTTAGAAGATAATTGCCCGATTTGCCACGAGTACATCTTCACATCCAGCTCCCCAGTAAAGGCTCTTCCATGCGGTCACTTGATGCACTCGTCATGCTTTCAGGTACTTTTAACTTGGTCAAGATATGTTTTTGGGTAATAATGAAAACCAGAAACACATTGCTAAAATCACTTAAATTTGTTCTTTAAATTTTGTTGGTAGGAGTACACATGTTCACATTACACATGCCCTGTCTGCAGCAAGTCGCTAGGAGATATGCAGGTCAGTTAAACCACATTTTAAACAACATTTTGTTTTCCCTGTTAAAGACTAGTAATTGCATCAAAACGCTCTCATACCATGTATAGATAATTCTGCTTTTCTTCTGAAGTCCAATTACGTGAGTCTTTATTGAACCAGTTAATACTTTTCATTCACTAAACATAGGACTGTATCACATGTACAGGTCTACTTTAGGATGTTAGACGCATTACTTGCAGAAGAGAAGATGCCTGAAGAATACTCAAACAAAACTCAGGTTTACATCTCTCTCTGCTTCTTTTATTTCCATATTGTTACATTAGGACAAAGAAAAGCATCTCGTTCTCTACTCCTCTTATCTCTAGATGGATTATTGAGATGCAAGAATAACTGAATGGAAAGATGGTTTGGTGCAGGTGATACTGTGTAATGACTGTGGAAGAAAAGGAAATGCTCCTTACCATTGGCTATACCACAAATGCACATCTTGTGGCTCCTACAATTCAAGGCTCCTTTAGATCTTCCTTCGATTTTCCTTTTCCATTTACAACATTATAGAATCAGCAGTATGATTAGTGCATGGCTGGCAAGTAAACAGTTTTGTAGTCTTTGATGTTGTATAAAAATAAAGCATACAAAAAATATTGCAAATACTAATAAATTCGGGTCTCATCACCCTGAAAGATTGATTTATATATTCCCATTACAACCCATTGCAAAAGGAGATAAATAACAAAAATCTGGAGATAAATTCCAGTCATCACTAACCTTTAAACTCAAACTTACGACATACAAAACCAAGCCACTGAGATCCATTGAAAGATTCATAAATCAATAGGCGTTAAGAAGAAGAAAACAAAACAACTAATCTACAACTAGAGCAAATGCATCCTCTCCACATATGATTCAAGCAACCAATTCTTGAGAGGCTCTCCGCATCCAACAAAACACCCTGAGTTTCCATTCTCAGTGAAAAACGGGAAGTTGAAGATGTTGAGCAGTTCCTCAACTGCTTGTCTTACCATTGACGTGCCCGTGACCCTGCTTCGTCTTCCCCAACCAGTTACTATATCAATCCGTGAAGGACATTCTCCTGAAACCAACATCTGCTTACGGAACCATGCAAGTGTCCTAGATAAGGCGGTGACTGCAGTGCCTTCTGACATTACATGTAGATTTATAAGCCAATAGCTGCAGCTTTTCTCCCTCAATGCATCTGGGTACACATTCTTAACTGCAGCCACTTCCCAGACCGAGCCCGCCTCTTCTTTTAGACCTGACTTGTGCAGAAAATCCACCACTGCATCCATGAGTCCCCGCTTACTCTCTCTGTCCTCGCTGTGCATATAATCAAGGAAATTGCTGACATGGTCACGCACCTTTTGGCCATCAGGACCTGCAGATGGCATTTTAAGGAGAAACATGTGTGCCGGATGACCTGAGACTGCCATTAGCTGGCCACAGAAATCCATGTCAAAGTTTGACTGAGCGTCTGTGCAACAACTTAAGAGCAATGTGTATGTCTGCAAAGAAGACTCCAAACCAAGCGCCAGCATGCTCTGTAATAAACTATAGGCTTCAGACAGCCTATGAACCCTTAGGAAAGTACTGAGAAGGGAATTGCATGTGGGAACATTAGGTCGCAGACCTGCGTGAAGCATTGCTTGATACCACTGCCAAGCTTTTTCCACGTTGCCAGCTTTTCCCCACAAGTCCACCAAAAGACCGTAAACCGGTTCATCAGGAACCCAGCTCTTACACTGCATCTCTGTGAAAACAGCCTCTGCTTCCTCGAGATATCCACAGTGTCCAAGCACCTCCATAACTATACTGTATGTCACTTTGTCGGGTTGAAACCCAGCATTTTTCATGTCTCGGTAGAGCTTCAACGCGCTCTGATAGTTCCGCGCCTTGGCATGCAAAGTTATCATGATGTTGAATGTGACCAAGTTAGGGGTACAACCTTGACCAACCATCTCGCAAAAGAGCCTATGGGCAGCAGGTAAATGCCCCGCTTTTCCAAGACAGTTTATTATAACACTGTAGGTGAAAGTATCAGGAGAAAGCCTCGCTGCTTGCATTCTGTGGTACATGTCCATGGCAATGTCAAGAAATCCAGCTTTAGCATGGATGTCAATAAGGGTACAGTAAGTCACACGGTCAGGCTCACATCCAGCCTCTTGCATTCGATAGAAAACATTCATAGCTTCATTGAGGTAATTTGCGCGGCCATAGCTATGGATAAGCCGGTTATACGTAACGGTATTTGGCTGACATCCATCGCTAACCATCTCGTTGAGAAGCTTGTTTATCTCTCCAAATTGCTTTGCACGGCCAAGGTTACCTACCATAGTGGTATAAGTATGCCCATCATGCTTAAATCCAGGTTGTCTTTTTAGCCAATAGAAGAAACCAAGCGCATTGGCATAATTATCCATCTGTTTAAGAACTTGGTTTGCTTGATATGCATCCATCCTGAAACCAAAACTTTGAAGAGCCTCTTCAGCAGCAGGGCCCCATTTGAATCTCCGCAATATACTAGAAACATTTTCTACCACATATCCAGAGTTACCATACTGCCTAGGTGTTGGAGCGGTACCTGGTGTCACTCTCACCATTTCCCTTGAGGGTTTACTGAAACCTTCAACAGAAGAATGCACATTATAGTCATAACCACCCGACGCATGCCTGGAATCAATACTGGGTCTTTGCGGCATGCTTTTCCTCTTTCCAGATGCAGTATTTGTGGGTAAACCCTGAGCTTCAAACGGATTCCCTGCCACATCATTTGAAGCGTGGTTCAAGCCTTTGACAAAGCCAGATCTTTCAGCTACTTTAGTACCACGAGAGTTGTTTACATGAACTTGGTCTGGTGAATCTTTTGAAGCGGACCTAGGGTAGACTTTAGCAAGGTGCTCTCTTCTGATGACTTTCACATTTGAAGATTTAACACTTGAAATAGGCCTAGTGGGATCAACCATACGGCTTTTAGGCAAACCAACAACTTCGGTTCCACCGGATAGAGGGATCTTGTAGCTTGCTATATCCGACAGGAAATTTACAGTTCCAATACCAGCCTTGAAAATCTGATCCCCAATAGTTGCTACCGCGTCTTCTTCAACAATAGCGGAAACATGGTTTACAGAATCTGATTTCATCGGCAAAACAGGAGAAGAAACATGTTGGGGAAGAAGAGATGGTCTAGTGAAATGCTCAACCTTGGTCGGTTTACTAGTCTCTGCTGGTAATATATTTCCCGCTAGTCCAGCTGCTAAATTAGATGCTCTTTTCCCAGTCTGTACAACTTCAGTCCTAGTTTGCTGGCGTCTCAAGACGCAGCTTTCATCCTCGGCGGATGTACAAGAATTACCATCAGCTGCACTAGATCTTGTCCCACTGATAAAAAAGGATCTTGCTGAACTGGAAAGATTACTGATGTGCTTTGCACGAATCATTGTCTGCAAAAAAGAAAAAAAAATAGCACCAGCTCAGAGAAAGCTCAAAAAGATTCAAATATGGAGCAGAAAAACCAAAAGAGGGGATTCCCTTAAACTATCTTAGCAACCTATTACACTACCTGATATCTCTCACCAGAAATATGTCAACGGAGCCACCAACGCGGTAATTAAGGTTCATGCATGGTCGTGTAACCAAGCTATGAATTAAAAAGAAAAATTACATTTAATTAGCCATATAGCTCTCTTCACCACAAAGATGTATACCTCTCTGTCAAACTTTGTACATTACTTATTCAAAAGTCACCCTTAGTCTTGTACAATTCCACATAGACTCACTAAACTATTTAACGGAAACAAAAAAACTGAGCCTTCCATTTTTCTTTCAGCTTCTCCATAAAGTATCATCCTTCAACACACCAGGAAACCCAGAATATACCACAATGTCTATTAAACAAGAATACTTTTGAGCATCCCCATTTTCGAGATGCAATCTAGCCACATGCAATCTAGCCACAGTGAAACTGAGCCTCTGTTAGAATTTCCACCATCTGAATTCACAGAATCACAGCTAGCTAAATTTAGACCCAACAACTATAGCATACAGTCATATGTTTTGAAAACGTTTAGTCTAAAGGAAAGCTTTAAGAACACTAAGTCCCATAAAACTGAAAAGCAACCCGAGTTCCAAACTCAATCGCTGGGAAAACACCGAGAACGACTCTGAACAACGAAAAGCAGAGAACCCAAGGAGACAAGAGGAGAAACCCACAAATATGTGGTATTTATAGCTAAGAAAGAAGCGAGATTTCCATCGGAAAAGTAAGACAGAAGCGAGATCAACGAGACTAGCAAAGTCACCTTAGAAATGGTGGCGTTTGACTTCCTTCGTCTTGCTTCGTGTTCCCCAGATAACAAAAGATAATAAAGACGAAATCTTCAGGGGAAAGGGAGAAACGAAAACGAGAGAAAAAGGCTGATTTGCCTTCTCCCTCTGTGGCCGTCAAATGTGGAAGCTTCAGGTTTGTTTTGCTCTCCAAGTAAAATTGGGCAGCTGCTTACGACCTTGCAAAGGTCACGACTTTTTGCTTTTACTGTCTCTCTTTTTATTTTTATTTTTATTAAAGGCTTTCTTTAACCTATACCTACTTTTTCAACTATACCCCTTACATTTTTATAACTATTATATAACACCCAGAGACGATAAATGTTTTCCTTTAGGAACTAGCGTAATTGACTGACTACATTTTCAAACTATTAGTAATTATTAGAAAATATTATTTTTTAATATAACAACTCGATTTTCCCTGTCAATTCTATACCAATGTAATGTCGAATTTGTTACTTTTAAAAAGTTAGTGGTTGATTTGCGAAAAGAAAAAGAATATCCGGGTTTAGCTATAAAAACGGCACAAGTTGAGATTTTTATTTGTGTTTATTTCGTCTTAACTTTGCTCCCCTTTGTGCAACGTTTCGGGTTTTCCCTCCTCAAATGTCGCTGTACACGTGGCTTTACTTTCATGTCTTGAATACGACAGCTTCGTTACTTGTTGAGAGAGAGAGGGAGAGCGAGATTTGGAGGATTTACAGTAATTTGATCCGAACTAAGAGCATGATTATCCCCGAAACAGAAATGGGTTTTTTAAACAATTATTTATTATTATTTTGGGTTAAAAGATTTTGATAAGAAACATTTAGTTTTAGGCTGATTAATGGTAAAAACCCAAATGGGTTTCTTAAAAAAAAATGTGATAATAATGTTTTATTATAATATTACTTAATACAAAAATCAAGAACAACCTCTAGAGAATTCCTTTCACTGTAAATAAGAATTTGAATTTTGGTTTATGACTTATGAGTAAGATGTTCGAAGCCTGAAGGAACACATATCTCTTCTCTTCTCTTCTGCAGTTAACCTATCTGGTTATCAATGCCGCTACGACACGTCCATATATGAACGTCTGGCCAAAACGCTGCAGCGCTCTCGTATTCTTAATTGTATACATTTATGATCTGACAGAAAATAAAAAAAGATGTTCAAAAATCTGCTTTGAAACCGATACGAACCACTTGAGGAAGGAAACTTACTTGACGACGATACACAATGTAAGCAAGGGCAAAGAAGACCAAGATAAAAGGAAGAAGCATTGGTGTCACAGGAGCATAGACAAGACCGAGAAGGAAGTAGAGCTGTATCTGAGGCTCCCCAGTGTTAAAACTTAAAACCAATGCTTCCAGGGTCCATTGCTTCCTCTCTGTCTTTCTCAGTCTTAACCAAGAAGGCGTTTTCGAGATGGAACATAATCAGAGGTTTCAGCATCAGAATCTGAAACTATTTACAAGCAAAGCTAAAACAGCTTGCAAAGTAACGGATCATCTTTGGAGCTTTTGTTTATTTTTAGCACTCATGGTGTCTTTGCTTCATCTCTTCCATCTCTTCAGCAATCTTCAGCGACAAATCTTGGTATCTTCGTTTCAGCTCTTCGATTTCATTCTCCATCTTCGCATGTTTGCGTCTGATTTCCTGGTAATCAAATATGAGCAGAGAGAGAGAGAGACTTTCAAGTGTTTGAAAGAAAGAACAGTGGGGAAGAGTTGTGGAAAACTCTTAGAAAGTAACGAACAGAGAAGATGCAAGCTCACCTGTAGTTCTTCTTGTCGCTTCTCTTCTTTTCTAGCTTCTCCTCTGGAATTTTTCTGCACCTCATAGACAAGAGCAGCACCTGCAACCTATAAGAGAAGAAGAATATGTTTGTCAAATTTCATAACCAATCCAATTGATAAAAACAAGTTTAATTAAGAGGAGCAGGTGATCTAATGGGTATTGAGTATTTGATGTTATGTTCTTGGGATCTTGCAGACGCAGACGAATTGAATGGAATACGAAGAACTACGGCTGTAAAAAAGTCTCCTATTGAGTTCTTAAGAGCGATTAAATCAAGAATACGCATGTTCGGGGAAACACTTATGATCAGATAATAAAGACACACACAGGAGTACTCGTTCCGATGGATGATAATAACCCAAGTCTCAATTTTGGTGGAGAATCAAACTCAAAAGATCGGAAATTGGGGGCGTTGAAAAAGGGTTCACCTGTGCAATGTTGATGATGAATTGACGGAATCTAGGGTTGACTCCAGCTTCCTTTTTGAGGCGATTAGCGATGGGTTTGCAGATAGTCTGAAGAGCTAGGGTTCCTAGATTCAGAAGTGGAAACACTATGCTCTGCTGCAACAGAGTCTTCGGCTTGCTCACGAGAAAAATTATCGACGAAAGAAAGAAAACTGAGAAATATCATTTTCTCAGCAAAAAAATTTAACCAATAACGAATGTACACGTGGCCGCTAGAAACGTTTCTTTAGGAACAAATAAGAAACGTTTCTTCCATATTTAGGCTAGATTCGATTATATTTATTATTAAATATTGAGAAAAAAGGCTTAATAAACAGGCGATAAAGATGGTCTAATATCCGTCACCTCCTCTTTAATTTGGACTCTTTTTTTTGGTTCTTACTTGTAGATTTTGTTTCTTTACAAAGTAAATTGAATCAAAGACTATTATAGTAAAAACTGAAGACTCAAAAGATAAAAGACAATCCCAAAACGCACAGAAAATTTTGTGGAATGATGAAGTCAAATAAGTTAGAGATTTTAGCCTATTGATGTGATATTAAATAGGGATAAATGTAAACTTTAAAAAATTTGTAATCAGGGTAACCATGAGTATGAGATCATTTGCATTTTGCAATATTTCGTTTTAAAAAAATGGGCTTTTGTATCTTTTAGCCCTACTAGCCCATTTTTATTTGTTCCGAGCCCAACCATCTGTGTTTTTTTTTCTTTTGAACTGAAGAGCCCAACTATCTGTATTAGCTCGGATCATTTTTCTCTACTAAGAATATAATGCAGAAAATAAATCACTTGATTCTTTTTTTTTTTTGGTAAAAAAAATCACTTGATTCTTGATCCATGCTTATTGGCTTTTATCTTGCTGCCTTCTTATTGTGCTTCATGAAAAGAAACTAAACTCCACCGGATATACATCTTTTTTGAGTTTTTTATTATTATTTATAAGTTTTTATAGTCGAGATTATTTAGGAGTTTATAAATTATAACGTTTGAAGTGGTAAAAAGAAAACTTGAAAAAAAATGTGGTAAGAAAAAAGAGAGGAGCAATCAAATTCTATGGATGGTAAACAACCACACCGAACCCAAATAATAACTAGTTACAGTCTTCACGGTCGAAACACAATTACTGGTGTGTCTCCTCCATATAAACTTAAAAGCCAAAAGCATGGATTCATTTGTATTCTAAATAAATGTTTAATTAGGGTATCCCATAAAGTATATAGTTGTAGCGTTGTAGTTTTGTAGATAAGGGTTTATATGCAAAAGGTGATGGGACTTCAATAAATTAAATAGTTGGCATGACAACGCCACATACACATGCAATCTCAAATATTTGAGTTGAGCCCATCATTTCATACACAATCTCATGTTTTCTCTCATCAAACAAAGTCCCTTTTACGATTTTTTTTTTCAATTGTTATTTTCTTTAAATCATTTGCCAGCTTAAAAGTTGCACAAGATAAAACATGGTCCATCAGCTTGTCCTCTTTTTTTTTTTCTTTTGTGAAATCAAACCTCATCGATATTACCTCCGAAATCGTAATTAATTATGTTTCATGAAATTTTTAAAATAAATTTATACCATATTATGATATATATTTTTTTGAACATAAACCATATTATGATATTAGTGTCTATATTCTTATATATTTATATATTTGAGAAAGTTAATGAGTGTAAACATAAGAAAGTTCGAAGAAAATGTAGCATAAAGTTATTGAATTTTTTTGGGGCTTGTATATCTTATTTTTCTCAACCTAATGTTTTTAATTCCGCTACGTGACTTTCAACTTTTCCATTCTCTTTTGTTGCCGATTGCAATAATTGTCGGTTGGAACTGAAAGTATAACCGGCAAATAAATCTAAGACCTTCTTTCACCTATTACATATCAGTTTTATTAATTGTCGATGGGAAATTAAAGGACGATATGGTTTGCGCAAATGACATATTTGATGTTGTTGTTTGGAAGAAAACAGATAGTTAAGTATTTAACCTTTTTCGTCTGTAAAATCTAAATTGTTAACAGGGAACGAATAAGAACCCGACATGCGGACACTTATGTCAATTCATTTTGAATATGAATTGAATTACTTATTAGGGAAACGAAAAACAAGTCGTTCCCATTTGTTTGCCTTTTTGTTGACTTTGATCAATGGAATCTTCATATTTACTTTTCATTTTATTTGATATGTCACAGAGTAAAAGTACGATTGATTGACAAAGTCTACACCTAATTTCTCCTATCCATATTACAAATCTGATAGGTTTTGAAATTATCTTCACCAAATCTTTTTGCTGATACTTTCAATTCACCCATATACGTAAATGAGTTTTTATATCCTGATGCCAGAAGTTTTACAACCAGAAGTTATTTAAGTTTCATACGAAAATCTTTGAAAATATTAAAATCTTTATGGTAAAAAAAAAAATCGAATCGAATTTAAAGAGTACAGTATATCTATATTTTTAATTTTAGAAAATCTTAATTACAAGTAGAATCCATCAAGCGGATAATTTAGGTAATGTAATTAGAAGGACAAGACAAAACAACTCCCACAAGTATAAATTACACAGTTTTATTTAATACTTAACACCAACTCAAATGAAACCAACGTCACATTTTGTGAGTCTTTGACAATATCATCACCATATCCACTTCGATGGTCAACAACTTCATCAAACTCTCCCTTCCACGTAGCTATATCTCATCCCTTGATTTTACCACCTCAACAAATTGACGGCTATTATTTTTTTCCGAATCATTTCTTTTAATCTCTGTACCCTTTTAAATACACGGAAAGACGAAAAGAGTAGGCAGTACATAAAGTATAAATATAAATTAACCATTTAAAGAACTGAAAACATGCCGTAAAAAATAACAAAATCGCTGAAAACATGCCGTAAAAAATAACAAAATCGCTGAAAACATGCCGTAAAAAATAACAAAATCACTGAAAACATTTCATAACCTTTTTATACATTGTTTGGATAGCAAACATAATTATATGATTTTTCTACAAAAATCGAATTGCGCTAGAATTAGTGCTTAACATCGTATTGTTTCTATGTACTAATTTTTTGGTTTAATTGTACAGATACTGATCAACTTGCTTCCTAACTAAATAATTTATGTTTGATATAATCAAAAAATCAACTTTGCTCAATTTTTTAGCTGATGATATAATATAATTTTTTTTACACACTATCATCAATTTGATCATATTGAAGTTTACGAAAAGGTCGAACCTTTCATTTCTTGAGCTAAACCCGCGTTTTCTCTTCTCTGCAAGACTGCAGCAACTCACCGCTTCGCCGGCGAAAATCCGCCGTCACCGTAGTATTTCCCAGAAAACCCTCCAGGAATTAGCATTAAACGAAGCTTCTCCAAACTAATACTTTCTTCATTTTCGTCTGCTGAGTTACTGAGTTTTGAAAACTCGGAGCATGGGTAATTGTATCGCCTGCGTGAGGTTTGACCCGGAAAACTCAAAACAAACCCAGAACCCGAAGAAGAAACGACCCGATCGGAAACGTAACCCGTACGACGATCCCGATGGTCTAAGATCCCACGGGCCGATACGCGTCCTCCCCGACGTGATTCCGATGAGTCATCGGACTCAGATCAGCGACAAGTACATCCTAGGTCGAGAACTCGGTCGCGGAGAATTCGGAATCACATATCTCTGCACGGACCGGGAGACTCGTGAAGCTCTGGCTTGCAAATCGATCTCAAAGAGGAAGCTCCGGACCGCCGTCGACGTGGAGGACGTCCGTCGCGAGGTCACGATCATGTCCACCATTCCCGATCACCCGAACGTCGTGAAACTCAAGGCGACCTACGAGGACAACGAGAACGTGCATCTGGTGATGGAGCTCTGTGAAGGAGGCGAGCTTTTTGATCGGATCGTCGCCAGAGGACATTACACCGAGCGTGCGGCGGCCACCGTCGCGAGAACCATCGCCGAGGTCGTGAAGATGTGTCACGTCAATGGCGTTATGCATAGAGATTTAAAGCCTGAGAATTTCTTGTTCGCTAACAAGAAGGAGAACTCTGCACTTAAAGCCATTGATTTTGGCTTATCCGTGCTCTTTAAACCTGGTACTTTCCATCAAAATGAAAAAAGGGTTTTTTTTTTCTTTCTTATTTCTAAATTTAGTATCTTTGATCTCCACTGATCTTTTACATCACATTGTTCAAGAGTGTGGTTGACAATTGCGTTCTTATAACAAAAGAGATCTTTTTCTGATGCATTTGCAGGAGAGAGGTTTACAGAGATTGTAGGGAGTCCATATTACATGGCTCCAGAAGTGTTGAAGAGAAATTATGGACCGGAGGTTGATGTGTGGAGCGCTGGAGTTATCCTCTATATCTTGCTCTGTGGTGTTCCTCCGTTTTGGGCTGGTAAAAAGCAGTTTTCTTTCCTGCTAAGAAGATGTTGTATATGCAGATCTATACTGATTGACTGATTCAAGGTTTTGATTGCAGAGACTGAACAAGGTGTGGCTCTTGCAATCTTGAGGGGAAATCTTGATTTTAAGAGAGACCCTTGGTCGCAGATATCCGAGAGCGCAAAGAGCCTTGTGAAGCAGATGTTGGACCCTGATCCCACTAAGCGTTTGACTGCTCAGCAAGTTCTTGGTAATGATAGATGGATCTTGTGATTTTTCATGTTCTTTGCTACTTGTTTCTTGTATAGGGAGCTGAAGCGAAGACACGGTTTCTGTTTTCTCCTTTGCAGATCACCCTTGGATTCAGAATGCAAAGAAAGCTCCAAATGTTCCTCTAGGGGATATCGTTAGGTCAAGGTTGAAGCAATTCTCCATGATGAATAGATTGAAAAAGAAAGCTCTGCGCGTAAGTGTGCTGCCTCTACTCATTGTTTTCAGGTGATTTTAGACTTTTGTTTTTATTGGTTTCTCTTACTCCCTTTTGATGCTTCCAGGTTATCGCTGAGCACTTGTCTCTTCAAGAAGTTGAAGTGATCAGAGACATGTTTACACTGATGGATGACGACAACGACGGTAAAATAACGTATCCGGAACTCAGAGCTGGACTAAAGAAAGTCGGTTCACAATTGGGCGAGCCAGAGATCAAAATGTTGATGGAAGTGGTAAAATTTTACCATTGACACTTTTTTGTCATAAGAATTTGTCTTGATCAAAAGATGAAAAGGATGTTCTTCTTCTCTGGTACTAACATTCATGAATTTTGATGCAGGCGGATGTTAACGGAAAGGGATGCTTGAACTATGGAGAATTTGTCGCAGTGATAATCCACTTGCAGAAGATGGAGAATGATGAACATTTCAGACAAGCTTTTATGTTCTTTGACAAAGATGGAAGTGGATACATCGAATCAGATGAACTACGGAAAGCTTTAACCGACGAGTTGGGTGAGCCAGACAATAGCGTTCTACTCGATATAATGCGAGAAGTTGATACTGACAAGGTCTTTTTCTAAAACGCTATTAACATTATAAGAGACTCTTGTTATAGAAAGATTATTAAATGCTTAGGGGAATCTTCGATGAATTTTGATTTTGCAGGATGGAAAAATAAACTATGATGAATTTGTGGTGATGATGAAAGCTGGTACCGATTGGAGAAAAGCATCAAGACAATACTCAAGAGAGAGATTCAAAAGCTTAAGCTTAAACTTGATGAAAGATGGGTCATTGCATCTCCACGACGCACTCACTGGACAATCTGTTGCCGTTTGATCTTTACGTTTGTTTATCACCTAAACAGAAGCAATCTGATGGCTGTGTTTTCCTCTGTTCAAGAAGAAGGAGGTTTTTATTTACTGGGATTCTTCGTATGTAATTTTTGTCTTACTTCACTTTGCTTCTAAAGATTCTTTTTTTTTGGTTTGGGAAGTTGAAAATTTGTAAGTTACGGGCTTAGTTTAGGCATTTCCACTGGAGAATGAATGTATTTGTACGTAATGTTTGTTTAATTGTTATAAAGCTTCTTTCTGACTTGGTCTGACCATAGTACAGTTATGATTTCAGCAAAACTGACATAAATCAATTGGACAAGAGGTTTATTTGTGTTTGGTTTACAAAGAGAAAGAAAAAGAGTTAGTCAGCTTCTTGAAGTCCATCCAAAACAACAGATCCAACTAACAAAACGACTCCACCAAGAGAAAGAGCACCGGCCAAAACCGCTTGAACAACGACCAGAGTAGTTGAGTCATCGGGAATCAGCACCACGGCTACAATTGCTGCCGTCAGAACCGGGAGTGCAGCCGAGGCTAAGACCGAAGGCGATGTACCGGCTAGCGTTTCAAGGAGACTGAGAAGACCAAGCTCCTCTGCTTTGGAGAAGACACCAAGCTTCTCAAGAGATGACAATGTAAGTCCCAAGCCTTCTGCTTTTGAGAGCAGACCAGATTTCTCAACCTTGCTTAGCACTTTTCGTTTCTCCAGCTTCTTGAAAACGTCAACGTTTACATCTTCGCTCCCTTCGAAGAATAATCCGGCTCCGTACCATTGTTTCTTCCACTTTGCATCATATTTGTTCACCTTGTTTTTGCCCGATTCACAATTACACAAAATTAAGAAAGGATTTATATTAAAAAAAAAAAAAAAAAAAGCTCTGCAAGGGACATCAATAACTCAAATGTGATGTCTTTGTTTCATTATTGAATTGTCTGCATTCTGAAAGAAGCGACCTAATATACATCTATATAGATCAATGTTCATCAAAGTTTACTCCTTTTGAAAGTATTTGACAATCAACTGATGTAAAGCTACTAAACTGTTTACTAAAACCAGAGAAGAACAAATGGAAAGGAAAATGGAGATAGAAAGTGGATTATTGAGAGTTACCTTCTTTTGGGGAGCCATAGAAACGACGGAGAAAGCTGCTGGTGATTTCACGGCGGAGAACGACGGGCGAAAGCGGGGGAGAACGGGATTGGAGAGAAACTGTGTTCGCGGGTGAGCCGCCGGAGACGATATCGGAGCGTTGACAGCCATTGGAGGAATATCGATTCGTAAAGCGATGAGATATTTCCTTTGGAGATGTCTTCGTGTGCTTGTTTTGCCGTTCGCACACACTATCTCGAAACTCTGGAGACAGAGAAACTGCCACGTCAGATGATGTATTTGTGGTTCCAACCAATCATACTCGTTAGCGCTTTATCTCCGGTTTTCACATGTTTATTAGATAATCAGACTTTCTTGACCAAAACTGAATCAGACAATGTCAGTGGTAAAATGATTAGTCAAAATTAAAACAACAGAAAGAAATTACGAACGATTTCCGAAATATTTTGCAAATGGTATGTCATTGAAAATTATGTTCTGTACTTGTTAATCACGAATAATGGTGTATGTGTAAATAATTGTTAAAAATGAGTAATCAATCAATTATTTCAGATTACAGAGTAAACTACGACAAGTTTGACTATTTTTATTGTTAACCTCGCAAATCTGAAATCTCTCTCGTTTGCTTCATAATATTACAGTCAGGTCTCAAGACTCCATAGTCCATACCATCTGATTATAGTTTCCGACAGAATCCCACTAATAAAATAACGAATCATAATAATATGATTAAAATCATAGCTTCTTAGCTTAACCCATAACGAATCTTTTTTATTCTATCTCCTCCTCAGCTCAAATATCACAAGAAACTGCTGAATACTCAAAAACACCTAACTTAGTAAATTTACTCTTCATGACTTCTTTCTTCCTCTCAAAAGTTAAGCCCTTAGATGAGCCGATCAGACAAGCTAGGCAACCGCCGGAAAAAATTGAGACTCGCCGTAGGCATAGTGTCCCGGAACATCGGATGCCGGAGGTAGTAAAACCCTAGAGCCACCGCCACCATTTTCGCCGGAACCACATACAGAACTATTGTGATCGCCAAACAGATTGCTATGAACAGCTTCGTCGCTCTCGGATCTCTCCAGCTAACCAACGCTTGAATTCGTTCACCTTGCGCTGCAAAATCGCCTAGAATGGTCTGAATCCTCACCGCTAAGATCCTTAACCGGTCGTACCTAGCTCGGATTACTTCTGGTCGCCTTGAGCTCGGTATGGTGTCGAATTCTTCGTCTAGTTCATCAGGATCAACGGTTTCCGCTTGTGATAACCTGATATCCATACCAGCCGGTATCTTGGGTCTAAACCGGTAGTACCAAACTCCGATCATCACCACGTACAAGAACGCCGTCGGTACAACCAAATCAGGGTACCAAACAAGAACCAGATACAGAATATGGACTAGCACAGTAGTCACCGGGTTCCTCCACCGCCGGATATTATCCAACCACTTAGCTAAACCCACTGCCCAAGCTAAAACCCCAACAATCCTATACCAATTCGCTTTGCTCTTCCTCATGCTCCACGAGTGAGAATCCGCATCCAACATATATCGAACCACCTCCGGTCCCAACGGTGGTTCTGCTCGAGCCAGCCACGCTGCAACCATTTTCGTAGCGGCTCCTCTCAATGCATCCTGTTGTGCTACACCTAAAGGCCTTATATAGTGCATCCGAGGCAGAAGTGGTTGTCCGTAAGCCGCGCAAACATCAGGTAACAGCGACGGGCACGCGAACCGGACCGCCACTTCGATTTCACCCATCTTTTTCAGACCGCTAGGTAAGAGAACCAAGAGAGGATACGAATTGGTGTACACTTTGTTGCTCTCTAACGTCGAGACTCGAATCCGTATCTTCCCTATCCGAGTGTCAGGTCTATCATCGGAGACGTCCGAGAACATCCTCCAATTGTCAAATACCCCAACGGTTAGAACAGTGCAAGGATCGTAAACCTGCCACGTGTACTGCTCGTGCCATCTCGGGTCGAAACTGTCTGTTATGGTTCGTGTCCGGACCCATTTCTTGCCGTACTTAGCAACACAGTAAGCATCAGTGGAACCTTTACCTCCGTTTTTAGCCTTCATCGGCAACAACCCACGAGCTCCGAGAATCCCCAACTCAAGTATTCCGATTGGTGGTTTCCAGAGCTGTTTAGCCGTCGGTCGGAAATCGCTGCACACGTGCGCCGCCTCTTCAAGCACGTGATACCCACCTTCAAGACAAAGCCTAAGGCTAATCCTTCCGCAGTAAGGTCCACCACCACCTCCTCCTCCTCCACTTTCTCCTTCTAAACTGTGCCATTTCGACGGCACGAAGCGTTCATCGATTCTCTGCTCGATGGAGCTCACTGGGATCATGGCGTGCCCTAGAACCGTTGGTTCTTTAGTCGTCCGGTCTTCAACCATCAGCATCAAGCAGTCTTCCAATGGTTCTCCAGCGACGAAGATCATATCCTCGTGCCAATGGAACGACCCGCTGTGGTTATTCATTGAGCCTCGTCTTGTACGCGCCGACTGAAACCCTAATTGAGCTTTGACACGGACCTCAGGCGCCGTCAATGGCGGAAGGTTTGGAGCAATGTGGAGATCCTGTGCTTCGAGAACCGTAACCCTCAAGTACCAGAGCTTCGGCGATTGGTATACCTTTGAGCGTGTGTGAGCTACGTGTGGAGCGTCGGAGCTCCACGCCTCCGGGAAAGCTTCGTCTACTTGAGTGCCGATCCAAACAGAGAGCTGAATATCGCCAGAGACTCTCCCGGAATTCTGATCCGCGGCGGATCCTTCGAGCCGGTACCACTGAGGCGCGAGCGTACTGTCCGGCGGATCGCGAACGGGAACCTCGGAGAGATCGAAACATACTCCTCCGAGAAATCCCTCCGACGAAGCGTCCCAAGCGGAGATCTCGAGAGTCGCGCCGGAAGCAGCGGAATCTGACCGGTTATGACCAAGTGCGAAAACCTGATTCCACTCCGGAGAGTCTGTTGATTCGCCGGGCCGGTTAACGGCCGGTTTAGACCGGACGAAATGGTTCGATGTCCGGACTTTGACGTACGCGCTCTCGTTTGGCGGTAGCCCACGCGCCTTCACAATCCTAACAAACAGATACTGCATTGGCTCAACAAGATTGTAAGGATGATGAGTCTTCTTCTCTATCGTCGCATCTCCTCCGATTTTGCTGTTGATAACCCTAGGCGAGAAATCCCCATTTGGTCTCTTCGTAACCCTAATTCTGTCTCCGCCGGGAGGTCTCCCTACCTGCATCTTCCTCACTTCCGGTGGATAATAATGCACTTCCCCCGCCGATGGACGCGACGGAGGAGGTGGCGGAGACGGCGGCCGTGGAGGATGGTTATCACCGGGACCTTGCATTACTTGTTGCGGTGACTCCACGACGACAACCACCGGTGGCTGTTGAGCTTCCGGATAGCTACGGCACATATCCCCATGATTTTGAACCGATTCGAAAACCCTACCTTCGTCTACCACGACTACATTAGGTTTCTCCGGCGGGAGATTCTGCATCTGCTGCGGCGGCGGAGGAAACTGTTCATCCGCTTCTTGCGGCGGCGGCGGTTGCTGGCCACCAATCGCCATGTCTTCGTCGGCGACCTCGTCGTAGTAGTAAATCTTAAGCCCAATCTCACCGCGAATCCAGCTGAAAACGCTCTTCTTCTCCAAGGGGAAATAGACGAGACCTTCCTCGCCTCTTCTAGAGAACTGGCTTCCATAGATCTTAACCCTACCGAGAAAATGGTTTTTCCGGCCGCCACCGTTGCCGAACCTCTTGTCGTTGTAGACCTCGACATCGAGCTCGTCGTAGTCCATGTTTTTGGGGTCGGAGACGGCGAAATCGAGCATCTCGTTCCAGATAGGGTTTAGGTCACGGAACTTGGTGGAGGTTCGTTTCTTCTGAGCATCGAAATCGACGACGACGTATGCGCTTGAGCTGCCTTGACCATCTTTGGGGAGAATATTACGCGCCTCCACGACCTCGACGACGAGCCTCCGCTGGGTCCTCGACGGCGGAGGATCCGATTGAAATGGCGTCGTGTTCATAGTAGTCGTGCTCTCATTTTTCGAGAGTGTTTTCTTCTCATAAGAGAGAGAGAGACAGAGATAGCGTTTTGGTTGTTTGTGACAGAGATTACGTTAATCGCGGTAGAGAGAGAGAGAAAGAAAGTGTTTTCTTTTCGAGGCCTTCCTTTATTTATTTGAATATATTCCTCCTTTTAAGCTTTTCGATTACATGTTTTCTAATTAAATTTTCGTTTCTTTAACGAAAAGATAACGACCTCATTAGCGAAATTTGAAAAAAAAAACTTAATTCTGGTGGATGGCATAAAGGTAGGAGGAATATTTGGCGTAAGAGTGGAGATAATGGGAAATCTGATTCCATTCTCTATCGCCAAGGCTTCGTTTTATTCTCGCTTTTTACGTGCTCTCCGATTTTATTATTGTACTATCTCATTTATTTATTGGTGTGTTGATTCTGCATTTCTTTTATTATAGTATTAGTAGGGTACTTTTTAATGTTCCTGTTAGACATTACATGAAAAAAATTTGGCGAGCGAGGTTGTTGGATGAAATCGTTACTACTCCCTCGGTTTCATAATAAGTGTTATTCTGACATATTTCACACATATTAAGAAATTAATAAAATATAAAAATATACCCCTAATTAATATATTTTTATAACATTTAACTATAAAGACTATTATTTTTAAATGAAGGATAAAACGGGAAATAAGAGTAAAAAGTTACATTGAAAATGCAAAATAATACTATTTTTGAAACAAAAATGAAATCTAAAACGACACTTATTATGAAACAGAGGGAGTATTTACTTAAGTAGTTTCTTAATCTAGCAAAGAAAAGCATGCTATTGTTATCCTATCACTATTATAAGGATGATTAATGTTTCCCATTTAAAGTCCTTTATATTTTATAAATGCCACTTACTATTGTACTCGATTCCCGAAATCAACCCCATCATCAAGGCCCAAACATCCGCCCCATTTTTATTTTTATTTTTGGTAAATCGAGGTCATTGTTGTAGCTAATTTTTGTTGACTAATTTTAAAACGTTTTAGGTCAAAGAAAAACGATCAAATTATTACTTGTGACTTGTGAGTTTTATTCACTTAATGTTATTGGACTTTCACATCAGAAGGTAGATATTCACTGATAAATGAGCACAATTACTATGCAGTGGGTTCTTTTTTATGACAAATAAAACCAAGAAAATCTTGTTTTTATTGCGTTATGATTTATGAATACTATCATTTAATGTGAGAAGAGAAGTAGGTAGGGACCATTATGTTCCTTTGATTTTGTATCCCACGGTACACGATAAAGAAATTAGCCCCCTCGTGCTGTCTTCGCTAACCATTGTTTCCTTAAAGTTTCAAAGCAATTGTTTTTGTTGTATTGTTAAATAACCGGTTTATTTATAAGCAGAAGAACCCGTAATCGGTTTGTTAAATGTATCGACCCGGTTTTGTTCAGCACAACACAAAAGTGACGAAATTAGTCAAATGGAACATGAAAAGAAATGAATATATACTTCTCCAAATAGTGTATAGCTCATGTGTCAAACCTCGTTTTCATAAAACTGAAAAAGCATCATCGTTTTCATTAAAGTTCGATTTTTTTCCCACACCTTCTTTTCTTTATCACACAATACCTCCATTCAAAGAGCGTGTGTGGAAATGATTATCTCCACTGATCGCTCCGGCTAAATATTCACTGCTCTCCTTATCATTGCCATCAAATTGGTATCTCCATGGTGGTTCCAATTTGATAAACAATAAATTATAACACCGATGATATAGAAAACCCATTAGCAATCATAAAAAGGCTCGGTCGATTAACATTCAGAAAAGGCCCGGCCTAGTTACAACAAAGAAAGACGTGGCCTATTAACAATCAGAAAAGCCCATAACTTCCAGCAATAATTCTTTTTATTTACAAGATAAGACAACACACATTGATTGATTCTACTGTAAACCCCATTCCCATAATACAATGAAAATACAAATGCTACTCTTCTTCAGTTAATCGGCTGCAGAGTTGTTGTTGCCTCATGCTCAATTGACTTGGTGAACTACAAAAACAACAACACAAAGAATCAAATTAGGGTTTAGGAAACAAGGAAGCGCGATGTTAGGTTACATTTTCTAAACAACTCGCACCTGAGAAATCTTTAGATCAAGCTCATTCCACTCTGAGGTTGGGTTGCTTCCTGCTACTATCCCTGTCCCCGCATAGATCAATGCCCCAAGACCCTGTAATAACTCAATATAAACGATTTAGACCGGTTTGCTAATACTTAGGAAAATGTTTTTTTTTCTTCTTGGCTAGGGAGAGATGTCAAAATAAGCTCACCTTTTCAACTAGAGCTGATCTGATTCCGACTGCAAATTCACTCTCATCACCACCAAAAAACCCAATAGGCCCGGCGTACATTCCTCTATCAAATGATTCTGTAAGAAGCAAAATGTTTGAATACGGATTATTGTTAATCTCTAAGAAAAAACATAGGCATTTTGGTACTAATAGACTGTTGAACACCCCCCAGAGAAAAGTCAGATACTTTACCTATTTCCTTAATCAAAAGCCGGGCTTCTTCGGCTGGAAGCCCACAAACAGCTGGAGTTGGATGCAGAGCAGCCAAGATGTCAAACTGTACATCGATATAGGACAAAAGGTTAAGCCTAAATGAAGGAAGAAGAGCTTGGCCTATGATGTAATATAATTCCAATACTAGTTATCTCACCTCGTCATCTTCCTTCCTAAGGTTCCCCGCCAATTGAGAATATAAGTGTTGCACTCTTGCAAGCTTCCTCACAGTTTTTTGGGGCTTAACAACTACCCTGTCACATATAGCCTGCAAAGCAAGAGAAAATATAATAAGAAAAACAAATCTAAATATTATAGAAGAATGGTTTCTAGATTGACATGTATTGGCCTCTGCATTTGATCCTGCTTAATAAAAAAAAAAAAACTGAAGTTGCAAAACTATGAATTGAACTTACGTTTAATTTTTCTCTAATATTCTCTCGTACAATAGAGAACTCAAGGTCGTCTTTGGGACTGCAACAGTTGTACAAATCACATCAGTATGCATATCCGGAAATTTTTAATGCATAAGACTGGAGATATGGATTCTATAACTGTTCAAAGCACAAAAGCAAAATATTTACTTGGTTAGTAAGTCACGCTCTATCTCCATATCACGAGCCCTTGATGCAGCTCTAGGCCTAGTTGCAGCCAAAGCTTCACTGCAGACACCTAACTGACTCCTTTGGAAAAGTCTCTCAGGCTGTTTCAAATAGATATATATAACTCTTAAGTAAAATTATATTAAAAAAAGTGCACATATCTTTACTGACAATCGTAACAACAGACTACTTAAAACTTACCGTGTTTCCTATAAAAGCTGGTGCACCTGGTGGTTGAAGACAGAACTGATACGCATCATGCCCTTCACCCTGTCGTTTGAGTGAAATCTAAGTCTTTAAATTGTTTTATATGCTTACTACACAACATCCAGAGACAAAAACGAACCTGTAACTGTGCTAGCCAAGCAATGGGATCAATATCGGTATCCGTGATGACCCTGCTGTTGCGAGCAAGCACAACCTGATTTTGCAAACCGAAAACATAAGTTAAGTGGAAACCATAATTGTGTAAGAATAGATACGGATATTGTAACTAAGAAATCTACCTTGCTAAGGGATGAACTCTTTTGCTTTATCATCTCCAAAGCCTTCTCTACAGCAGGGTAATAAGCCCCTTTTGTAGGAACATGATTCTTGCTAACAACAGATACACCTAAACATTCCCTCCGTAACTTCACTACATGAGAAGAAACCTGACACACAACAAAGTTTGAAGCAACAATAACGCCGTTAGTATAAAGACCATCCCAATAAAAACAGGGACTTTATTTAAGCTATGGAACCTGAAGCATCGTCTCCTGGAGTGCTTCAATGGCGTTTTCCAGCGTCCAAGAGAGCTCATCGTCCCAAGCAACAGTTGCAGCCAACATTGAGCTTCCTAGAAACTCATTAAACTCAACCTGTGCGTGTAAATGCATCAGTCAATAAGTAGGCATCCCAAAAAAACTCTTAGAAAAAAAAAAAAAAAAAAAAAAAACAGAATTTTCAAGGTACCTGAGGCACTGCAAAGTAAAATGCACCAAAAGGTTCCCATTCTACAGAGATCTTTCCATTGGGATCAAATCGCATTCCCCCATACGCACGAATCAGAGGTGACTTAGAAGACAGAAACCTTCAATACACGAATTAAAAAAAAAATTGATGAATCTCGGAGAATTTTAACAGATCTAAAAGGCATAGGAATCGACGAAATTGTAAAGATTTGTTTACCTTCTGATGGATCTCCAGTCATCATGAGAGAAGGGATCAAGGTCACGGAAGAACACGGCGGATCCGATACCGGCGACGCTAACCAGGTTACGATCAGAGGAGGCTCCTCCGTTTCCGTTATCATTGTCGCTGGCTAAGTCGAGAAGAAGATCGGGACGACCAACGTCGCTGCGACGAGAGAAGAAGCACCGAGGCTGAATCTCGTTCTGTGCCTGAAGCCAATCGATTGCTCCGATTTTCTGGTCAATTGGCACCTGCGCCCCAAAACCGAGTCTAATTAGGGCTTTTCAGATAAACTGCGCGGGAAATATTCGACTTTGGTTGTTTTAAAAAAAAAAATTGAAAATATGCGTTTTTTTACCCCACAAACTCAGTCAATACTTTTTCTAGCTAAATATGGCTAGATCCTAATCAATAATCAAAGGGGTATAATTAACATTGTTAAATTGGATTAAAACCAGTTATTAATCTTTCGATGATTTTTCTTTCTCGAATGTCAACTCTGAACTTGGTCAACGTTAATTTGACATTTTGACTAAAGGACGATGATCTAATTCAGTAGCTAGATTGACTAGCGGATTCAGGTTCTTTCTTCCTTAGTAATTATTGCTACGAGCCAATAGTCAGAATTTCTTTCTTTGAAGAGATTGTTTATGATTAGTAAGCAAAAGCAACAATCATTTATATAATAACAATAATAGTCAGTATTTGACCGATGACATCGACCCGACCTTCTTGGCTTCTTTATAAAAACAGATCCTATATTCTACGTAATTACTGTAATTAAAGTAAGTGAATACCCCACTTGAAGCCTTTATGTCTGCTTGTTTATGGAGTATTACAAATAATAATAATATTTTTTTGACTCATCCTAAACTATAATAAATTATTTAAACTCGTTCGTCTACTGATTAAGAAATATTTAAAACATTATCCCAACCAAACTTGATTTAAAAAAAATTAGCATAGAAAGTTCGTAAGTTGTATGTTTCAAAAACCGTTCGAGCTAAACAAATAAAACGTTTTTATCTCAAGAAAATAATGAGTTTTTCTCCAAAAAAATAATAAAATGAAAAGGTAGTAGTATAATAGTATTATTATAACTATATCTCCTTTTTTATATGTTTTCATCAACTAAAAGATTCTCCTAAATGATTCGGCTCTTATTATTAAAAAAACTTAAACGATTAGGCATAAACGATCCGGCAAGGAAACAAACTGAAGAACGATATCACCATAAACCAATCCAAAAGAACCACGTGGCGTGATCTGATTCTTTCACTGACAGAGAATCGGATTTTGTCTAAAACAAAAACAGAGCAAGAGTCATCAGTCATGTGTACCTGTAACCGGACGACGCCTGAGGAAAACGACGGAGGTTGAGATTTCAGCTTCGACACGGCGGAGATTAACCTCTCAGTGGCGGCTTCCGGCGACAAAACAGTCGCCGTAGTCCTCGTCTCCACTGTTCCAAGTGGCGTCTTGAAATCACCCTCGCATCCGTTCATAGACATCGAGCACGACATAAACCTCTGCAATTATCAAGAAAAGTTTCTCAATTAGTCTACGCTCTTCGAGAAAGATAAGCACAGAACAGAGCCCGAACAAAAAAAAAAAAACAGAGAGAAAAACAAAAAAAAACCTTGCGGGAGAATAATCTGGTGAATGGGGTTGGAGAGTAGTTACGAGAGATGGAAATGGAGCTGTGTTTTTTAGTATTTGAGCCCAGAAAACGAGAAGAGAGCTGAATTGACGCCATTTGGTGAGAGTGAGTTTTAAAATATTTTTTGTGTGGATTTTTTAATTTGCTAGCTGTTTGTAGCAACTAGCAAGACACTAGAGACTATTTTTTGGTTTGTTTTTTGTTTGAAGAAGAGAGATTGCAAGAAATAGACTTGTGGTACGTCTGAATAAATAGAGGGCGGGTTTGAGTTGGGTCCCATTATACTGAAGATTCATTTCACTTTCACAATTAAATTTCTTAGAATTTCTTGTTTTGTTAAGTAAACGACTCAGAAATTTTCGTATTTTTTCTTTCAAGTGTACTTTTCTTTCCTTCTATCTTTGTTTATTCAAAGAACAGTTTTTTTAAAATTGTTCGTCCACCATTTTATTTCCTAAAAAAACTGGTCTAATAAAGAAAAAAACAAATTTGTTGCACAAACAAAAGAAGAATTTTTTTTTTTGTCTATTTATGTGAAGCGTGGAATTATATTGCAACATTAAAAAGTACAACTGAATAAAAAATGATGTTAAGAAGAGGAGATATAAAAAATAAATAGAATACCATACCAAAAAATGTAAAATAAACATCATACTTGGGGTACAAGTACTTCAACCGTATTACCAAAGGATGAAAAGGTTTAAGATTTTTAAAGTGAACTAATTTGCACCCACCAACATTAGAGAGGTTCTCCAGAATATATACCATTTAAAACAAACAAAAACCCACAATTTTTAACAAAGTCTAAAAAAAGGTATTTGAAGTCACAAACTTATTTTCTGTAAAAGGTTATAGAAAACTAAGAAAAGGTAATGTTTTCATAATGTTTATTTGTATTTGAAGTTTGATAATATGACACGGCAGCAAAAATGATATAAACCATTATACTATTATGTACATGTATTTTATGTTTTTTTTGGTAAATGATGTATTTTTCTGTTACTTGTTTAAATTAACCAAAACAGAGATATATAAATATATGACGGGTCATAATGTCTCCATGTGATAATGGTATTTGTTGTATCTTAAATAGCAGGAGAAAATGACAATAATAATGCAGGAGCTAAAGTAATTTGATTGACCAAATGTAATAATGGTATTTGTTGTATCTTGATCTGTCGTTCATCAAATTATAATCGTCGTAATGGGAATTTGAGTACACTGTTGATTTAAGGACTTTTTAATACAAATATACATAAAAAACAATTTGGATTTCTGCGAAAAATTGCAGGAGGTATATTCATAAATCAGAAAATGTCAAAAATATTGTATATCATGCCGCGTTTTCTGATTTATGCGTTATGGATTACACCGTTTCATTCATTGCAACGAGGTAACAAGTGTGGTAGAAGTAGACATGCATATTGACATATTGTTTTAGTTGAAATATAAAGACCCTTAAATATAAGGACATGCAAATTATTTTTGATAAACAGATTTTGTTGTTTGAAGAAAACAATAGTATATTTTAAAGACCTTGCAGACCCTTACATTATTTGAGGAGTCAATTTATTCGAATCATCTTCTTTGCTGGCCAGCACACTTTGGCTTTTTGAACATAATCGTGATTCATGGATGGAATATAAATTATTTCAAACGATATTTGTATGTAAACTGAAACATAAGTGAAACTACAAAGGTCGTTAAAAAGGTGAAAATATAAAGATTTGTTTTCACTTATTTAATTAACATTTTGAGTATATCACAGTTTCGTTACAAGTGAGAGGAGTGCATAGTGGAGAGTTGCAGCAATTTCCCCTACATTTCTTTGAAATAACCAAGATACACATATTAGTCCATGTCCATATGATGATTATGATGGCTCACCGGCTACTTTAGAGAGAATGGTTGTTTTTCTTCTTAGAGGAGTCTAACTGAATAATCGTGGTCAAAACGAATATCTTAAGACTATAAAAGACTTGACTTCTAAAGTCAAATTGTTTTTTTATCATCACGAGCTATGAAAATTAGGAAGTCTTTTAAATAAGCCAAAGTAATGAAACCAAACCACAATTCAACTAGCATTGGCTGATGTAAAACTGAATAAACTGTAACTACACACGGTCCTAAGATATTATATAATAGTATGACTTTAAGGTCATGAAATTTCCGACGCGGTCACTGATGATCACAATTTTCTCTATTATTTAAGACTTTGAACGGTTGTTGTGGATGCTATGGACTCATCCGTAGTTCGTCAATTTGATTAACTTTTTCTTTAAGTGTAATGACTTACGATATGGTTCAGAATGTTGAACACAGTTGGTAACACTGTTTCTTTATTTTAGTACTATACAGCTTTACATTATAAAAGCTAAATAATTATACGTACATATATATATATATATATATGTTGAGTTTAGACAACTTCTACAATTTTCTCGGAATTGAATAGTTTAGTTCTCATACTGCTTTTTTTTCAATAATTATTATAAACACGTTCTAATTAATATCGATAACAACTGTATAAAATTGTCTAAATGTCAAGATATTATGGTGGTTAGGAAAAAAAAACAAGAGATCTTGCATATGCAATTAATTAGCTCCCTTTACGCGGCACAAACCAAACTTGCTGGTGATCGAGCAAATCCGACAAAAAGAAAATTAGAGACTATGGAAACATCGAATCGCAATAAATCATCTTTCGCTATCCGTAAACACTAGCTTTAGTGACAAACAAAATCTATATTTCTATGAGCTTCAAAAAGATCCAGATTTCGGCCAATGAGCTTCGAAGGATCTTGGAAATCACATAAACATGTGTATCTCGGGAGAGAAAATCTTAAAGTCAACAACAAGAGTACAATGTCTACCTGTGCAAATACAAAAACTTGGGCAAACAACAAAAATACAGTGTGTAAAAGCTACAAAGAGTATTTACTGTTTAGAATCCTTGTGTTAGAGCAAAAACACGTCCCTTTAAAGGTGGAGGCAATGCAGAAACCGCATCTTCGATTTCCTGTGAAACTCGCAAAGATTCAGGGAAGAAAGTAACTGTCTTTTTTCTACTGTTACATAACTAGATTGAGAAAACACACCTTCACTGTATACCGAGCCGAAAAATGAATCAGTAGGATTGCTTTGTTTTCAAACTTTTCAGCATGATTAACTATCTGCAGTTTTTAAGTAATTCACAATGAGGGAAAAAATTATACGAGCATCAAGAGACAGAGAGTAACAAGGTTTCAGAGAGACGAGGAGACTCACCTCAGACAAATGGATATGTCCAAAATCTCTCGCATGCTCTATGGATACCGAATCATTAAGAAATGTGCTCTGCACAGGTGGAAATAGAGACAACAAAAGTTTCCCTTTAAAAAACAAGGCAATGAAACTTGAACCAGGCAAGAGGATAACGTCAAGCATCACGCACATTGTCCTAATTCATATAATCAGCAGCAACAAATATTCACCTCCATGACGAGAACCCTTGCCTTGAGAGCATCAGCGTTATTCTCATCAGCTACAAAATCTGACGTTGTATCCCCTGTAAAAGCGACTTCAGGAGTTGTTATGCTGTTTGTTATCTGCCACCAAAAACCCTTACCAATTAAACAGGCTTATATTTTTGAAAATAAATATTCCACAACTACTCACTGTGTGATAGACCGACGTAAGAAAACATTGACAAGCAATTTAAGGGAAATTAGAGACAAACCTCAACACCTGAAGCCTTCAAGTTCTTAATTTCATTTCCAGAAAGGCCAATATACTCCTGCTTGAGTTTCTGTTTAGTTGAGTAAACTACATAACCCTGCAATGTCCCACAAAAAGCATGAATTGAATGAAGAATAGAAAGAACAGTAGGAAGAGACTGATGTGAGAATAGTTCAAAGAACCTGGCTTTGGATGACATGGTATGTCTTAAAGGCTTTCACTTTGAGATCTTTCCTTATAATAAACTCCTCCCCTACACCAACAAGTGCCCAAGGTTTAAAACAAAAAAAAGAACAAAAACCCCACAAAATAAACCCCAAAGCTCAGGCTGCAATGGATGCCAGAAGTTGTATTACCAATGTCCAAGCCAACAAGATTGTGCTTTAGCTCTGAAGAGTCTAACTTTCTGTGAACCTCGAACAAACTCTCGACGCATTCTTTAATGGACTTGGGCACTATAATTGTTGGAGGCTTCATTTTGTACAAGCCTCTAGTCGCAACATACATTGGTAATCCACCCTATCAATTGAGTTCACAGCTAAACGAAAGTGACACCAAAAACGAATAACACAGCATAGGCTAATGATAAACACATGATGGGGTCAAAAAGGAGTTTGTTCTTACGATATGATCCATGTGGGAGTGAGAGATGAAGAGGAAGTCCTGAGAAATCGAGCGATGTGGGCAACGACCAATGTCGAAAGCTAGCCGAAGAGAAGGAAATATGATGCACGTCTCGTGCCCTCCAATCGACAATCCATCGATCGGGTACCCTTCGATTTCCATTACTTTCTTCTTCTCCATCTCACGCGAATCTTGGCTCTGACTTCCTTCTGCTGACTCTTGGGAATTGAGCACAAGGTGTTCGATGATTTGTCTCACGAGCTTCCAGCCTTCCATGATTCAATATTTTATTATTTTCTCCGCTCTCTCTTTCTTTTTGATTGGGCTTAGGCCTATAATACTTAGGCCCATAATAGTACATCTTCACTCGAGCGGTTTGATTTGCACGCGTGGACGCATGTGCAATCGCACCGGCTAATAAAAAATTCCCCACGCGCCTCACTCGTGCAGAAGCTAATAGTGTATTCCATATTCATCAACAGTAGAAGGGTCTAAATGTAAATTTACTACGAATGCTTCATATGAACGTAGCGGCATTCTTACACTTGTTCTCGAAGTAATGTCGACGATTTCGGACAATTTGAATTCGTTATCTGTAATACTTTAATTAATGTAGATTTAAAATGGTCCGAGTCCATACGAAATACCCAATTTCTGAATACTCCCAAAAAAATTTACTTTACCATTTTGGCATTGAATGTTTTTCCTCTTTAAATATTGCTCTCTTTTTTTCCCTTTTCGAGTTCTGATTTTGTTTTTTTTTTGTTTCCTGTAAAAAAAGTAATAAATTAATTAATTAATTAATTAAAACTTTGGAGATGATCCAACGGTTAGAAATCAACGGCGTAAGTTTGGAGTTATGGAGATGCGCTTACTTTTTGGTTAAAATTAGAAATATATGCTGGAAGAAATATAAGTATATATATTTTCTCTTTCCTTCTGGTCACTGAAACTATCACCAAAGAGGAGGAACAGTTCTTAAAGCTCCGGGAAGAGGAATACAGAGACGCAAATGCAAGCATTTCACTAAAAACCTCTTAGTTTCTCATTTCTCGGTATAATTTTCTTCCTTTTCGTTTTTCTGTTGTCTGAATCGGGCTCGGATTTTAGAACAGAGATCCGACGGTTACTCGAACCGACATTTTAGGACATTGTTCGAGTAGTGTGGATTTTAGAGGGATCTCTCTATCTGGGGGTTGTTTTATGATTCTGTCGGTTTTTCTTCCTGTTTCTTTATCGTTGTTCATTTGGAGTAACAAGTGTTGGTAGATTTTGGAGTCCCTAGGGTTCTTCTGCTTTGCAGTGTGAGTTTCAGATCTGGTTTTGTACAGTCGATAACTTTCTCATCTTGAGTATTATTGTCACATCCAAACTTTGTTAATCATTGTTCTTAATGATTAATGTTTATCTTTTCAAGCTTATTATTAGAGTTGATTATAAAAAGAAAAATGATGAACCGTTTTTTTTTTCTATGATTAATTTATAAACGTTTGATTTAATGTTAATTTTCTTCATTTTTCACTATTTGCAGTAGTACTTGTTCCCATATTCACATAGTCATGACTCATGATAGAGAAATGATGCTATCTTCTTGAGTAATATAAATCTGTGTTATTGCTTGGACAATGCAGGTGATTTAGTTCTATACATCATGGGCAAGTCTACAAAGTGGATAAAGAATGTACTACTTGGAAAGAAACCATCTAAATCTAGTGGTTCCAGAGGAAAGGAGGTAACTAGTTCTATATATTATATGATGATGCTAGTCTAAAGTGTGTGGAATTTGGAACGGAATCGTGAGTTTTTGTGGAGGAGAAAAGTAGTGGTTTTCGACAACGAATTTGCTCGATACAATGACATGAGTTTTTTTTTTTTTGGTTTTGATCTAACTAGTGTTATCACGCGCAGAGAGTTGTGAGTGGAAAAGAGGTACTGGTTACTGCAAAGGTAGAAGAATCCGATGTGGTATCAGATCTTCCATCTTTTGCAAATGCAGCAACCAATAGCGTTGATAGAGGCAGTGGTATGTTGGAGACGCAAACTGTAGAACCTGAGGAGATCTCAGATGACGACATACAGCTTCCTGAGAGCAAACCAGCAGATTCTCAAAATGCTGCACCTGTGCAAGACAATTTACTGTCTGATGCTGAGAGAATTCAACAAGAGATTGCAGCAACGTCTGTGCAGGCTGCGTTTAGAGGTTACTTGGTAATGAATCGAGCTATTTGGATTGTTATTGGTTTTTCCTTTTCGGTATATCCTGATCTGATCTCATTATGTGAAGGCTCGTCGTGCGTTTTGGGCACTCAAAGGCATAATAAGGCTACAAGCACTTATTCGTGGTCACCTGGTTAGGAGGCAAGCTGTTGCAACTCTTTGCTGTGTCATGGGAATTGTCAGGTTGCAAGCGCTTGCTCGAGGACGAGAGATCAGGAATTCTGACATTGGAGTTCAAGTTCATAGGCATTGCAGGTTGCAGCTGCTTCAGGTACTAATACTTTTGCTTCTCTCTGTAGATTTTCAGTGACTTTTAGTCCAGAAAGATATTCTAGTTGGGATATTTGAGGAGAAATAACTTTTTGTTTTCTCTCGTCAAATTAGAACAATCCTGCTGACACAGATCGTTACCTGGGAATCAAGAAACTAACAGCCAACGCTTTTGCTCAGAAGGTATGCTCATTGACAGAGCTACTATATATTACAATAAATTAGTACCATCTAAATAAGATGAAAAAGAGCAATCTTCGAAGTTATAAAATTTTGTTGTCTTATTTTATGGAGTTTCTAATCTTTTGTTTCAGCTTCTTGCTTCATCGCCAAGAGTGATACCTGTACACACCCCCTATGATTCATCCAATCCAAACTCAAACTCAATCTGGTTGGAGAACTGGTCAGCCTCATGTTTCTGGAAACCAGTTCCTCAACCAAAGAAAACAATTGGGAGAAAACTCCAGAACAGACTTGCCAATAATGCTCAGATAGTCGAGGCTGAATCTGCTAAACCTAAGAAGAGTGTCCGTAAAGTCCCTGCTGCAAATATTGAAAGTTCCTCAGTACAGACATCTTTTGAGTTTGAGAAACCCAAACGCAGCTTCCGAAAAGTTTCAAGCCAGTCTATAGAACCACCTGCTGTCGAAAATCCTCAGATTGAACTTGAAAAGGTTAAACGTAGCTTGAGGAAGGTACACAATCCTATAGTTGAGAGCTCTATACAACCTCAACCAGTCCCTCATATGGAAGTTGAGAAGCCAAAGCCTGTTGAAGAGAAGACAACTGAATCATCATACCCGATGGTTCATGAAACCGTGGAAGAACCCGTGAATGTCTTTGACGAGAAGAAAAAGCAAGAATTGCCCGAGCAGCTCGAGGAGGTACATGTTCCTGAGGTGGAAGTACATGTTCCTGAGGTGGAAGTACATACTCCTGGACCATTGGAAACAAATGAAGCACTTGATTCCTCACTGATCAACCAAATTGACAGCATCGAAGAACCCATGGTTGAAGAAAAACCTTCAACGGAAAAGAATGCAAAGGAAGATAAAACTCCCAAAGCAAACATGAAAGAGAATTCAGCCGGGAAGGAGAACCAGAAGTCCAGGAAAAAGGGTTCAGCTACCAATAAGACCGAGCGTGAAGAGAATAATGGACACAGCCCATCAATCCCAAGCTATATGCAAGCAACGAAATCGGCGAAAGCAAAACTGAGGCTGCAGGGCTCACCAAAGTCTGCTGAGCAAGACGGGACTGAGAAAGCCAGTGTTCCCAGACGTTACTCTCTACCGTCTTCAGGTAATGGCAGGATCACCTCTCATTCTCCAAGAACAACGAGGCTCGCAAGCTCAGGTGATAAAACCGGAAATAAGAAGGAGAAACCTCTTCTGTCATCTCGAGAAGGAAGTGGTTAGTGCCAAAAACCAATACATGCTTAATGAGATCAAACTAAACTCTGGGAGATTTGGAGAATTTTACTTTCATTTAACTCCTCTTGACTGTATTGTTGACTTTTGCAGCAAAGACAACTCCGGTAGAGCGGAAGAGGTGACCAATAGCTTCAGAAAGTTGAAGCCTTTCTCGTTCTTGATTCTATAGTAGCCACATTGTCAACATGAGGAATGCCACCGTCTATCTATATAAAAGCTATATTTTTTTAGTTTGTGATTGTGTGTGTGTTTATATGCTGGCCAAGTGTTACAGTTGGCCGCTGAGTTTCTGCATTTGTGAGTGTCCTATAATGTTGCATCACAAGGCTGTTGGATTTTGTTATTCTTCTTCTTATGGTTTTATCGTTACATTACTCTGATTACTATCTAAGAATTTATCTTTTTATGTTTATGTGAATCTGTGATTATTTTGGGAATGGTCTTCTCATTTACAAACTTTGGATGAAGGATGAAGGAGGGAACGGTGAAATTTTTGAACTTTCTATGTTCGTTTTTTCTCATGCCTCTAAGACATAGTTCGAAGATTGCCACAGACAAAACTGCAGAGTGCAAGCTTATATTGAATCGTAATCTGTCAAATTAACTTAGTTATCGAGTCCAGTCTTTAAAGATTTGATAGGTTTCCCCAAATTTACGACTTTCTTCTAGCCTTTGATCTTCAACTCAAGAAAATAAAACAGAAATGAGGCAAGAAGAGAAAATGGATCTTCTTCAAATAACATCTTTCATATATGACATATATGATCTTAAGTCGATTGATTTCTGTCAAAAATTTCAGACCTATGGTACCGATTCTTTCTTTGAACACCAAAATGAAGTGAGGAAAGCTTATGCGAAACCGACGACCAAATCAAATCCACGGAATCTCCAGGCTGCGAAGGAAAACGATACTCGAAAAACCTAACAACCTCTTTTAGTCTCTCCCACTTCTTCTTCCACTGATCCTCTGTTATCCCTCTAAGGAGATTCACCAAAAGCCCTTTCTTTACAGCTTCCGAAGAGTGCACAAACACAGAGAAGCCCGAATAGTCTAGAGTATCTTCGAATGGAAGCTCAATCTGGTCACTGATGATAACAGGAACACAATGGCTCACGATGGAGTCGAAAAGACGGTTAGAGGAAGGCGTGTCACCTGCGATATTCAGACAAAACTTGGAGGAAGCCATTCCTTTACCAGTTTGTTTAGTCCCGTTCCCTTTTACGGTTCCAAATGCAAAGTGAACGTCTTTCTCATCTTTAAGAAGGTTATACAGTTCTTGGCGAATAGTTCCACCCTGCAAACGAAACATTTGATGGTTAAATCAGTAACATGATTGAGATGTGATTACTGCGACACAACAAAGACTTTATGACTAAAAAAACACTTTACATCTTTTCTGTAGATTGCTCCTTGGAAATACGCCAATACAGGACGGTTCTCAAACGTAGCAGACTCATTGTTAGGGATAGTCTTGACGACGTGGAAGTAAGGTGCAATGACGTCTTTCTCAAGATTCGCAATCGAGGATGGGTATCTTCCAAAATCCGAGAGAACAAACATAGCGGATCCAAGCGAGTTTCTTGCATAGAGCAAACTGTTTGGATGGTGAGCTATGATCAGATGATCTCTCCCATTAAATCTTTTCCACTCCTCTTGACTTTTCAAGAACTCAACTAATCTTTCCTGCAACAGTTTATCAACACTGGTGGTTTCGTTTCCACGGAGCTTAGATTTCCGATTGTAACTCAACGAGGAGAAGAAGGGCACGAAAACTATGTCAGCTTCAATCGAATTCTTCACTCTAATTGCAGTACATGGTCTCTTAATCTCAGGTGTCTCTGAAGCTAATAGGTCAAGTGTAAGCCAATACTCTGCACTGTGTTGCCGATTTAACCCACCGGGATAAGATGGGATTGTGCTAATGTTCTTGACATTTGGCCAAATCTCAGATCCTTTTCTGTGCCAATTCAATATCCCAAAATGAAACTCAGGGGGCAAATCGTACATAAACACCTTCAACACATCTCGATTTAGACCACATGAGACCGGTTTAGAATCGGTTTTCCTGAATCCTTCGTTCTTGATGTCTGTTCTTGGAAGAATTAGCTTGCGAACTAAAGTTGAAGTGAAAGAAGATTCGTTGCGTTGGAGGAAGAAGAGGGAAGAGAGAATGAACAGTAGCGTTGAAACAGTTACTGTGTAAAAGAGGAATTTTGAGGAAAGCAAGCTCTTTTCCGACATTTTTTCGAACCTCACTCAAATCATCCACAGAAAAATTCGATTTGCAGGCAAAGGTTTCAGCTTTCGTCCATCATCTAATGAAGAACCATTGGGGAAAATAGTTAGTACCTGAGGAATTAGTGCTTCTGAGGTTTTACGCCATCGGAGGAGAACATAGACTTTGATGCACTGCTCTTGTAATCTAATACTTTCAGACAATTTCTATAACTGAAGAGGACTTTGAGTTACAAGATTTGGCCTTTGATCTACAACTTTCTCTGACAAAAGCCAAGACTTTTTTTTTTTTTTTTTTTTTTGGTATTGACGCCTTTCTTTTGTTGACGACACTTAACCCTTTTTTTAGGAGGACAACATGTAAAGAATCAATTTCTGAAGAATAAAGGGTATATATTTGTTAGTGGCTATTGGGGGAAAAACCATGATCGGACCCGAAATTAGCAAAGAATTGTTTCTTTGATATTTATATTAGTATGAATCTTTGGAATTATTTTTTTAAATTATTCACTACAAACTCAAAGAATTTGTAATTAATTGAAATGTATTCCTTAATTGGAAGAAAATAACAAAAGACAAATAGAAAAGAAACATGGAATTATAGGGGATCGGGAATTACAATACAGTTATACAGGCAAATATTACTGAAATTAATTTTCATTATCATTACAATGAAAACATACTAGAGCTAATTGAAGAAAGTACTAGATAGAAGTCTCTCTTTTCGTTTTTTCTCATGGACATTTTGGTCCACCTTGTTGAGTTTTCCAGTTATTGTAACAAGGACACACTTGTTTGTTGCCGTAAAAGCCTGGAGGGACACAAAGGCATTTAGCACAACACTTTTGGCAGAAGAACATGCATGGCTTATGGTACTGCGTGTTGCTACACCTCCTCGTGCATTCTCCTCCACATTCTGCAGTGAGTTTTAAATTGCGCGCTTTTATAATCAGATATGATATTAAAAGAAGAAGAAGATGAGGAGGTTTTTTACTTACGGTATGATTTGAGACTTCCAGGTCCATACTGTTTTCAAAAAAAAAATGAGAAGCGGGTTTTAGGTCTTATTGTAATAAATATAGAAATGGAAAGGGAAACAAAATTCCAATGAAGATTTTTGTAACAATAGCTTACCCTTTCTGGATGGTACTCTGCCTCTTTTGACATAGTGAGAAAGGTGAAAGAGAAGAGAATGGTGATAAAGAGAAGGTAAGTTACGAGTTTGGCCATGGCTGCCTTTGATCCACTTGGCTCTTGAGAGAGAAGATGTGTAGTGAAGCTCTTAGTTTGAGAGATTTATGAGTGTGTGACTAACGGTTGTCTGAGCTATTTATAGAAGGTGTGAGTAGGTCTTTAAGCTTTCTTTATTCCATGTATAATAAGTTGATAACGGTTCCTATATGCTTCATGTCTCATACTAATTACTACCACTTGTTTGTCTACAACACAGCGCTTATGAAAAATACAATTTGAAATACAAACGTAAAAGTAAACGCAACAAACTCAAGAGAGAAAAAAAAAAAAAACAATTGACCCTAGTCTATACATAAGAAAAGGGAAAATCACATTTTTAAATTTAAAAAAGTAGTTTCAATTAATCAGATGAATTTGGAGAAAATGTACACCAGACTTTTAAATTCGGGGCAGTTTTTTTTTTAATTCGGGACAGTTAAAAAAGATAACTCGCAAAAAAAGTTATACATTCAGAAAAAAAAGAAATATAAATCACAAAATAATTAAAAACTTAGTGAATAATCCAATAATATCATCTCGTTATTAAAAATTTGAAAGCCAACGTACTTTCAATTAACTTTCTTTTTTTAACATATAGTCGTAACAATGAATAGAATAAGAAAGAAAGTGAACAAGCTGATATGGTTATGCCACATTAGAACACTTCTATCAGAAGTTTATAACAGGTTCTTGGCACAATATATATATATATATGAATTTAGGTTTAAAAATAAATAAGAAATGGCCCAAAAATTAACAACCGATTGTTAATATCTCGTGGAATTGTTACGCGATGTAGTCACTTGTAATTGGTCAGATTTTATTTTTATTTATTTATTTTTTAAGTTAAAATTCTAACTTTTCTAAAGAATAAAATATTCTTAACAATCTAAAGGAAGGGTTTACTGGTGGATGTGCTCTTAAGTCAAATTTGGGGACAATCCAAAATTCAAGTAAAAGGAGGGTATGATGGTAAAATAGGGAGGGAGTAACATGGAGGAGCAGTTACGTATCCATCGCTAGTGATTGGGACCAACCAAAAATGGACCGATAAGAGCAATCTCGGCCTGGATTCATGCTGCTTTTCCTCTTATCTATTAGCAAAGTGATCCGAGGAGATCCGTTCGATGTAGAAGAGGAGCCACGTGTTTAAATCGCAAAGGTGGATATATAGATGATGCAAGTTAAGAGGTGGGAATTAATTGGAGAAATGAGAGAGGGACAAAAGGGTAGAGGCAGTTTTCTTGCATGCATAACTCCATGTGCACTCACATGGGGGACATATCTATCCAATGCTTTCAAGTTTCAACAAACTTAACGATTTTTCTCGTATTTGCATTTTTGGCTTTTTTTTTTTCTCTATGAGAAAAATAAATAGCTTATACAGTTTTGTAAAAGTTAGTTTGAAATGAAAGACCAGAAAGATTAATATGCTTTTGGGTTTTAAATATTTTTTCATTTAAAAAAATGTTTGTCCAAAAATAGCAGTTATGTTTTCTATGAAATTGTTCGTATTAAACGTTTCAGTAGATACGGCATCTTGTTACTACACTGACAAATGAAGTTGAAGTCGATTTCTTTGATGTCTCCCCTTCATTTATTTCTTCACCTTACTCTACCGTTCAATAGATAGCGTCTATGTCCATTTATTTAGGCTTCACGTTTTTCTTCCACAAAAGAAAAAGAAAGAGTAGCACACGTTAATTTCAGCATACTAAAACCTTTGTATAAGTTTTGAGGTCATTTTGAATTATTATTCAAATACTGATTTTATACTAAGTGGCCACCTTCTTTCGTTCCTTCATATCTACTCCCTCTGTTCAGAATTATTTGATGTTTAAGGTTTTTGCACACAGTTTAAGGATTCATTTAATTTTTATTTTTCCTATACTAAAAATATTATTTATAATTCATTTAAATATCATTCAGCCAATAAGAAAACAATCTGCAGAATATAAAAGGTCAAAAACTATAAAAATTCATTAAATTTTGCATTAAAAAGTGAGAACATCAAATAATTCTGAACAAAAAAAACCTTCTAAAACATCAAATAATTCTGAACAGAGGGAGTATTATTTATTTCACCATAAACATTCATAGATTTCTTATAGCTATTTCCCAGATATTTACTATATGTTTAAGCTATGTTTGGTTAGAAACAGAAGGATTTTAAAAATCTTACTTGATCCTTTATCCTTTTATTTGTTCAAATTTGATCCTTTATCCAAAAATTGTAAAATTTCATTCGATAAGAGCATGTTCAACGAGCGTTTTTAAGATGGTTTTTAAAGATATTTTTTGATTAAATTAAATCAAAATAGAATAAAAAAATAGAACGTAACCTAAACAAGCGATGTAAGAGACGTCTTTAAATGCTACGTGGCGTGTGTGTTTTGGTTTAAAGTTTTGGGGAGTGTTTTCTATCTTCTTTCATTTCATTTTCTTTCTCCTACGTGCAGTGTGTATAGTTATTATAAGTTTTTTTTTTTTAAATCCACGAAGGTCTTTCCATTGCACTCTCTAAAATTTCAAAATTTTAAATTAGATATTTACTAATAAAACAACCTATTTTAATAATAAAGAAAAGAATAAAAACCCATAAAAGTCTCTTCATTGAACATGCTCTAAAATTTCTTAATGAGTGGACGAGGCCCAAGCCGAAGTGATACGATAAACTTCAAGAAGTTTACAGATACTATTCTGCAAGAAAAGGCCGAAAGAATCGAAAGAGAGGATATTAAAAGCCCAGTACCCGGTTTTAAAAATCCATATCCAAACGGTGAAAGGAAACATCAGTCACATAATCAAATTACGATAGCTTTGTTTGGTTAATTTTGCGCATTATTTTTTTTTTTGACTAATTAAGATATTTTTTATTGAATTAAATAAGGCTGCTTCCGATGAACCAAAAATCAAAATATAATTTAAAGATAAAAAAAAAGAATTACATAAGCAAGTGACAGACAGAGAGAAGAAAAGTAGATTTCATGTTTAGTTTCCTTAATATATTTTACCTTTTTAGAAATAGCCGTAGTTAGTTGTTTAATACTAATCATTATTACGTGCCCTTTCTCGTATATTTCGTCTTTAACCGTTGCTGCTAGACTGCTAGTTATAAATTATTATAAGTTAATATATCTGGATCATCATATCTAACATGAGATATTATAATAATTATTAATCTCATTATGATATTAATTAAAATTTTAAAACGAAAAGACAACATATTGACTTATGTATATAAATCACAAAATAAGTTGATTTTTAGGGGTTGATATGATTCTAAACTTCACGAGTAGGGCACGGTGGGTGAGAAACAGAGAGTCTTTTCAACATGATCCCCCATCTATCTCGTTCTTAATTACATGTGTCTCTGATTAAAAAAAAATAAAATAAAAAAGCAATCCTATATTTAATTAATTCCACTTCGAAATTAATATATAATATATAATAATGAAATGAACTCAACAGTACGATCCTGACTATTGACTAGTAACTGAGGAGCGAACAAATAAAACCAAAACTCGTCGTCAAAGATTGATTAAGAACTTACTTAATTTATTAATTCATTTGACAAATCAACTTCACGACATTCTTCCTTGAGTTTCAGCTTTTAATACCTTAATTACGCTTTTCTTAATCGCATCATCGACAATTATAGCATTTTCTTAATCTAAGTATTTGCATGTCTTCCCTTTACAAATTTTTCCTTTTTTGCTGTGTTTCTGTTGTCGCTATGGTACCTGTTAAATGTGTATATATATATATATATATCGGTGTATGTGGGAATTAAACATGAAGTTAGATTTTTATTTTTCTCGTTACATACAATCAAAAACTTATTAAAAGCCAGCTCCGTTTATTTAACAAACAAGGAAAAAACAAACTTATTCTCTTATTATCTGGGCAAGGTGAATAAAAGTCTTTACAATGGACTTTTGTGTGTCAATTGGGACCCAGTTTAGTTGGTTCATGTTGTAAAGAAGTCAGTTTGACTAATTAGGCAGTAATAATATAACTTAAATTGTTGGTTAATAAAACAAAATAGTCAGTAAAATTCAATTAGAAAACATAAATCATTTGCTTACTTTTGGAAAATGTCACGAAAATCATATTCCTTCTTTACAATTTTGTATTCCCGTTTATTTGGCTTACAAAATCGAAGCTGGTTCAGTTTTGTATTGAATAGTCATTTTGTTTTAACCTTACAAAATACAAGGTGGCACACGAGAGATAAAAGTTATCAACGTGAAACAAAACCGAATTCATCAATTATCTTGTATTAAAATGTACCGGTTATATGATTAATGAATTTAGTAGCTAGAGAGTTCTAGGAAAGAAAGATACTTTAGGAATAAGAATGCATATAAATATTTTAAGTTTTTGTTTTTGTTTTTATGAAGTTGTGTCAAACTCCAAATTTCTAACAAATTATCTCACATCATTTTTGATAGTTCATATTTTTCAATAACTCACGTATGTATTCTGATAAACATAAGTACGAATGACGACACGTCAACAACATAAATGTTCACAAAAAAAGAAAATCAAAAACAAAAATGACATAAATAATCCTCTACTCAGTTTATAAATTGAGAAAAAATGAACTTCTTCTCATTTGATAGTCTGTGCTTTTTTATGATGTATAAGTATAAGTGTATAACTAATATGTATAATTGATCTGCTCAAAGTTTAATCCCTAAGTTACTCTGCAAGACCATAGATGTGCAGTTGTAGTATATAGGGGTCGAACCACAGAGATAAGAGATCACTCAATAAACCTTATAGAGATCGAATTACGCTAAGCAGAAATATTTTAAATAAATAGCAATGCAACAGAATTAGACTAAGCAGCAATAAAAACGGTTTGTAAGATTCAGATGGATGGAGATTAGGCTTAGGGCGTTTCTCAGGAGATCAATGAATGCTGAACAATCGATTAATCAGGGTTCAGGTTTAAGCACGGTTCTTGAACTCGAATCACAGAATTATAATTAACCAACTTCCGTTGTGAGAATTATCTAAGTTAAAATCCTAGAATTCTAAATTCCTTTGCAAACCCTAAAGATTTAAACCAGCATGCACAAGTTCGATATATTCACAAAGTATCTAAACCAAATTCTTTTGCGAATAGCTACTTTGCTCACCCTAGGTTCTTTCCAGTTATTCAATTACACTTCCGTGTCAATCAATTAACCTAAGATCTAAGTTGTAAGTGGCCAATCCAGAATTAGCTTTAAGAACAACATATGGTGAAGAACTAAATAGATTATGAACCCTAACTAAATCAATTAATCAAACATCCAGAGAAAACTTTTATGAGAACCCTAAACCTAACAAGCAAACTACTCAGACATAGAGATTGAAGCAATAAACATGAATGAATAGATTGCAGTAAGCAGTAAATAGATTAATAAACAGGGGTTCGAAATCTTCTCTCTCCGGAACAGAGTTTCAGACTTGTCTCCCCAAAAGCTCTCAAAAACAAAAGTTCTCTCTCATAAAATCTAAGGTATCGATATAAGGTGACTAAAAACCCTATTTATAACTTAAAAACACGTTTTGGGCTTCCTTGTAATTATTGGAGACTTTTGGGCCCAACTCCTTCTTCAAATAGGAAACAAAATCACGTTTTCCTTATTTCTGCAACAGGTGTCGAGCGTCACTCTCCATGGTGTCGAGCGTCACTCTCCATGGTGTCGAGCGTCACTAAAGCACATGATTCATCTTTGACGAATTTGATCCTGATTAGCTCTAAAGTGCTCCAAAATGCTCTAAAGTTTTCAGTTAAGCTTCAAACGTACCTATGATTTATAAAGACTCCAAAAGACTCGAGAAACACTAGAAAGACTCTATAAATAAGACATATACCATGGTTAAAAACCATAAAAACCATGATATATCAATCAATCTTGAACAAATGATTTGTTATAATCATTCCATTTAGTTTGAGACATGTTACTGTAAGCCGCAAGCTTATTTGTTTTCCTTGTTGGAACATTTTTTTCTTCAGAGTCATCTAACTTACGCATTCAATTATATATGATTTTACTATTGCTTTCAAACCACTGGAGGTTTATTATCCTTTTTATGTAGAAAATTCAATATTCTAATAAGTATTTTTTTTTCTTTTTAGAAAATGATATCTATTAGCTAATGATATATAAAGATATATACTCAAAAATACCACTAATAAATGTTTAACGTTTTTTACACGCTTGGTAGATCTTAAGTAATAAATAGTATGTATGTGGTGGACAAAAAAAAGTGTTCTTTGCTCCCATGTTTCTTTCTTTGTTTGCCATGAAAACAATAATATATAATAAATTTATTTAAACCTAACAGTTTACTTTACTTAACAAAAAAAGACTTGTTCTTGTGAAAACTTGCAGCTATAATATAGATACATATAGGAAGTTTGGATTAATATTGAGATTCAAAACAAAACAAAAAGTTTGGAACAATAATAAAAGGTGATTGGAAATGCGATTGCATTCCAATATTAACCTGTCATTGTCTATTGCTTGTGGGAGCAAGTCCGTTGGACTGAGTCGGATTCGCATTTAATTTACGTATTCAAATAATTTATTTCTGTTCTATTCTATTCTATTACATATAAATGAATTATCTGTATAATGCATTGCACGTGATCTCGACGGTAAAATAAGGCTGGCTATTGATTTCTTCATTTCTTTGTGATTTTTTAATGTTCCACTAATTAATATATCTTTGTTATTTCTTATGTTCCACTAAATAAGGCTTCCCTTATAATCTTATATGGTTCACCTGTAAGCTCTAACTAGGTATGAGTATTCGTATGCCAGATTTTTAGATTTCGGGTATTTTGATATTAGAGGTTTAAGACTCACTGAATACTTTTAAAAAATATAACTGAAAAATTTCCGATATTTCAATTTAAAAATAACTAATATATTTAATTTATAAAAGTAGTTTTAAATAGTTTTAATTATTTCAAGTTTAGATATACATACGACACCTTCTAGTTCAGTTTGGTTTCTGGTTTTGTTTTTTTGGTTCTAGCTCTAACAATTGAGCTTAACATGAATTTGTTATTTCATCTGTATTCTTCTTCTTCTTCTTTTCTCGCTGTTGTCACTAATATTCTTTATACTAGTATTATTTAGACAACTTGAAGACCATTTAAGATTCAAAAAAAAAAAAAAGAATTGAAGACCATTTATAATCGTATATTACCCTTATGTCGCGTTTGAACATGACAAATTGACAATAGGGTGAAATAATGGAAGAGAATGAATATCGTTATATCGACAGAGAGACAAAACCACACCCATTTTAATAGTATACACTGTAGTCTGTATAGATTTCATCAGATACAGTTTCAAAATAGAACATATCATCACTAACTATCGAACACGATACAATAAATGAATGATTTCAGCCGTTTGATAGTTTATAATCAGTTATTAAGAAAAAATATATAGTAAACACATGTATTAGATTAAGATAATACATATAGTACCGTATACAGTACATAGATATTTTAGTCGTATGCATATAAATTTCAAAATAACTTATAGGGAAAAAAAAAGTAGCCCCATTTTTAAGCTACTTTGTCGACACCGTAGGTATATAATTAAATCCCTCTAGCTAGGTTGGATAGTTTAACAAAGCCTAACTAATATATAAAAGGGGGCAAGTACACATCTTCTAGTCTTCACTTCGTTTTCATATAAAGAGATCTTTCGTATGACCAAAGAGCCATTTTCAACTTTTAAAGGGTAACCAAATCGATAAAAACTAGGGTTTCCAAGATCCTGATGAAGAAGAGACAGATGGTCCTAAAGCAAAGATCAAGAAACTCCAACACGTCGTCGTCTTGGACTACTACTTCTTCATCGGCGATCAGTAACGTCCGTTACGTGGAGTGTCAGAAAAATCACGCTGCTAACATCGGAGGTTACGCCGTCGATGGTTGCCGTGAGTTTATGGCCGCCGGCGATGAAGGAAGTGTCGATGCTTTGAGATGCGCGGCTTGTGGTTGTCACCGGAATTTTCACCGGAAGGAAGTCGATACGGAGGTTGTTTGTGAGTACTCTCCTCCTAACGCTTGATTTTTCGAGGATTTAGCCTTTTTCTCTGTGATTTGGATTTTATCGATTAATTTTCAAGATGAATTTATCAGAGGATATATTTGTATATAATTATTGATGTGTATATCAACAGCTCACATACTGCCGACCTATATGTATTTTTAAAATGGCTTTGTTGCTTTGACATCTTGTATAGTTCTGTACTTCTGTTTGTGATGTAAACAATAGTATGTTTGATAGGTTTAGCTTTGTGGATCTTAATGAGTGCCATATAAATGAGTGCCATGTTCAACAAGTGACATTATAGGATCGAAGCAAGATTTGTTTTTAATTTGGAGAATGATATTCGATTTATTTATTTCATACGATTAGAAGCATATGATCAAGTATATCACACTATATATACTGGCCATTCTTCGACCTTCTATATGGGATAATTCGTAGGAGGCCTCTTATTTTTTAAGTACAGAGTTAAAAATCGAATACAAGTTCCAATACATGTGTGTAGCAGCAGTCTTTTTTTTGAATAATATTGAACCCTGATATGTGCTTAATTAAACGTGTGAATAAAAAGATTGTGTGAAATGTATATATATGAAACACTAATCCATTCAATTATTAACTTTTTTTTGTCGAGTTCAATTATTAAATTTAAGGAAATTTTTGTATATATACGTCATAAAAGATCGTCTTGATTACCTACATGTAATATTTTTCCACAAAAACCCTTTATTTTAACATACGTTTTAGAGTCATGTTATATATCTGCCAATCACAACTCACGACCAATTATATATAATAAGATACTTGTTGAGTAGGAAATATGAGGATGTTAATGATATATAGTAGACTGATGGATCAGATTTTTTAACTCGAAGATAGGTGAATCTAATTCCAATTTTGTTGGCTTCTTGAATCTAATTCCGTTTAAAATATACTAATATTGCGTGTGTTTGAAAGCGTGAATTTTTATAGAATAACGTAGGCAATTTCTTTTATTACAAACGGTCCACATATCGAATCATGTTTTCTTATCGTCTAGGTTAATGGTATTTGTTTATTTATTTGTAAAACCTATGGAATCAAAAGGAGAGGCGGAAGCAACTACGATTTAATATTAATGTAAAATCATGGCCATGGAAAAAGATTTGGTTTTGTGATTAACAAAATGATGTATTGGCCGCTTGCCATCATCTAAAGTGGCCACTCAAATTTGTTGGAAAAGACCACTATAGTTTTTAATTATTATAATTGTTTGAAACGAAAAGAGCTTTATATCCTTCTATTCCAACTTTTTTTTTGTTAACTAGAACGTATCGTGAATCTCCAGAAATTGAACTGTATACAGTCAATTTTTAATATATTGGCATTATATGACACGTATATTTAAATACAAAAGTTTTGTGCATTGTCATTTGTGGATCTCTCTAAAGACAGTAGTAACTCGGAGTTAATACCACCATATCGCATGAAAAAGAATGAACGGCAAATAACTAAGCGAAGAAAAATTAATATAAGTAAGTTTTAAATATCTCAATCTCCACAGACTTTTGTGATCCCTAAACACATGCGAAATTGCCTAATCATTTTCCCGGCATCACATGAATTTCCAATCAAAATCAATATTGTCGAAAGTTTTTATGCAAACTACATAATCAAACGTAGATCAAAATTAGGATCCGTTTTTTTTTTTTTTTGGTCAAAAATCCGTTTCTTTCTTCTCTACCGGAGCCTCGAAGTGCATGAATGTAAACATCCGAAAAAGATTTAAAGTGTGTAAAACAAAATATCGGAACATCTTTTCAATTAGGTGGTATGCAATTGTCATGGAGACCTTGAAGTTGAGATTGGTGAAGGCCCGTTATTGGCAAATCAATCAACATTTAAAGACCAATGATAATATTATTTTTTATAAAGTCAAATTGGTTTTATTTGGGTGAACAATCGGCATTTTTTGGTTGATAATTGGCTCTTTCGTAAATGTGCAATGTTTATACGACCCACCCACTAATTAGTATGATTATAATTAAAGACTTTTTTTTCCTTAGTAATGGACCGATGTGGAGAGCCTTAGGGCACATTCAAAAGCTTATTAAAGGCCCATGGTAGGTAGCTTTTCTTTATTGATTTGTTCATTAGAATAAGGGTAAATGGGTAATAATCACTAAATTCTAGTTCATATCAAGTTCTATGTAATTCAACTTCAGTCACTAATTAGTACTAATTAAATTATAGGCACTAAAACTTTTAAAACAAAAGGGGGTCACGAAGAAGGAAATTTAGTGGAATGACAAGGCAATTTAAATAATAATAATCTCTGTTGAAGAATAATGAAAAGGGGCCAAAAATGAACAAAACAAGTGGACCAAGACAGCGAAAAGAAACCTTTGGCTTATCTAACAAGGGAGATATGGGTTTGAGAAAATGATTGAAGTGAAGATGAGTTCCTTCGATACATGGGATCGATGTGATTTCCAAAGGCCCGCCCTTAAAGATCACATGCTTCTGTCCTTTTAATTCGACATTCACATTCTTTTTTTTTTCCTTTCAATTCGTAGATGATGATCAAAGCATGCAGTAGATGTATTTATTTTTATTGGAAACCAAAAAGGAAAAAAAATTATCAATTCTTTTGTACAAACCAAGCATGTAATAAAAGAAAGAGAGATATATCAAGGCCTATGTTGCTGGGTATAGAGAAGCCCATTAGATTAAATGGGCTTAGGAAACTAATCTCTATTTCGTTATTGACTAGGTCAATTACGTTGACTTGATGTAACACATTTTTTTTTTTTGAAGAAACCAACACATTTGGTACACCATACTATACAATGATTCATCAATGATTAAGAGTTTGCCGGTCTATTCAATTTCATATTGGGGCAGCCTTTTTTTGTAACAGCTTTCTTTATTAGTTAGATAGTATTAGAGAAATACAGAAAGTTCATCAACCACCGACGTGATATAAACTGAATAATACATACTGTATCATTTACAAGAATAATTATAATAGTCGATGACATAACTGTCCCAACCCAAATACCCAATAATCATTAATGCACGTAGACTTCAAAGATCTAATGAAGACTATTAACACCATTTATTTTCTTCACAAACTAAACATCATTCACAATATCACACAGTTGTTTGAGTAGTGACATCAAACTCTTAATGATACTATTAGGAAAGGAAGATGCCTCGTTGGAAAAAAGAAAAAAAGAAAAACAAAACTCATTTCAATAATTCCAAAAACATGTACAATGCTGATAAAACCTAAATAAAGTAAATATCTGGATCAATTCTTTTTTATCTATTTAATTGGATGATCTAGACTCCGACACCCGGTTGGAGGGAACGGGATTCAGTTTGCTTTGCAAAGACCATGCTAACACACTTGGTCAATGACTCTTTCCTTTTGTGAACCGGAGCTTCTTAGTACTAACAGCTACCTGATCACAATCACTCAGTCTATTGACTCCCGGGCTTTAGTCTACACAGTTTCACAGAAGAGTCAGATCAACATTTAATATGAATAAGTTCAACATAGGTTAAACGTGGGTTGAATCTGACCAGTGTCAACTACGACATCACTAATAAAAAAAATTTAGATAACAAATTTCAATCCTGAAAAGTATAAAGATATTGATTTATCAAAAAGAAATAAAAAAGAAAGCTTAGTTTATTGCATTATTTTTTTTAAAAAAAAATCACACTCATTAAGTAGATCACAATTCATAGTTTTCTTCATCGACTTGACAAGAGCAAGCCACGCAGTGAAATAAACTCTAACTAAAAATGATAAAAGGATACTAAAAAAACGGTAAACCTAGATAGCTTTTTTTTTTTTTTTTTTGCTTTTCTCAAGGAAGTTCCGGCCGTAGACTTCGTTGCCGGGACCTGCTTGTGCTATCATACATCTCTCTCAAACAAGGTTAAAACTAGGGTGCAGAGAGCACAACATCCTTTTGGATGAGACTAAAACCACAAGACTACCTATACTTGGTAGAACTATAGAGTTGCTCCACGTTTTCCTTTTCGTAGAACAAATCTTGACTGTTGCTATCATTATTTTTACCTTTCAGAGACACATCAATGAGATCTTCTTGATCGTGATCACACTGAACCAAGCCTTGATCATCAAACAACCATTGCTCGATCAAAGACAACGAGCCATGATTATCAGTAGTAGCATTAGTAGTTGCTTCCATGTCATTGTTTGCTCTGCTCTCACCTTTGAATATACTTGTCTCCGCCATCAAATTCGACTTCTCATGATCAACTGATCCAGATTCTGAGTTCGATGAGAACAAAGAGTGATGATCAAGAACCCCTCCTTCACCGGTGCTTGAGCTCCGGTTGTTGGAGAGTGATGAAGTGTTAGGCATTGAAGAGGATGAGCTTGTCCAGTTCTGTAGTAACTTAGAGATGTTGTCTGCGCTTGAGGCATATGTACCGTTGGCAGAATGATTATGAGGAGGTTTTGGTGAGTCGAGATCAGGAGGGATCGATGAAGATGGTTGGTCAAGTGATAAGGCTTGGAATAAGGCTCGTTTGGCCATGTTGATGTCTGTTTGAAGCTTTTTCTCCCATTGTCCTTTGTTGGCGAACCTTTTGTTGCTGTTGTTGTTGTTGTTGTTGTTATCACAAGACGACATCTCTGTCATATCGGTGTTGTCTTCGTTGGTGGTATCGTTTTGACGCTGCAGCTTGAGTTTCTTCTTCAGATGAGTGTTCCAATAGTTCTTGATATCGTTGTCGGTCCTCTGAGGTAGATATGATGCTATGGCTGCCCATCTGATTTTCAAAGACGATAACCAATAAAATAAAATAAATTTTAAAAACAAAACATTAATCGACAGATGAAGACTGAGAGATTATATTAGAGATGAAAATAAATATTTAATCATGAGCTTCGAACACAAAATCACTTAGAAGTGTCTATTCTTTAACATCCATCAAATTAACATACAATTTATAGAAATGGTGAGAATATTTAAAGGAGCATTTTCAAATATATACCTGTTACCCAAAAGAGCTTGGAGGTGGATGATCGTTTTCTCTTCAGGTTGAGTGAAATTTCCTCGTTTGATCCCGGGGCGAAGGTAATTAGTCCATCTAAGTCTACAACTCTTGCTACACCTTAGCAAACCTGAAATATATATATATATATATACATGTATATTTTATGTATGTAATAAGTTTGAAAACAGATATATATTTTATATATGTAAGCTGATAATTAAGGATTAAGAAAATGGAATGAAGATCAATACCGGTGTTTGAAGGAACAGATCTCCAGTTTCCAGGGCCATGTTGTTGTATATAAGAGACCAAGATTATGTCTTCTTCGGGAGTCCATGGTCCTTTCTTCACCTCGATCTTCTCGCAACAAGGTGGTCTACCCATATCCACACGCACAAGATCTTGATCGTCTTCTCTGTTTCTCTCCCTATTATATATACGTAGGTATAGTGTGTGTGTGTGTGTGTTTGTTTGGAAGCTATAGAGTAACTAGTAAAACTCCAAGATTGGATTTTTGCAAAGAAGGTCTTCTAAAAATGTCACTTTGGACTTGAAAGAGTCTTCCTTTCTTTCATTGAATCTTTCTCTTTAGCTCTTTTTTGTTGTTGTTGTTTGCTTATTACAAGGGAGGTTTCACTAAAGACTTTGAAGTTTGGATGTTGAGGAGAAAGACAAGCGTCTAAGTCACATGGGTCGCTCTTTGGATCTATTTGCATTGGAATAAAGACACCCATAACACATATATAAACCGAAACGAGCGCTAGCGCATGAATTAATTTTTTTTTTCAAGAGGATAAACAATTTTATGCCTTTTTTTTTAGAAATTAATTTATTTTTGCATGTCGTTATCATATGAACATAGTCATATGAGCACTGAATAACTTTTATGTTTTGACGTAAATAAATTAACGTGGCTATGAAGTAAACCGCAACAAACAGATAAATATTGATAGAAAATAATAAAAACCAAAGAATTCCTCTACGTGGCCGTTGATCCCAAAAAAAATCCTTTGATTTAAGAGGAAAGGAGTCAATAGAGATAGCGAAGAGCATTTACTCATCTTCTCCTTTGTTTCTCTAAGAAGTCATATCTCTCTCTCTCTCTCTCCTCTACGTGGCTATACTAATCAAAGGGCCGGGGCGTGGCACACTGGCACTGCACCTGATTACGAGTATTTACTATTTACCGATTATGTAGGTGACATTTTATATGCTTACTGTTGAGAATCATTGTGAATCATGCATGCCCTTCGATTGGTGATATTATATATCCCTTTTCTGTATTATCGCGTGTTACTGATAGGGTAAAGAAATTGTGGTAAAGAGACATAGTAAGGAAATTGTGGTAAAGAGAGATGTAATACAATTATTTTGTTCATAGTACGAAGTTTTGTACCACTATCATTTTGAAATAACAAAGATACAGTCTCTTTATTTTACCGTATCAGTTATCACGTGATAATACAAAAGTGATACTATTATATAAACAATTATATTTCTGTTTTTACTTTTATATTTTAATTTAAAATTGTTTATAGAAGTGTTATTGAATGAAGGTTTAAATATATAATCAGTTATTTTACGATTTAGTTACTATTTATTGATCGTCATGTTTTGTCATATCGTCACGTTTATCAATCAAATTATGATTAATCTGATATCTCTTTTTTTTTTTTTGAGAAAATTAAACTGATGTCTATTATCGTGATACTATATTTGTCTAACTAATTATACCATAATGTTTTGATATAGTTTTTATTTACGGTTCTGTATCATCAATCGAACCTAACATTTCCATGATCCTGTCATATATAAGAACAGGTAAAAAAGAATATGCCACAATATTAATGTTAAAAAAAAACTATTAACCAAAAAGTTGTAATAGAGTAGTTCTCTTCTAGTGGAAAATTTGATTTATAGGTCTAAGTTAGGATCGAATTTTTTTTATGCAGAATTATCACATTAACTCTTGGCAATTCAATCATGTAAACTGTTATTAAACTTATATATAAAAAAAAATATTGGGCTTAAGGGAGATTTGTCTGAATCGGAACGGCTAAATTTACTACGGATATATGTAAAAAAATTATACCTGAGTTATTTCCTTTTTAAATCGGCCATGCATGATAGGCCTCATCAGTGTTAATAGTAAAGGACAGCTGGACTCGTGTCGTAACAAAGATTAAAGATATGACGGTGTTACATATCGAATGACAAAATACTGTATTCCTAAATTTACGGTTAGTATTCTACCAAAAAAATTATAACAATCATGAAAAATAGCTAGTTATTGAACCTCTTTTTCTTCCCTGCTTTTTTGTCAAGATATTGTTTAATAACGTCCACGTTTACTTTTTTGAAATTTTTGTTTTGAGGAAAAATTCTCGTCCACTGCATCATTTGATGTCTACGCGACACAATTAAATGGTACACCAGTGAGGTCTAGTTACTATTTCTGGCTTTGGCCCATTTTGTTTTACTATTTATGGTTTTGTTTCTTTTAACGTTTGTAATGTTTATGTCGAACCGTGATTCGTACTGTCTTGAATTCGATGACAGTTGATAGTACTATGTTAGATCAAATAAATAAATTTGCTGTTTTCTGGTAACCGCAAGATTCCAAAAAAAAAAAAATATATACAGAGTAATAGCAATATCTGTAAAATAGCTGGATGTTCTTATTACTTAAGACATTTACAGTGTCAATCATACTTAAAATTACAGTGAAAATATTTAAATCATATATTTTGTAGGTTTTTGGGCGAACCCTTGTTAATTACTAGCCCTCATTCTAATAAACACATGCATTTTCCTACAATTGCCTTGATGTGAAAAAAAATATAAAATCCAAATGTAATGTTCACACTTTTTTTCATGAGCTACACAAAATTAAAATTTTGACGTATATATAAAAACGTCAAAGAAATAGCACAAACGAATTTCCTTTCCATTTTTTTTTGTATTTGAATTTTTAAAGTAATTAAAAAACACAAATTATTTAATAGCTTCCCAAAAAAATGTAAAATCTTCATCGTTTTTCGAAAAACATATGAAAAAAATTATTGTACCATCTTAGTATACAAACTGAAAAGTCTATGTGACTATGTATTTTAAATTCGTGTTATAACAGACGAGACTAGCTATTTTAGCGAAACAATGAGAGCACCTCCAGGGGCAAGCTGTGTTCATTTGTATTTTTTTTTTCTTACGTCGTTGTTTGCTTAAAATGGATATTACATTATTTTTCAAAAATATTATTTAAAGTCATTTTCCTGGCGACAACGATTCAAATTTTTAACATATATACATAATTTGATTTATAATGAAATAAATATGCGTTAGTTTCTATTATTTCCTGCAAATTTTGGTAGTTGGAGTATCAACCCTACAGCCATGCGACCTATAAATAAATATTTAATTAGTTCACACTTCAAGCTGGTGTTAACATCTTAACATTTTTTTTCAGTAAGTCATATCCACGAAAACTCAACTATTATAAGCGAATTAAATTTTGTGTACGAACGACAGCTAGCAATTGTCTTACATAACATAGAAGACGTGAAACGTCATCGATTAATATCGATCGAATCTATCTTTAGAAATTTTGTGGAACACGTCAACTATCAATTGTCTAATGATGAGTAATAATCATATTAGGCGTAATTAATTGGTTTGCTTTTTTGTGACGAATATAAGAGCATGTTTATATACAGATTTTAAAACAAAATTCAATAAAATAATAATTTTAAAAGTAGAGATTTATGGTTCAGATTATTCTCGACGAACCTGAAGAACTCAGGTTCATTCAGGTTCATCACACGTGAAACATCCTGATTATTCTAAAAAGATAATTTTCGAATTTAAAAAAATAGAAAAACAAAATCTAAAAAAAAGTATTATTATATTCGGATGAATCCTTTCTTAGAAATTCACTGATAACATAGTCTAAAAGTAATAAATTAAATCAGGTCATATATTACAACTAAAAACTTTTAGCACCAGATTCGGAATAGTGATTTGGAGTCGAGTTAATGTATGATTGGCACACGTAGAAGGTCTAGAATCAACGTGCGATCAATGAAGTGAAAACGATGGATTATGCCCTTAATTATAATTACCCTACTTTATTTATTAATTACATTATCCTCGTCCCAACAATTGTCGGTTATAATAGTTCGAGCCTTTGGAACAAAAAAAAACTCAAGTCTATATATATGTAAAAAACTTAAGTTTTTTTTTAAAGATATAAAGTTCGTCAATTGAATGTTTTCTAAGATATCGTTCTTCAAAAATATGTCAAAAAATGGTAAGAAATCAATACTTATTGGGAATTTTATAATGGCATCATTCTTCAAAAATATGTTAAAAAATTCAGATGAACTGAATAGCAATATCAAAAGCTGGTTATTAACTGATTTTCCTTTTTGAATAAAAGTTAATTATTTTTCTTTTTTCTAAGAAAGTTAGTGATTGCTACCTTTTTTCATATTAATTACACTAGCTGCTTTCATCTCGGTTGTTTTCTATCCACATGACAATTTAGTTTGTTGATATGCCTCATACACATATTTGAATTGATGTAGTAAGTACATGTATTCCATTTTCAGCGATCAACGACCTAAAATACAATCTAATTCTATTCTAGCTATATCTCCGATGTAATCATTAAGGCCCATCCAAATTCAAATATCTGATAAGTATCATCAGAGTTATTTCTGTAAAAGGAAGAAGAAGCTGATAGCAGAAGCAGAGCAGGAGAAAGACACTGATGACGTGGTTATTCTAGAGGATAATTGAAAAAGTAAAGCAAAGTTTGAGAGAGAAAAGGAAGTCGTATAAATAGATTCTTCCCTTGTTTATTTTTCTTTTATGCAATTTATGATGAATGTGTAAACAAGCAACATGAGCTTGTGATGATCGTCATAAGATCATCAGATCGACATGAAATCTTGATCAGCTTCTTGTAATTCGCATTTCTATCATCAATAAAGAGTTACGAATTCTCAATCTTTATCAATATCACATATGGATTGTTGTCATGTTCTATTTAGCCCCTAAATTTCTATATTATTTTAGGCTAATATATACGTGACATACTAGAAATTTTAGTATAATGGTTTCTTTTGTAACTGTCATGTTAAAATACGGATTCTAACTCATAATACATATTATATTTGATAAAAAAAAATATATGGTATACGTACGTGATATTAATCAAGGTTCGAAAACGTATTGTTCTTATTGGCGTCTACAACAGACGAAGGCACATACGTCGGGGACGTACGGACATACGCAAGCAGCGAACGAAGACGTAGTCAACGCATATCCATAACAAATTGAGTGATAGAAAAGTCCATCCTTTAAGTGGATACGATCTCATGATAAAATACAAAATATTATTTAACTAAAGAAACTTATAAGAACTACTTTCATTTAAAAAAAAAACTCTGATGATAGTAATTATTTTTTTGTGGGACAGATAATGGATAGCTAAAGCCTAACTAATTATCTCAGAATTTAGAAAGTATAGCTTGAAAAGTATATTGTGCACAAATATTTAAATATTTAGATGTTCAAAACATTTAAAAACTTCTTATAGTAGAATACAAGTCTTACGCTTAGTTAGATATTAATCTTAGAGGTTGATTACAATTTTTTAATCTCCAAAAAAAAAAATTGATTAAGAAAGTAACCAAGGTGTGTGTTTCCAGCTGGTGTTTTGGAAAACTCATAGAAACAATTTGTTAACATATAATTTTTGAATCACTTTATTTAAATTGTGGAATGTTTTTCAGTTAAATAACAATAAAATTCTATATCATATGGTTGTTATTTTATAGAACTAAAGAATAAAACAGGAATAATTTTGTTGATTTATTCTCTGTTTCATAAAGATAGATAATTTAGGTTTTCTATACTTATTTATGAATTAGCTGAAATAATTGAACATATTAAACTACTACAGGTTTAGAGTTATGTGAAATTGTTTAATAAAAATAATTAATAATTAAATATTAAATGTGTTCTTAATATGTGTAAAAATTTTAAGAAACATCTACCAGGGATTATAAATTAGGTTTTCAAATGCTGTTTTGGATTGAAATTCGAAATCTCGAATAGTCTACAACTGTTTAAACCTTCGCTCCTTCCAACATTTCTTGAGTTCAGCCGGTTAAAATTATCAGATATTAACAACGTACTTAAACAATGTTTTAGTCTAGTAAAAATCTATATATAATAACAAACTCGAAATCAATTGGATTTTAACAAAAGTAGACAAAAAGATCTATCAATCATCAGATTTTTCAGAACTTCTAGAAAGATCTTATTAATTTTAATAGAGAACATACATGATGAGTCCGCCTATGATCACATGCTCTACGTTGTAATTAAGTGTTAGATGGTTGAAATCTGTTTACTTGTTTAAATTGACAACATATTTATTATTCAAGAGACTAATTGGGGTCATCTACAAGTACACACACATTATTTGAGGCGACATGATGATCCTATTGTTTCGGCAACCCAATATTAATACATTATGTGGAAAGTGGATGTGAAAAAAAATGTTTGAACTGTTTATTTTTTCAAACGACCAAAATTTACAATAATAAAAATTTACAGAAGTTTTCAAAAACTTCAAAAATTAAATTACAATAGATAAACGTATATGACGAGCTTTTTTTTTTCCCAACAGAACGTATGGGCAGTTAGCCAGTTACAGAAGTAGAATCTAAAACAGATTAATGGTTTGCAATATAAATTTGACACCCATAATATGTCTAACGAAATATTATATAACAAAAAGCTAAGCTGATCATTTATGAAAAGGAGCCATCAGCTCATCACGTACTTCATTAGAAGCTGAAACAGATGGTGATATAATGCAATATAATCTAAGAAGTTTGGCTATTCGAAGATCACATTTTGTGGAGATTCGACTGCATGACATCTAACAGCCACTAATAGAACCAAAAGTTAGCCTGCAATCTTCAACACTGACGATATACTAAAACCAAAAAAAAAAAAAAAAAAAAACATTGAAGATATACTGAAGCTAGAAGCTGGTGGTAATAGTGATTACAACTTCATGAAGATCTAAAAGAAGTAAACTTTATGGCTGATGCATTAGCAAAAGATGTTAGAAGAAATCTTCGTAATCCTATAATACCTAGAACATTGTAATTTAGGTTTTCGAATGAATGAATTGTCGACCAAATATAAACACAATAAAACAAAACACCATAACTCGTTGCCTACCAAACTTTCTATGAAATCAATATATGTTTCGACTAATATATATAATTTCTATGAATTATACCGTCTATAAATGACAGCATAATCGAATGGGACTTGTCATACTATTCTTTTGCCGTACGTGTCATAAATTGAATAATATGTGTATGCCCAAATTCCTTTGGAAACACGTTGTATATATGTGGATTTGTGCTTTTTTGTGGATACATTCCAGAATAGTCCAAAAATAACATAGCTTTTATTTATTTATTTGGTCGTCACACAGCTTTTATTTCTTTCCCGAAAATACTAGTATATATATTTTTGGTTTATGAAGACCGGTTCACTTATTATTGATAACAAGACAGTAAGTTTTGGGGGTAACTATTCTAGACAGTAAGTTTCTGACCAAAAAAAAAGACAGTAAGTTTATGATATTTTAAAAATTGTAAAAGATTTTGGTGGTAAGTTTAAGAGCTTGATTGATTAAAGTTGTAGCTCTGAGTTTTTTTGCTGTAGAATTTAGACTGTAGATTATTGGCTGTGGCTCTAAATTTTATTGCTATAAGATTTTATCTGTAGATTTTATTTTCATTTTTCAAAGCATTAAATATTAACTCTAGAAAAATTGATTTTCACAGCCAACATACTTCCTAGTATTTTAAGTGTACCTTTTTAAAAAAACTAAAGAATGATTGGTACATAAGAATTTTTTTTGGCTCTTTATAGCATCTACAGCGCGCTTCATCTAATTATCCCCTAAAACATCTATAATTAATGATTTAACTATATTTTATTTTCTTTGAATTTGTTTTTATGAATTTATAGAGACATCACATTTTAAACAAAACGGTTCAAGTTTCCCATTATGAGGACAAACAGGATTATGCTTTAAAAAAAAAAAAAACAAATAAGTTCCATGTCTTACACAGTTACACTACACCCATATAATATCCTTTGACTAAGAAAAACAAAATCATTGACTATTTGACTCAGAAATCTGCCTTTGATAATACTTTTGGAAATATAAATCATTCACTTATAACGGAGACACAAATAAAAGAGTAAGAGAGCTCATCCTTCGATTAATTATTTTTTGGCGGAGTTATGTTTTTGTTACAAATTGACCAACTGTAACAATCAAAAAGACAAATTGACTAAATTTACATAGAATGAAAAAGACTAAGAAACACTACTACCAAAATTTATCTGCAAAGAAATTTTACTGCTATTAATTATTGTTGTCTATTGAATGGTGGATTATTTTATCCAATATTATATAGTATATAAGGAAAATCTTATATTGTTAAAAAGAAAAATATATACAGTACTATGAAAAGTAGTAAGTTTAGGAACAATCATAAAATAGAAATTGAATGGAGTGAGGTCCACGTCGGCTAAATGCATGGCATGCGATATATCTACTTGGCACGTGGGATGGACCCAACTCACGGGATTTTTGTCTATGGTATAAAGAAATTTTTTTTTTAAGATCATCAACAATGTATTCTTCTATTGATTTTAAAATAAAAGAAATCTATATTAAAAATATTTTTTTTACTTTAAAATAAAATACTGTAAATATATTCTATTTTTCTTTTATTTATTAATATATTCTATCGTAAATAATACAATTTAACTCCACTTGTTTTATGGTTTACAAAACTTTTATACCTTATAATAAAACATATAAAATAAATATTTATTCAATAAATAAAATTTATTATATCAATAAAAAATAATTGATATAATATTTTTTTTTAAAATAAACATCTTGTTATATCATAATATTTAGAAAATAATGTTATAACATCTAGTATGCGGATATAATATTTTTTAGAAAATAAACATTTTGTTATAACATTTATTTTTAGAAAATAAACACTAAACATTTATTCATTAAGCTCTCGGGTGAATTCATGAAGTCAACCACAAACTTCTCCATGACATCTATGTCGTAATCCATCTTTGGTCTATCAGAATAACCAAGACCGGACCAATCTACAATAGTTGCTCGCCAGTTGACATCCCCATCGCGTTGCACAATGTCTTTAGCCACAGAGCTCTCCTCTACGGTGCTAACATCGGATATTGTTGGTATCATGAGGATGTTCTTAGCTGATTCACACTTCTCCCTCTCATGCTCCTCATAGTATATACCGATCGAGTTTCCATTGAAGTTCCACTGCCAATTGCTTTTCCGAAAGCAGAACAGATCAATACATTAAAGCCCAGAATCTGAAGATTATGAAATAAAGAGCTTAAGTTTCTATTAATCATTGATCCCACTTTCATCGATTGCTACATTAAAAAAACAGTATGAAGCAAACACAAAAAAGGTCAATTGATAGGCCATTCTATTACTCACCTTAGCTTGGACTGGAGATTTGTTATCGATGGCAATGGAGGGCTTGTCCACAAAAAACACAAAAGCTCTCACCAGAACAGGTTTAAAAAATTTTGGACTAAGCAAAGAGAAATAGTCTGCCAATTTTGTAAAAAGAGGGTACCAAAGGTGGTGATGATATGGAGAATGAAGCTGAAGTAGCCATGACAGCAAAAGAATGTAAAAATTTGGAAGGTAGAGACATTTTAGAACCAGAACCACCAAACGTCCTAACTTTTCTCGTCAAAAGTTGGAAAAATCTGTCAGAAATTTTCAATAACAGTCCAAAAATATTTCGCATATTACGTTCTAGCCTAGGTGAAATGAAAATTTTCAAAATAACCCACAACCTCAAGATAATGTTAACCACAAATGAAGACCCTTGTAGAAACTTCTAAAACTTTGTGTTGGCTGTAAAAAGTCTCTAGTGATGAGGTTGCTAGTGGAAGCTTAGATAATAAAGTGGTTTATAGTTTGAGACTTTTCTGCTCAGAACTGTTACCAATAGTCACGACATGAGCAAGAACCGTCCTTGAATGAATGAAAGCGATTCCTGTCTCTGACCAAAATTTCTACTCCATAAACTCTCGACGTCAGCTTCATAACAGCGTGACAATCTCTACAAATTCTCAGATTCTTCACTATCCTGATATTTGCTCCTTTAGACAATCTAGCTAGAGCAAATGCAAGAGCAAGCTTCTCACTGTGTTTACTCACTTGATCCTCCTTTTCTTCTTCTTCTATATCATATAAAGCATTTGCAACTTCCGGGGCATACCCAGATTCATCTTTAAGCCTCAAGATTACTTCCTTTAGCTTCTCGTGGGCCTCTACATTGATTCCCTTCTTTTTCTCGCCTGCAGTGAACTTATACATGGCTTTCCCAACTTCAACCATGCTCCAACCAGTTATCTTCTTGATCTTATGGACAATCATTGACTTTCTGATAGAAGCAACATCCTTCCATTTACCTACAGTAGCATAAACATTCGACAAAAGAACAAGATCCCCCGAGTTATTTGGGTCAAGCTCATTAAGCCTTTGTTTTACTTGCTCGGCTAATTCGGTATTCCCATGACTACTGCAGGCCCCAAGAAGAGTCCGCCACACTATGGCAGTTGGTGAAATTGGCATTTGGCATATGAAATTGTAAGCCTTTTTGAGTTTTCCAGATCGGCCATATAAATCAACCATACAACCATAGTGTTCAATCTCTGGTTCTATGTGGTAAACTCTCTTCATCTTTGAAAAGTAATATTCACCTTCTTTAATCAGTCCACCATGACTGCAAGCATACAAAAGCGAAATGAAAGCTATCCCGTCTGGCCTAACACCAGATTGAGTCATTTCATTGAAGAATCTAATAGCTTCTTCTCCGTGACCATGCATTGCTAAGCCAGCAATCATTGATGTCCAAGATACAATACTTCTCTTCTCTGGCATACCTTCAAATACTAACTTAGCCATTGCGACATTACCACACCTAGAATACATATCAATAAGCGCATTTCTTACCGAAATTATCCAACAATACCCTGTTTTTTCTAAAAACCCGTGTAATGTCTTCCCAAACTCAAATGCCCCGGATTGCGAACATGCAGAGAGAACTCCGGTCAGGCTTACTTCATTTGGTCTCATCTCTGCTCGTCTCAACTCCTTGAAATACGAGAAAGCCTCATTGAAACTTCCATTATGAGCAAACCCAACGATCATAGTACTCCAAGAGACATCATCCTTCAGAGGCATTTCCGAGAACACACGTTTAGCACTCTCAAGCTCCCCTGCTTTAGTGTACCCAGCAAGCATCACGTTCCATGACATGTGATCCCTCACCAACATCTTATCAAAGATTTCTTTGGCTGCCGCAACATCGTTCCCCCTGAAACAAGCCGTGACAACAGCGTTCCACGCAACCAAATTCGGCTGACGCATTTCATTGAACACCTTGCGAGCAAACTCCACACACCTGCATTCACCGTACAAGCTGATCAAGGTAGTGGCAACGAACAAATGCGAATCGAGTCCATGCTTCAAAGCTTGACAATGCATCTGAAATCCGGTCCTCAGAGATTGGAAACTCGCCGCAGCCTTGACGACGAACGCAAAGGAGAAGCTATCTGGAAAGACGAGACCTTTCCTCATCATCTCAACAAACGCCGCGACGGAATTGTGCGGTTCGTGGGATTCAGAGTAGCCTCGGATGAGAGCGTTGAACATGAAGGCATCAGGATGAGGAAAACAGAGCAAGAGACGGCGAGCGTAAGGTAGAGCGTCGGGAATAGAGATTGCACATTGTAGGATTAGTTTTCCGGTGAAGTAAGAATTCGTATCGACGCCAGATTTGATAAAGGAGGCATGGATTTGGATAAGGCCTCTTAAGTTCTTGCAGCTTGTGAGGAGAGTGTGGCAATGGTGAGAGTGAATTGCGATAGACATCGTCCTAAGGCAAAACAACAAGAAACAGTGTATACTCGAAAGTAATCACAATGTTCCATGTATGTGTATATATATATATATTAGGTGTATATATATATGCTCATGAACCCTAACAAAACCCTATGAACACAATTTATATAGAAAAATACAGAACATTCGAATATAGATACAAAACTCAAAAAAAAAATGAAAAGGATGATGAATGAGAAATGTGAAATCGATAAAAAAGACAGTGAAGATTGATTTTGCGACAACTTGTCAATTAAAACTCCATAAAAAATCATGACAACATGGTAAATTTTCGATACGGTCGATCCTTGTCTGAAATCTTCCAAGCAAATGACGCATCTCCTCCTCGATCCGTTGGAATGAGAAAAGCATGATCCGTTGGAATGAGAAAAGCATGTGCTGGTTTTTTTTTGTTAGTTTCGTGTTCGAATATAAATGATATTTTAGTAAATTTAAAAACAGTATATAATTTAAAATAAATGATTCCTTGCAAATTTCTAATTTTTTATTTTATTAAAAAATTTGTGCTTAAGTTGTTGTTATATTAATAGAATTAGATGCATCTAAAAGGCCTGAATTTTTCGGAAAGAATAACCCATTCCGTTCTATACCTATCCCGAAATTCTCGAACTTTTCGGGAAAGAAAAATTGTAATTTCCTATTTGGGTTTGAAAATAATATTTAAATGGATAAGGGAAAGGATACAAACCGGAATAAGATTACCCGAACTTTCCGTTAGGTTTATATAAAGTAAAATTTTAGAGATTTCGGTTAATTGAATTTTTTTTAATAATAAATAATAATTTTTCTAATTTATTAACAAATAATATTTTTTTTTAAAACAAAAATTGATTTTAGTCTAATTATTTTAATTATTCGAAATTTTTCCCGTCCCTTTCCTGTTATTTTCCTATCCCTTTTCTGATTATATTTTATTTTGAGATTGTATGGGTAGTATGTTTTGATTTCCGAATTTCCTATTCCCGTCCCATACCCGTAAATTCCCCTTCCGTTATTTTATGGGAATACTTTGAGTACTATATTCAAATTCCCGACATTCTCATCTTTTACCCGTCAATTAGACATTCTCATCTTTTACCCGTCAATTCAAATTCCCAAAAAATTCAGGCCTAATCTTAATAGATATTTATCGTATACTATAAACCTTATCGTATACTATAAAACTTGCTCAAAAAATCAGTTGTCCACTTGAAATATTAACTAAAAAATACTCTTTACACCTGTGTTCAAAATATGGGCCGCAAAGACGATTAGAAGCACAATTACAGGTCCAACTGGAGTGGAGGGCATTCAGAATTCGAAATGGGCCGAAAATTAGGATGGATAATTCATATAATTACAGGACTGATCTTCTTTTTTATTTTTTCAGGGCAACTATTACCGAAATTATCAAGACTCTTGTTTATAGTGCAGCTTCCCCTTCTCAATTATCCAAGTTTGTCGATGTGGGACAAACTAAAATACAAACTTTTAAAAAACCCGAAATCCTTTGCCCACACTCGCACTTCAACATCAGCATAAACATCATCAGGAACTAGAGCTTTAGCAGCAAGTGAGAAACGAGGAGGAGGAGCCAAATCCTCTCTCTTTCTTTGGAATAAGGATTTCTGAATCTCTTTCTTTCGAGGTGAAAAAGGGAGTCAAGTGAAAATGGTCGCGGACAAGAGCAAGAAGGCGAAAACTGAGGAGAAAGTCGAAGAGGAAAACGTGGAGCAAATCGACGGCGAGCTTGTTTTCTCAATTGAGAAGCTTCAGGAGATTCAAGACGACCTCGAGAAGGTGAAAAAGATTCCTTTTTTCTCATCTCCGGATTTTCCCTTTCTTTACCGGTGTTCTTGTGCTCTGTATCGTGTTTAAGTTGAAAGGATTCCAATTCTGATTTCTGTAGCTGGGTAATGATGATGTTTCTGTTGCTGGCTATGCATGGTGCTAGTATATAGCTTTCTTGAATTTCACATGAAAGTTGGTCTTTTTTTTTCTTACTGCTATAGTGATAATAGTGTATTAGTACAATTCAATTTGAAATCATATTCTGAGATTTCTGCATATTTAACTCATTCATGTGATAGCTCGCTGCTATTAGCTTCTACAAGTTCTGTTATCACGAAATGAGAAGTCAAAGCTCATGCAAATTCATAGTACCAAGTCTCTAATTACAGTTAGAATTGGCATTAACTATATACAACGTTTGTTTGTTTGTTTGTTTTTTTCTCTTTCTGCTCACTGGTATGTTATGTTGGTTCTAGATTAATGAAAAGGCAAGCGATGAGGTCTTGGAAGTGGAGCAGAAATATAACGAGATACGAAAACCTGTCTATGACAAGCGTAATGAAGTTATCAAATCGATTCCAGACTTTTGGATAACTGCTGTAAGTGATATTATTCTAGTTATTTTTTATCACTGTGTAAAACATCTTCTTTCTAATTGACTTTCCACATTATTTGCAGTTTTTGAGTCATCCTGCATTAGGTGAACTCTTGACAGAAGAAGACCAAAAGGTTTGAGTTATCCTTCGACATGCTTTCAAGTTTAGAGTGTAGATTTCTTTTTGATGGATGCAGATCTATATACTATCCTTTGTATATAGAGATAACTATCCCATTGGCCTTTCACAGTTTCTGTACTGTTACATCCCTTTTACCTCTTGATTTGATTTCTCTGCTTTTACAGATTTTTAAGTACTTGAGCTCTCTGGATGTGGAGGACGCAAAAGACGTTAAATCTGGATACTCGATAACTTTTGTAAGTTTCTTTGTCCACCTGATTCTATTATCTAAAAAGATCAGGTGTGGTTACTTGGTATTGTTTATTTACTTGTTACTTGGGCATCAATCACAGCACTTCAATCCCAACCCATTTTTTGAGGATGCGAAACTTACTAAGACGTTTACCTTCCTCGAAGAAGGAACAACGAAGATCACAGCAACTCCTATCAAATGGAAGGAGGGCAAGGTATATACATCTTTTTACTTGTGGAACATAATAAGTGTCTTACTCTATTTGTCTCGTATTGGGATTATTATAGTTAATGATGTTTCTCAATTATGAAGGGCTTGCCAAATGGAGTGAACCATGATGATAAGAAAGGAAACAAACGTACACTACCAGAGGAGAGGTTTAGTTTTTTAAGCCCATTAAGAGATTTTTTGCAATCACCATAGACTTGATTGTGAAATACTTGTGGTCATGGATATATGACGCACTTAAGTTATAAAGTCTTTCTTCATTAGTAATTGCATACGACTAACGCCTTTCCACTGTGCTATCTCTTCAGCTTCTTTACTTGGTTTACTGATGCTCAGCATAAGGAAGATGCTGGGGATGAGATTCATGATGAGGTACATGCTCCTCTACTCTCTGACCTGTTATAAGTTAAACACCATGTTTATTGTCTGCCCAGTTTGAACTCGGAAACATCTCCTCTTGTTCCAGGTTGCTGATATTATCAAGGAAGATTTGTGGTCCAACCCTCTCACCTACTTCAACAATGTAAACAACTTATCATTTCACTTTCAATCATATTACTTTTCTGTTGAATAAAAAAGGTGCTCAAAGAAATAAAAGTTATTAAAAAAAAAAATGATCCTTGAAAAAATAAAGGTTTTTTTTCTCGTACAATCCATGTTACCAAAAATAATATGTTACATTTGAAAGTTCCCACATCGGCTGGCCACATGGAGGAAGGTAACTAAAGTATCTATAAACACTCACACTTGCTCGCTTTTATCTCGACAACTAGTTGGCTTCCCAAATTGCTTGATTAACAGAATTAAATTAATAATATAATTGGGTTTAATCTGTATTTGGTAACCGATTAGTTTGACATTTGGTCCAACTCGCGGCAGAGCCTCACCACTCACCGCCTATGCGCCTGCGTTTTTGAACACGGGCTTGTATTATTGGTCTTCGAAAAGTCACGAAGTTAATTTATAGTCTAGTCTGTCGATTAGATAGCTCAATTAACTGATGATGAATTGTCTAGCCAACGAGAGTTTAAACTTGTTAAAGATCTCGCCTTCTTCTGCTTGGAGACTACTATCTACGGTTACCAATTTTCGAAATCCTTCATTAATTTCCGGCAAAGACTGTAGTTCTTTGGCTCCTTTTAACCCTTTTCACTTCTTCAATGATCAAACAAATTCTAGGTTTTGCACGCTCAGAACAACCAGAATTTTGCAAGCGCATTTGCTTAGACGATATCTTTTGCCATTTAATGTTTTCCTTACTAAATCTTTGCTTAATTGGTTCTCGATTTCGGGTTCCATGGGTGACGCAGCTAAGCTGTTCGACACAATTCCTCAACCAGATGTTGTTTCTTGTAATATCATGATCTCTGGCTACAAACAGAATCAATTGTTTGAAGAATCATGTAGATTTTTCTCTAAGATGCATTTCTTGGGTTTTCAGGCCAATGCAATAAGTTATGGTTCTGTACTTTCGGCTTGTAGTATCCTTGAGGTTCCTCTGTTCTGTGAGCTGATATGTTGTCATACGATAAAGATGGGTTTTTTTTTGTCTGAAGTTGTCAATCAGCTTTAATCGACGCATTCTCAAAAAGTCTTAGATTTCAGGATGCTTATAAGGTTTTCCGTGATACTTTATCTGCTAATGTGTATTGTTGGAACGCTATCATCACGGGGGCACTCAGAATTCAAGATTATGGTGCTGTTTTTGATCTTTTCTATGAAATGTGTGGTGGCTCTCAAAAACCTGATAGTTATACATTTTCCAGTGTTTTGGCTGCTTGTGCTTCACTTGGGAATCTTAGGTTTGGAAAAGCGGTTCAAGCCCAGGTGATCAAATGCGGAGCGGAAGATGTATTTGTTTCTACTGCAATTGTCGACTTGTATGCCAAATGTGGGCATATGGCTGAAGCTAGGGAAGTGTTCTCCCGTATCCCCAACCCTAGTGTTGTCTCTTGGACAGTAATGTTATCTGGTTGCACAAAGAGTAATGATGCTTTCTCTGCTCTTGAAATATTCAAGGAAATGATACGTTCAAGTGTTGAAATCAATAGCCGTACTGTAACCAGTGTAATTTCTGCTTGTGGTAGACCTTCAATGGTCTATGAAGCAAGCCAGGTCCATGCTTGGGTCTTAAAGAGTGGTTTCTATCTTGATTCTTCAGTGGCTGCCTCCTTGATTAGTATGTACTCAAAGAGTGGTGATATTCATCTCTCTGAACTGGTTTTTGAGGATATGAGTGATGTTCAGAGGCCCAATATCGCAAATGTAATGATATCTTCACTCTCACAAAGTAAGAAGTCTGGTAGAGCAACAAGACTTTTTATTAGACTGCTTATGGAGGGTGGGAGACCCGATGAGTTTAGTATATGCAGTTTGTTGAGCGTATTAGATAGTTTAAACTTAGGAAAGCAGATTCATAGTTACACCCTTAAAAGTGGGTTGGTCCTTGATCTCACTGTTGGAAGTTCTCTTTTCACAATGTACTCCAAATGTGGTAATTTGGAAGAATCTTTTAGTTTATTCCAGGAAATATCTGTTAAAGACAATGCTTGCTGGGCGTCCATGATTTCTGGTTACAGTGAGTACGGTTATCTAAGAGAAGCTATTGAACTATTCAGTGAGATGTTGGCTGATGGGACTAATCCTGATGAAAGTACTCTAGCTGCTCTTCTAACTGTGTGTGCATCTCTTCATTCTCTGCCAAGAGGTAAAGAAATACATGGGTACTCGTTAAGATTTGGAATTAACAAAGGGATGCTCCTTGGTTCTGCACTAGTAAACATGTATTCAAAGTGTGGCTCATTAAAGTTGGCTAGACAAGTATATGATAGGCTTCCTGAAATGGATCCAATTTCATGTTCATCATTAATTTCAGGATATTCACAACACGGGTTAATCCAGGATGGCTTCTTCGTATTTCGTGATATGGTAATATCTGGCTTTACCATCGACTCTTTTGAAGTTTCATCCATTCTTAAAGTCGCTGCTATCTCAGACGAATCATCTCTGGGAGCTCAAGTACATGGCTACATCACAAAAAGTGGATTGTGCACGGAGCCTTCTGTAGGAAGTTCACTACTGACAATGTACTCGAAATTTGGAAGCATTGAGGACTGCTGTAAAACATTTATCCAGATCAGTAGCCCAGATTTAATCGCATGGACAGCGCTGATTACAAGTTATGCTCAACATGGGAAGGCCACTGAAGCGTTGCAAGTGTACAATCTTATGAAGGAAAAAGGATTCAAGCCTGATAAAGTGACTTTTGTAGGAGTTTTGTCCGCTTGTAGTCATGGTGGTTTGGTTGAAGAAGGTTATTCTCATCTAAACTCGATGGTACAAGACTATTGTATCGAACCTGAGAACCGCCATTATGCCTGCATGGTCGATGCTCTTGGGAGGTCAGGAAGACTTAGAGAAGCTGAGAGTTTTATCAACAATATGCCTATTAAAGCGGACGCCTTGGTCTGGGGAACATTACTTGCTGCTTGCAGAGTTCATGAGGATGTTGAACTCGGGAAGCTAGCTGCAAAAAAAGCTATAGAGCTAGAGCCATCAGACGTTGGAGCGTATGTTTCACTCTCAAACATTCTTGCAGAGGTTGGTGTGTGGGAAGAAGTAGAGGAAACTCGAAATCTGATGAAAGGAACATGTGCACAGAAGGAAACTGGATGGAGTTCTGTCTGATGTTTAAACTTTGGGTATGCATTTACAAGCTGCAAGGTTCATTTTTGTCAGTGTTTGGGAAAATACAGAATGTTCAGACATAGTTGCAGAAGTCCTAACAATTAGACCTAATGTTTTTATAAATATGGTTTGTTGCACACTTCAATCCATTTGTATGTTGCTCATTTGGGTTTTAATGAAAGTTGGCCGACAAAAAACAAAGATGCAGAAGTCCTGCTCCAAGTTATGACAAATCACTGAAGAAGGAACAATTGAAAGCAATTGGAGATTGAAGCTGAAATTGATTGCGTTGTAAGGGACAGTCTTTCTTTTGAATGATCATGGGTTCTTGGACAGTTCTTAGAACAATTTCATTCTCGTTCAAGGTTATTTATCTTTTTTTTTTGGGTGTAAAAGCTTGTAGTTAGCCCGAATCGAGTCTTTTCCAATGAAATTTGTCCAATGTTCCAACATTTTCTCGTTAAAGGTTATTATTATTATTGTGAGTAGATATCTCTTTAGATCATTCCAAAAAAAATAGTTCATGATTTTCATAATCTTGGGCTGCACGTCCAGGATAATTCATTATTAAACTCGTGGCTCTGATCCTTCCATCGATATTGAAGATAAGGTGATAGTTATGAGAGAAAAAAAAAACAAATCAAAAATGTTGAATGCCATGTGGAATTTTCAAACTTCAAATTCAAAATTTTGAACGAAAGAACAAGACAGTAAGATCCAAAGTAGACACTCTCGTCTTAAAACTCTATAAAGAGTAAATAATGAAGCACAAATCATAATCCCAAGAAGATTTGGGTAAGAGAAAGTAAAAAAAAAACAAGAAAAAAAAGAGAACAAAGTTTTGAATGAATGAAGGAAGAGAAGAGTAAAATGACACTACATGGGATGCGGGAAAGCACACACTCGAAAATAGTCTAAATTTCCCTTAAACTCAAGGGTATACCCTACAACTACATTGAAGAAGATCTAAAGAACAAGTCCGAATCGCTGATTCAACTCAACCCGGTTCACAAGAAGATTCCTCTCCTTGTCCATGATGGTAAACCAGTCGCTGAATCACAAGTGATTATTGAATACATCGATGAAACGTGGAAGAACTCTCATTGCCTCTTGCCAGAAGATCCTTATGAAAGGGCCTAGGTCCGGTTTTGGGTTAACTACATCATCCAACATGTGTTTTCCCGGATCTCTCATCAGAAAATCTTATACACTGATATGGTTATTAAAGGAATGATTGTTTCTTGTTGCAGGTGTATGAGGTCTTTGGTCGTATTCTGTTCCAAGAGGGTGAAGCTCTAGCAAAGTCTGTACAAGAGGCTCAAGAGAGACTCAGAGTTCTTGAAGAGGGACTCAAGAAACATTTCCCAAACAAAATAACCAGAGAGAATGATGATGTTGGGCTTTTGGAGATCATCATCTTCACTTCTTTTGGAGCCCACAAAGTTTATCATGAAGCTCTCGGTGTAGAGATAATTGATCCAATGGATACTCTGACTTTATACAACTGAATAGAGCGCCTGCAAGAGCTGAATGTGATGAAAGAATGCGAAGTGCCTCGTGATAGGTTGGTGACTTCAATCCAGAACTATAGACAAGAGCATCTCCAGAAGGCTGCAAATGCGTAAAGAGATTAAAATGTTGGTCAATGATTTTAATGTCTCAGAGGATAAGAATTTTAAAAGTTCGATTATTGTTTGACAGTAAAAAATAATTCCTTGAGACAGTTATTTATGAACTTATGGCAGCTACTAATGTATGATAATAAAACTAAATAAACCATTTGTGGTATCTCCATGTTTTCAATAGCCACTTGATACACTTTGTTGTTATACCTTTGACATAAATAAGTTGAGAATTGTGATGATAACATTTTTGATCAAGATGTGACTTGTTCACTGTAGGATTTACTTCATATAGATTGTAATTAACTCATCACACCTAACCAAAAGAATGTTTCCATAATATATACACGGCCCTTCTTCACAGCAGAGTAAGGCTTCTTTCACTCTGGTGCCAACAAATTCTGATTGGATGTGAAGTTAAAAACGATTTCGCCTGCGTTCAATTCTATCTTGAAGCATCACCATCAAGGAAAAATTCAAAGCAGAGAACTTCTTTTCAGTCTTTTCAGGCGTTGACGGCATCACTTTATAGCTGTGAAACCCTTCGTTTTTGTGTGTCTTAGGTGAAAGCTCACAGGGTGGGGGGGGGGAGGGGAGAGGGGGGAACTTAGCTACTCAGATACTCATCAACAAACTCAACCTATTCATTAAACAACCCGAGCAGAGGTAAGCCACTCCATCAGATTTAGATAGCTACAACTGTTAATCCCTTTTTCTTGCGTAGCCTTTTATCTCTAAGGCCATCAAAAAGAAGTTCGTAAGCATAATATGTAATACAGCTCTTTTTCAACAGATCCTCCAATACAAGCTTAGGAGCAGCCACCTCTTTTTTGTCAAAATCAAAAATGGTGCTCATAACCTCAGGGACCAGTCCTTTCTGGACCATCCGATGGATTATACCAGCAGCCTCATAAACTTTATCCTCCACACAAAGACTGTTTATTACACGTCCAAGTGTTGTGAGCGATGGAATAAACCCATTTTCCATCATCTTCAGTAGAAACTTGCACCCCAAATCGACATTTCCCGTTTTACAAAAACCATCAACCATAAGCCTGTATGTGTATCCATCAGGAACTAGGCAACGATCAACCATCTCTTGGAAAAGCGTTTCTGCCATGCTAACATTTAACTTCTCCGTGAAAGCATGAATGATGATATTATATGTTGCCGTTGAACTTGATACCTTATAAATCTCTTCCATCTTCCTAAATAACGTGTATGCTCCATCTAAGTCTCCGTTTTTGCAGAACCCGTCGATCAACGTTCCAAACGTAACCGCATCTGGATTCACACTCTTGATTTTCATTTCCTCCAGCAACCCCAATGCTTCATCTAGTTTTCGGTATCTGCATAGACTCTCCAAAAGTATATTAAAGGTGAATAAGTTAGGAGCACAACCTTTGTCCACCATCGTTTTGTATGTTTCCATTACATCTTCATATTTTGACGTTTTGCAGAGACCATTCAACAAAGAGTTGTAAGTGTACACGTCCGGATCAACGCCATTGTCCAACATAACATCTAAGATTTTAAGCGCGTTTTCCATTTTTAACTGTGTAGAATAACCATGAATCAAAATGTTGAAAGTAAAAATGTCAGGAAAGTAGCCTTTGGAGGTCATGACTTTAACAAGACCATCAGCATCAGAAACACATCCCATCTTGCATAATCCTTTTACCAGTATGTTAAAAGTCTGTACCTCAGGAATCAAACCCTTTTCAGACATCTCACTCGCCAACTGAGCAGCCTCCAGAATCAAACCCTGCTTAGACAACCCATTGATCAGTGTGTTGTAAAGAATCACGTTAGGCTTTATTCCTTTCCCTAATGCCTCATTGAATAAGGCTAAAGCACGGTTTGTTTCACCGTCGTGACACAATCCCTCAATTACGGAGCGATATGTAAACTCATCAGGTGCAAACCCATTGAAAACGGCATTGCCTAAAATCTTTTCTGCAAGTTGCACCATTCCACCTTTGCAATATCCAGCTATTAATGTGTTATACGTAAAATTATTAGGCTCAAGTCCTTCATTCACCATTTTGCCTAAGTAAACTTCCGCCTCCTGAAACTTAGAATTCTTACATAAGCCACATATTAGATTGTTATACGTGACAACATCAGGTTTTGGGCCCTGCTCTATGAGACAACGTACCATAAGGACAGCAGCATCAAGCTCACCATTCTGACAAAGCCCTAGAATGAAAAAATTGTAAGTAAACAGATTCGGTAAAACGCCTCTCTTGATAACTTTGTCAAGTAGCTTTTCACACTCCTTGACATCTCCTTTCTTGCAAAGAACATGTAGAAGCTTGTTAAACGTACTAAGGCAAAGAGAAACACCTGATCTAAGCATTTTCCCAAACAACTCATACGCTTCTGCCTTAAGATTCTCCTCGTAAAACCCACCAACCACAGTACAATACGCAACCACATTCATCTCACAGCCTTGAGAAGACATATTGTTAAGAAGCCTCAAAGCAGCATGAGGCCGACTCGTCTTGCAAAACGACTTCATCCTAATAGTAAACGAGTACACATCAGGAGTGATTCCCCTGTCTCGCATCCTCATATACACCTTGTGAGCTTGATCAAAGTGTCCACTATCGACCAATATACTCATAATAGCATTATAAGAGAAAACCGTGGGCTCACAATCATAAAAATCCATCCTTTCAAACACATTCACAGCTTCTTGAACTTTCCCTTTCCTACCATAATTCTTCATCGCCCCGACATAAACCCCTTCAAGCTTATGGTTGCCAACATTCTGCCGCATTTCCACCAAAACTTGTTCCATGGCCTCGAATTTTCCATGAAGGCCAAGCTTTTCAATCACACTGCGGTAAGTGGATAAAGTATGCTTGAAACCGTCTTCTTGTTTCATCGAAATGAACATTTCTAGAGCTTTCATAGGATCCCTCTGACATTTAATAACCGCGGTCACATGTCTCGGAAGCAGAGAAGGACCCATTAGCAGAATCGCCACCTAATGAAGATAACTTCAAATCCCTATAATCCGGAAACCTTCATATGCTATTTCGTTACGACTAATAAGGCCCTATTACAGACCCTACTGGAGTGAATTGCACACAGAATTTGATATGGGCCGACAACTTGGATGGATAATTTTTAATTGCGGAGCAGATCAAGACTCTTATTTATAATGCAGCTTCCCCTTCTCAATTATCCAAGTTTGCGATGTGGGACAATCTAAAAAACAAACTTTTAAAAAACCCTAAGTCCTTTGCCCACACTCGCACTTCAACACCAGCATAAACATCATCCGGAACTAGGGCTTTAGCAGCAAGTGAGAAACGAGGAGGAGGAGCCAAATCCTCTCTCTTTCTTTGGAATTAGGATTTCTGAATCTCTTTCTTTCGAAGTGAAACAGGGAGTCAAGTGAAAATGGTCGCGGACAAGAGCAAGAAGGCGAAAACTGATGAGAAAGTCGAAGAGGAAAACGTGGAGCAAATCGACGGCGAGCTTGTTATCTCAATCGAGAAGCTTCAGGAGATTCAAGACGACCTCGAGAAGGTGAAAAAGATTCCTTTTTTCTCATCTCCGGATTTTCCCTTTCTTTACCGGTGTTCTTGTGCTCTGTATCGTGTTTAAGTTGAATGGATTCCATTCTGATTTCTGTTGCTGGCTATGCATGGTGCTAGTATATAGCTTTCTTGAATTTCACATGAAAGTTGGTCTTTTTTTTTCTTACTGCTATAGTGATAATAGTGTATTAGTACAATTCAATTTGAAATCATATTCTGAGATTTCTGCATATTTAACTCATTCATGTGATAGCTCGCTGCTATTAGCTTCTACAAGTTCTGTTATCACGAAATGAGAAGTCAAAGCTCATGCAAATTCATAGTACCAAGTCTCTAATTACAGTTAGAATTGGCATTAACTATATACAACGTTTGTTTGTTTGTTTGTTTTTTTCTCTTTCTGCTCACTGGTATGTTATGTTGGTTCTAGATTAATGAAAAGGCAAGCGATGAGGTCTTGGAAGTGGAGCAGAAATATAACGAGATACGAAAACCTGTCTATGACAAGCGTAATGAAGTTATCAAATCGATTCCAGACTTTTGGATAACTGCTGTAAGTGATATTATTCTAGTTATTTTTTATCACTGTGTAAAACATCTTCTTTCTAATTGACTTTCCACATTATTTGCAGTTTTTGAGTCATCCTGCATTAGGTGAACTCTTGACAGAAGAAGACCAAAAGGTTTGAGTTATCCTTCGACATGCTTTCAAGTTTAGAGTGTAGATTTCTTTTTGATGGATGCAGATCTATATACTATCCTTTGTATATAGAGATAACTATCCCATTGGCCTTTCACAGTTTCTGTACTGTTACATCCCTTTTACCTCTTGATTTGATTTCTCTGCTTTTACAGATTTTTAAGTACTTGAGCTCTCTGGATGTGGAGGACGCAAAAGACGTTAAATCTGGATACTCGATAACTTTTGTAAGTTTCTTTGTCCACCTGATTCTATTATCTAAAAAGATCAGGTGTGGTTACTTGGTATTGTTTATTTACTTGTTACTTGGGCATCAATCACAGCACTTCAATCCCAACCCATTTTTTGAGGATGCGAAACTTACTAAGACGTTTACCTTCCTCGAAGAAGGAACAACGAAGATCACAGCAACTCCTATCAAATGGAAGGAGGGCAAGGTATATACATCTTTTTACTTGTGGAACATAATAAGTGTCTTACTCTATTTGTCTCGTATTGGGATTATTATAGTTAATGATGTTTCTCAATTATGAAGGGCTTGCCAAATGGAGTGAACCATGATGATAAGAAAGGAAACAAACGTACACTACCAGAGGAGAGGTATAGTTTTTTAAGCCCATTAAGAGATTTTTTGCAATCACCATAGACTTAATTGTGAAATACTTGTGGTCATGGATATATGACGCACTTAAGTTATAAAGTCTTTCTTCATTAGTAATTGCATACGACTAACGCCTTTCCACTGTGCTATCTCTTCAGCTTCTTTACTTGGTTTACTGATGCTCAGCATAAGGAAGATGCTGGGGATGAGATTCATGATGAGGTACATGCTCCTCTACTCTCTGACCTGTTATAAGTTAAACACCATGTTTATTGTCTGCCCAGTTTGAACTCGGAAACATCTCCTCTTGTTCCAGGTTGCTGATATTATCAAGGAAGATTTGTGGTCCAACCCTCTCACCTACTTCAACAATGTAAACAACTTATCATTTCACTTTCAGTCATATTACTTTTCTGTTGAATAAAAAAGGTGCTCAAAGGTTTTGTTGATGTACTATCTAGGAGGCTGATGAAGAGGATTTTGATGGAGATGAAGATGGCGACGAAGAGGTAAAACAATCATCTCATTGCTCTTCAAAATACATTTGATTGGTTGATTGTTATGTGTCGCATGGTTTGTTCCTATACTCTGTCTTTTAATTCTCTAAAATATCTTTGAAAATCATAATCACTTCAGGGAAAAGAAGAAGACTCCGAAGAAGACGAAGAGGACGAAGAGGAAGATGGCGAGGAATGATGGGAGCCCAAGATAACACATTGCTGGCTTGCTTCTATAACAGATGTGTAAAGTTTGTGTTATGAGGTTCTCAATTTTAGCAATGATGAGACGCAGCTTTCTACTTTGAAATATTTAGTTTATCTACCTTAATAGCTACATTTTGTCTGTATGAACCATTTCGGCCATGTCCCAAAATCATTTAATCGCTACATCTCTTCTTTTCAATGAGAATCTTTCTATCTTATCATGAAACCACTTTTATTTTCCATATACATAAGCTACATTTTATTTTGTAACACAGTTTCAGCCATGTCGTACCGTGCCTCTTCGTTTTAAGACAACATAGCTAAATCTTCATTTCCCTAATGAGAGTCATCATGGTCTTATATATATGTCTGATTATTTATCTATTTCAATCACAAGTTATAAGGTATAACTCTTGTGGCAGCTCTCGGCGAAGCTAGAGCCTGCACTGGAGTCTTCATGCTACAAAGTAGCCCAGGATTCTCGCTCATGTCAATTCTCTCCCCAGGAACAGGGGAGCTCCAAGAGAAGCATTGCAACAAGTTCCCCATCACCAATGCCATCAAGTTCATGCTGAGCTGTGCAGCTGGACAAACCCGTCTTCCCGATCCAAACGGAAGAACTCTAAAGTCTCGACCTTTGACATCGGTTTCCTCCTGGAGAAACCTCTCTGGTCTAAACTCTTCCGGGTCTCTCCAGTTTACTGGATCTCTCCCAATCTCCTTCACGTGGACATAAACCGTGGCTCCTTTAGGAACCTTATACCCACCTAACCAAACCGTTTCGCTTGCTTTATGCGGAAGCATTAGTGGTGTTGAAGGGTGAAGCCTCAAAGCTTCTTTAACCACGCACTGCAGATAATGGAGCTTCGGTATATCTGATTCACTCATCAACCGTTCGGATCCAACCACTGAATCAAGCTCCTGTTGCGCTTTCTCTTGCACGTCAGGGCATTTGATCATCTCTGCCATGGCCCATTCGATGACAACCGCTGTTGTGTCTGATCCTGCGGTTAACATGTTCCATATCAATCCATGGACCGTCTCTTCACTCAGCTCTTTCTTCTCTTTCAACACCAACAGGTTCCGAACGAAACCATTATGATCCTCTACCGCTACGTCCTCTTCCTCCATTATAGCTCCTCTAAACCACTTTGTTCTCCGTTCCTTGTGCGCCAAGAACTCCTTGTCGCTGATGAACCATGACGATAACCATTTGAGCCACCAGACGTGATCGAAGAACGTCCCTGAACCACTGAGAAGGTGTTCTTTTTCGACAATCGATTTAAACTCTTTGCCTTCCTCTGACTCGAACTCTTTACCGATCATTAATCTTGAGATTGTGTTCAAAACAACCTTAGCTACATACTTCCTCACAACTAGCGGTTTTCGCGTCTGATCATTGCTTGAATCGATCATCAAGTCTTTGAGAATAGACTCAACCATTGATCTTACTTCCATCTCTCTCAACGACCTGAAATTCTCAATGCTCTTCAAAGAGAAAAGCTCGAGTGTGCAGAGTTTCCTTAGTTTCACATAATGTGGACTGTAATCGGACCAAACAAGATCGTTGCCGGACTGAGTCATCCTTGCGATGCGTTGTCGGTTAGACAACTGATGGTCTTTGTCTCTCAAGACTTGTCTGGCTAAATCAGAGCTCGAGACGACGACAATGAGTTGTGTGCCCATCCACACCGATATGATTGGACCATAAGTCTTTGACCACTCGATGAAAGAATGAGTCCAATGTGGTTTCATTTGATGAAGGTTTCCGATCAGAAACCGTGGCTTTGGTCCCGGAGGTATGTTGGATCTCCACCACCTTTGATATAGCATGATGGTGGCGATGATGATACTGACTAGAGAAATTACATATAGAACCATTTTTGCTTTCGATGAGTGAAAGAAAAATATACAAGTTTTGATGGATTATAACATCTACCTCACAGTCAGTGAAGATTTATACACAAATTGTAACACATTATATAAAGCAAAGTTTTTTATATATATCAGAAGTTATATTGTTAGCATATTTACTTTGGTTAGGATATTTGCTTACGTTTGTTTTGAAAAGTAACACACAAAATGGATATGCGCATGAACATGCCGTGATTTGGTCCTTTTGTACTCTCACACTTATTGCATTTTCTGTTTGCTTTAAAATTAATAATCTATGGATATTTTAGAATTTTTTTTGTTAGAAATTTATTAATTGGTAATTTGTTAGAGTTCGATTGTTGTAAAAAAATTACATTTCTCATCAACGAATCGATTTTTGTGTGTGTGCTGTTAACAAATTCATACACATTATGCTGCATTTGAATTTGAATATCTAAACTAGTACAAAATTACTTTGATTTACGTCAAAAAAATGTTGAAAAAACAATATTTCAGAATTATTATGGACTGACAAATAAAAATTAATGAAAGTAATTCGTGAAATCGAATGCAAACATTAGATGGAAAAGAACAAAACAAATCACGCCGAGCACAGCTTCACGATAAGTGTGTCAATGGCGACAGTGATGATGGATTGAGAAAGTTCCAGGGGAATGAGGAAATGAACAAAAGTAGAAATGGCGACAGCGACGACATCTGCAATTAGGGCACCGAATTGGAGAGTAGCTGTGTTATTATGGACCATCTCTCTCACTATTTTCTACTCTCTCTTCCAAATGGGTCTTCGAAATTCACCTTCCACTTCTTCTTCTTCAGGTAAAGTCATCACTTTTAGTTCTTAAATATCGTCCATTTATCACTGGATTTTCCTTCTATTGTATCCAATGGAAATACCTTTTATACTCTCAGAGTTCGATGATGTTTTGATTTTTTTTTAATCCACGATCTGATTAATTAGCTATTCTATAATCTGATGAGCTGACTCGTGATATTTTGTTTATGAATCTGGGTTTTGTTAAATGGGATCGATGTTGACTTGCTAACAGAAGGAATTCACCAACACGAGTGTAATTAAGATTTGCGTAAAGTACTAGTTTTTATTTATATATTTGCAGAGAAATGTCTCTGTTTCTGTAGTCAAGATTTTGAATTGCATTGGATCTTCTGCCGAAACTGATGTTTGATTGTTTAGGGATCAAAGAAGTACTTAAAATCATCATTCTTCATTTGTTTATTCTAAGCTTAAGGAACAGTCAACATGTTTTATTTACTGATTAAAAAGCAAGTGTCTTATCTGATATGTTTCTAGAAACTTCTTAGCCACCGTGTTCATTGGCTCAAATGCAGAACACGCCAGAGGGAATATCTGATGCAAAAGGCTAATGCTTGATTTCGTATCTAATACCTTTGTTATGGTGTTTTGTTTATCATCTCTATTGAATTCTAGTGCCTCTTTTATGTGTTTTGTTAATCATATTATCTCTTTTAAGTTTCTATCTGCAGCTGTATCAAGATTATTGTATCTGGAGTAGATATAGTTATTATTCTTAGCAATAATAAATCTTTGTATGTTTCAGATCCTTTTCTCACTTACGCCGAGCAAAGCTCAAGGTTGTATGATAAAATGGAACGGGATCTACAGGAAAAGGGACCAGTGTTTCTCAAACAAGGTGAAACGTCTCAGTCACTGTCACTTTCAGATCTCTTCAAAGTGAACGATGGAAAGATACAACCTGTCCTCAAGGTATCTGTTGCTATTGTTCGAATTAATGCAACTGGCTTGTATTGTGAAGTCAAATAATTTATGCTTGTGATAGCTAGATACCATATATGGCTCTATAAAATACTCAGTTTGTTCATATATAGGTTGCAAATCCCCCCGTGCGAGCTAATGTATTACATCTCAGCACAAAGTACTCTACCCCAGTCTCGTGAGTGTGTAACTTGCCCCATTCTCAATGCATATTTATCCTGTATAATTTAGAATTCAAATGTTTACTGCTAAAAGGTGCCTTCCATGTCTATATATTGCAGGAGCGCCGTAAAAAATGTGTTCAGTCCTTACTTCAAAAATAGTAAGTGAGCCGTTATGTTTCTGTTCAAATGCTTGAACATTGTTTTAAAAACTAAGTTTCAGATATAGATTTCAATATGCATATGTGTGTATATGAGTGGAAGCATAAATGCGGTTAATTGTATTTTCTTCTTCTTACTTTGTTTTGTCTTTTTTAGCAATCTGGTTTCAGGACTCTAAGCTGTACCATTTCAGCATGTTTCATGCATCGCATCACATTGTCTCTGTTCCAGCTACCGAAGATGAGGTCTTTTTAACTAGTCACTAGTCTTCTTGCCAATCCACCGGAACAACTTTAATCTTGTGAAGATCCTGGCCTCTGAGTTTCTCTTTGATGTGATCAGGTTGAAGCAGAAGCAGCTGCTGTCAGAGCAGTTGCTAATGAACTTTGCCCTTTGGAGATAATATTGGATAGAATTCTTTTAACCTCTACGGGTGTTCTCCTTGGATGCTGGAAGGTACTTCTTGTTGCTTTCACTTCGATTCAACAAATACGAGTCAGATCTCTAGTTTTGTATCCATTATACCACTTTAGTAATTTCATTCTCCAAGACAAGAATCGATGATTCAGATATCTAAGATTGAAGCTTGTTTCATCTTTCACTAGGTTAAATCTGGAGATGATCCCATAACTATCCGCTCAAAACTGAGATATGTGCTTCCACGAGCACCAGAGAAGCAACTTGTAAGATCTATTCATAAACTGTATATAACTCTCATGAACACGAACAACCAATGTGCTTATATGTCGGATGCTTGATTTTGTTGGTCTTTCAGTATGATGCTGCAATTCTTCATACATCATTAGCAAGGCTTCTTGGTCCTCCAATATCTCCTACTGAGGCAAGCTTCACTTATGCTTCTGTTTTTTTTTTTCTAGAGAAACTCGAAATACAATGTTGCAGAATATTCTTGACTTAATGACCGTTTCTTACCTAGCAGGCTGGTTCTGACGACCATCTCCAGCTTCTCCATGAGTTAGTCGCAAAACTAAACAACCAAATCCGAGGATTCAAGGTAAAGTTCATTAAAACTTGGAACGAAACTAGAGTTTTCTTGACCATAGTAAATGTAAACAAAAATTTTCTTAAAAAACGAAAAAAAAAAACGTTTGTATTTGATACAGGCAGTCGTATCAGAGCTGTGGTATGTAGAAGAGTATGATCTTTTAGCGCTCGCATTGAGTGGAAGAATGAAGGTTCGATCTTTCCCTTTCGGCTGCTCCGCAAAGGGATAATATTTTACCGGATTCGGTTTTACTTTTTTCGAGCAATAAAGCTATCTTCTTTTATATCAAAACCCTTTATGTCATCGACATCATGTATATATATTCTCTAACTTCTCTCAAATTGCTTTCATATCTTATTTAGTCAAGCAAAATATCGTATACAAGTCAAGCCAAAAGTTCTTTGAACTTCTTTTTTTTTTTTTTGGTAAGGAGTTCTTTGAACTTCTTACATGCGTCAAAACGCTACTTATTCGATGTACATTTTATTTTTGTGTGAATAATTCATTAATACAAAAGATTTGTTTTCCCTTTTTGCCAAATTTCCAAATACAGTACTTTCGATAGCCTTTCTTTACCTCCCAAAGAAAAAGATTCCTACTTTAGATATCTAATTTCCTTTTTTCTTTTTGGCAACAGTTTCGTAAAAGCTTGTCGTGATTATTCCTGAAAGGATACTAATGGTAGCTTTTCCATTCATCTCGTTTTCACGCTTTTCCCACCATTAAAAAGTTAAAAACTTTCAGCAAGTCTACCACACAATTTATTCGCTCTCTCTCTCTCTCTCTCTCTCTGTCTATCTATCTTCAGTGACTAGTGTTTTTATTTTAGTGGAGGAAGAATCAGATTCAGAGTCAAATCAAGCTTGAGGATGGGATCTGGAGCTGGAAATTTCGTCAAGGTTCTTTTGAGGAACTTCGATGTCCTTGCTGGGTAATGTTAAATTTTATTCAATTCTAATCAAATCGATCTTCTCAAGTTGCTTCCTTTTACCGAGTAGCTTCTGATATATTCTGCTCAATCCATCATAGTCTAGGGTTTAATTTCTATTTTTGACCTAACCCTTGCTGATTAATTCCGATTTCGCTGTGGAGTTTCTCTTAAAGTTGATTGATTCCTTTAAATTGTTAGATCTTTTGGAATGCATAGATTTTTTTATAAAAAAGTATGGTTTTTTTTTTCAACTTACGCGTGTAACTAATTGCAATCTCTGGTGGTGAAATTTTTGCAGGCCTCTTGTGAGTCTCGTTTATCCACTGTAAGTGAATCCATAATTTATGATTTTGTAGAGCAAAAGCTTAACTTCATCTTAGTAGAGTTCTTTTGAGAATTTTCACCATTGAGCTTTGATTTAATGGTTTCTCCTTATTTTGATTGTTTCAATGGGTAGACATGCCTCAGTCAGAGCAATTGAAACTCAATCACACGCTGATGACAAACAATGGCTCACATATTGGGTCCTTTATTCCTTACTTACACTCTTCGAGCTCACATTCGCCAAACTCATCGAGTGGTAAGATGATTGAAACACCATCATTAGCCCAAAAAGCAAAGTGAATCCAATTTTTTTTGTTTTTCTTTAGCTGACATTGTTGTTGTAATGATCAGGTTACCTATATGGTCATACGCGAAGCTGATCTTGACTTGCTGGCTTGTGATTCCGTACTTTAGCGGCGCTGCTTATGTCTATGAGCATTTTGTGAGACCTGTGTTTGTTAACCCACAAAGCATTAACATTTGGTATGTGCCAAAGAAGATGGATATCTTCAGAAAGCCAGACGATGTGTTAACAGCTGCTGAGAAATACATTGCAGAGAATGGACCTGACGCTTTCGAGAAAATCTTAAGCCGGGTATGCTTCTCCTAATCCTAGTCTCTTCTCACTCCAAAATGTCATTGTTCTTTACTTACTTTTCTCTTTTTCAATCAGGCCGATAAATCAAGAAGATATAAGCAACATGAGCCAATGTATGGTGACTGGTGAGGAGTATCAGTACTAAGGGACCTTGAAAAGCTTTTATAAATATTTAGAATGTGTGAAGCAAGTTCATGTCTTTGATGTTGTTTGTTTTGCTCCTTTTTTTCTTTGGATCTCTGTCGTGTAAAAAAAGTTGATTATTAAATGAAGAAACTTTATGCTCGAATTGGAGGCGTAGAATATTTTTTTTTTCTTGCTTTGTTTTCTTTTCTCTATGCGCTTTTCAAGCTTTCAACAAAGTGTACTAATCAAGTCTTGTTATTATGAAGATCTAAGCAATTTTAAGGGACGACTAACCAGTCATCATCAGTTGAAAAAAGTGTCAAAGTTGTTTTGCCAAAAGTTTAACACTTTACAACCGAATTCTTCCAGAAAAAAAAAAAATGAGAGAAATTTGGGTTCTGTAATCTTTAATCTGCCTTGAGGAAATATATTAATCTTACAAACGTCAATTAAAAAAATAGAAGTGCTAAAAATGGAACAAAAATACAATGTTAATAAATACTTTAAGAGATAAGACACAGTAAGTTGTTCTTAAATCTTCTTCAAATTATTGAAATTCCAGATTATGCCTGAACAACAATAATAAACCCCACAAACACAGTGAAGAAAACAGAGACTCTCTTGACCCCAATCATGAAAAAAAATGAAACCAAACTGTTAAAAACGAAAAAAAAGCAACCTTGATAAAGAAGTCAATAACTTTGAAAGGGGCCTCAAGTCTTCATCAACATCCCATAATCGCACAATTATACACAAAGCTTCCTGAGGGCTTTGAAGCAAGAACTCTCCAATGCAGCGACTCTCCGTCCCTTGGGACGCAAGCATTGATCTCTATGAACCCTCCTCCAAGTGCCCTAGGCCCTCCAACCACCACTAACTGATCCCCACAAGCCCTAAACGCCATTCCCCAACCGTTCATCGAAGAAGCCCTCTCTGGCAAATTCCCAACTTTATTCCATACATTGCGTCTTTTATCGTATTTCCTCACCTCTTGCTGCGCGTAACTCGCAGCATAAAGCTCGTCTTTCACAACCGCTACAAGCGGTGGCGCCTCTGAAGCAGAGGAAATCTCATTTGCCTGATCTCCTCCTCCACTTCCGTTGCTTCTTTCCGGTAACATGTTAGGTATCAAAGTCCATGTCCTCTTCTTCAGATCATAGACTTCACCGCACATTAGCATCTTTGAGTTTCCCTCTCCAATACCTCCAATCACAAAGAAGTTCCCGTCCATGAACACGCTCGAGCACATCTTCCTCGCTTTGTTCATGCACGGGAGGACCGTCCATTCCCCTGTTTCCGAGTTATAAAGCTCCGCAGAGCTCAGTATCTGTCCACGTGGGTCACATCCTCCAGCTATAACCGCGATCTCTCCTAGACTCGCTGATCCAAACAAGCACCGCGGGATATTCATTTGCATACCCGAGGTCCATGTATTGGTCAAGATGCTATACTTGTAAATCACATGAGACATGATCTCTTTGCCGAAGACAAGAAGCTCTGTGCCAACCGCCAGAGATTCTTTGTCCGAACACATGAAACATTCGTTGAATGTCATTTTTGGTACACGTAGCCATCGGTCTCCGTTTGGATCATAAGCTTCCCATTCCAACAGCCTGCAAGAGAAGTAGATCCAATGCTCTGCGATTCCCTTTGCTCTTCTCAGCCTATAAAGCTCGCTGTTCTTGATGAGCGAGCGGAAGGTTTTGTTTGTTGAGGCTATGGACCCGAAATCAGATAACGAGCAGTGAGCCAAGCAGTTGAGAAGTGCGTTTTGATCAAGCCTGGTTATCGGTGGGCTCTGTTGTTCACTACCTTGTTGGTTTTGGTTAGACCTTTGATAGGTTTTGGCAAGAAGAAGAAAATCTGTAATCTTGTCGGATTTATCTCTGCATCGATGATCAAGTTTTCTAGCGGAACTTCCTTCTTCATTGGTATCATCCAAGAAACGCTTCTTAGACGAGAGCTGAAGCACGCAGTGTGCGTTATATATCCACTTGCTCTCTTCCTCACATGAAGATGGCAAATCCCTTAACACCAGATAGCTCGGAGGCTCCAACATGATGGACGCTAAGAAAACAATCAATGGAAAATCAAAGCAAACGCCAAATTTATCAATCACATCATCTGAGAAACAAGAGGAGAAAGACACATTAGTGACTTTGCATAGGATCTTGTTTCCATTAATGATCCAAGGAAAATCCATTAATTCGCCGAGATGATAGCAACGTTTAGACCAGTAAGATAAAAAAAAGTCCAATTCTTGAACAGTGAGATTAGCTCACTAGCTTTCCTCTTGAGGAATTTTTTCAAACTCAGGAAAGCAATCATTAGAATCCAAAAGACAAAGATTTTCGTTGGTGGAAATCGCAATACGATCAGATCAGAAGCAATTCACAAGCAGCAAAAGAAACAGAATGTGCAAGAAACCAATGCATCGACGGATAAATTCAGCACCCAATAGCTCGCAGAATAATTAATCGAATCCCAAATTCGATAAGCCACAAAATCTATAAAAAAAAATTGAAATTTAGAAAGAGTGATTAACAAAATCAAGCTCACCAGATATCGGAGAATAACCCCCTAATTCGTCGACAGATTAGTCAATCAAAGTCGACTGAAGATCTGCCATTTAAAAAAAAAATGAAATTAAGGCAGAACACAGTTTAGATGCCGATGATTTCAACAATCAGGCACAAAATTTTCCGACAGAATTAAAAAAGAAGAAAGAAATCAACCAAAACACAAGTATATTTTTGCTCAAAACCTATGAGATATGGATGATATTCATCTTCGGATTCCGGCCACATTTTAGCTGAATTGGTATCATATTTGAGCTGTGATTTACATCTTTTTTAATATTAATTATATAATTGTTTAATGTTGGGTTTAAAAAGATGCACGAATGAACCAGTGGTGGATTTATATATACATATAAAATCAAGAATAAAGCTGTTGATGGAATTTATATTTTTTAGTCTTTTCTTAATACCAATGACGAGGAGAGATAGAAGAATTTGTTTCGGCATTTTTCGTTAAAAGTTTGACGACGCCGTTAGCCATTTTAAGGGGGAAGTTAACGGCCGATTCTTAGCTCTTGCACGTGTTTCTGCTTCGTACAACTAAAAAAAAAGCTTCTTTTCTCTTTTTTTTTTGCTTCTCACGTTAATGTTTTTGTTTCTTGTTTTGGATGTTTTTATCCTAATCCAATCAATTTGTTCAGTTTTCTTCTTGTTTCTTTTTCTTTTACCTTTTTTTTTGTTATACACTTATATTCTCTTTCCTCCTCATAATAGAAAAAATCTAGGATTAAAATACCCAAACTTAAAAAAAATATTAAAAATGCAAAACAATCGATTGTTAACCACACTAAAAACAGAGAAAAACCGATACAAATCAGTCATAGATTCTACATCACAATAAAAAACTGTTTTTAACGAAAAGCATAACCTTCTAATTTTTTTTTTTTCATATTCGTTCCACAAAGCAATCACTTTTATCTAACAGTAAAATTTGGATAAATTAATGTTTCTTTCTTTCTTTTTTCATGAAAGGATCACATCACCACTACATAATAACTTATTGTTTCTGATTTTAAATACAGCTCATGTATATCTGATATCTATACATATTACTGAATTTGAAAAATCACTTTCAGAAACTTAAAGATTAACAAAATATATGTAATCGGTTCTTACTGATTTAAATTTCGGTCGTTTGGGACTGGATTGAACCAATCAGGAGTTTGAGATCAGAATCTAAAACCAGCTCAAGTGCTGAAGCCCATTTATGACCCTCACCGGCTAACATCTTGTAATGGACCGGATCTGGTCTTAGGCTTTTAGCCCGTTTATCAGCTCATCTATATTGTTGTAAATACGTTTGGTTGTTGCAAATTAATAAAATAAACTAGATTTTAACCCTGTGCGTCTGCATGAGAATTTTTATTTTTAATATAAGTTGCATTCATCTTTTTGTTTAGATATAATTTGTTTTTGTTATTTATTTTTTTAAATCAAAAAATTGTTATTATATTTTAATTTTAAACAGTAAAATTTGTATATTAATAGAATAAGAGTATGCGTTAATTAAGTATACATTAATCTAATGTTAATTATAAACTTTGTTATGATGTGAATTAAGATTTACACATAAAAATCTATATATCTATGAATTTACTAATTCATCCGTTTAGTTGTCTTAAATCATTTTTAATATCCTACATGTTTTGACAAACTAACCCGTATAAGACTATAATTATAATTGTATAACCCTATAAATATTTACTAATATGGAATATTTGGACCAATTGATTATGAAAAAATATAATAAAATATTTATTTACTATTTGTGCTATTAAAAAAATGTATATATATAAACTGGCTAACGTGTTAGTTTAATTGTCTCAAATCATCTTAATATCTTACATGTTTTAATAAATTAACTCATGGACCTTAAATATATTTATATATATATATAACTCTAATCAGCCCGATCATATTATTGTATAATATAAATATTTATTAATTTCAAATATTTGATATTTTAGACCGATTGATTATGATAAAATACGATAAAATATTTATTTACTATGCATTTTTATAAAAATATTATTTAAATTTAAAATTTTAAATTAAATCTCTCTTGTATTTAAGAAAATTTAAAGTATTAAAATTATTATCTAAATTTTCGTAATAAAATTTAATTATAATTTTTTTTTGAATTTTTTGAATTTAAATTAAATTGAATGCAAATTTTTGTAACTAAATTTAATTAAATTTTTAATAATTTGAAATTTAAATTAAAGAGGACTTAGATTTTAAGAAATCTAAAAATATCTAAATTAATAGCTAATTTTCAGAAATTAAATATAAAAAAATTAAAATATTATAAAAAAAATTTAAGAGTGTTTGGATGCAAGCACTAAATGTGCTTCTGTTTTAATAGAATAGATGAAAATAAATTATATATTTAAATTTTAAAGTCTATAGATGCAGGTTGCAATACCCTCGATTTAATTTGTGGTTAACTGAGGATATTCGGTATAAGGTAAAGTATCAAACGAAGATTATTATGCTATAATATTTGACCTACCAGGCTACCACTTAGCTAGGACCACACCTCCAACTTTTAAAATATGTAGTACTAGTTTGTAATAGATATAATCAATGCACGAGAAAAACTTCTTTGTTTTCACTAGAACGAGATTTTAGATTAATGACAAACTGACGTTAATATTTTTCTTAAAAAAAGGCAAACTGACGATAAATATTACCCCCACGAATTATAAGTACATGGAACCTCACGCAACTACCCTGTTTAAATCGCTTTCTTTTGTCTCGTGGCCCGTGGGACCACATAAAATGTTTCTGACGCTAATTACAATCATTAAACATAATCAAGGAGATTAATTATTGATTAAGGTAATCTAAAGAAATGCAAATTGTGAAAAGGAAAAAACCTTAGATGATGGTGGACGTTGTCGATGTTCATATCAATATTAAAATGCTGACAACTTAGGTTTAAGTACCAAGTTGTTACATAGAAAAAGAATCTGCATGACGTAGAGCGACCAAGTTTTGATTTGTGTTGTTTAGATCAGACACGTTAAAACCAGCAACCTAGTGTCTTAAATCTTAATTTTGGTTGTTTATTAATAACTGTGACCAATTAGAATGTGCAAGAGGTATAGCCTTTTAGGGGAAGTTGTTTCGAATGATCACAACGCATGATGATACCATAAAAGTTCGTGACATTTAGAATATTTTGCAGACTCTAGCTCTTTCATACAAGGTGATCCTGTGGATGCATAATCGCAGAGTTTTGTAGCGTTTCACGTCTTTCGTATTGTAGGTCTTGCATAAATTCATTGTTAATTTTATACATAAACTCCAAATACAAACAGAGAGAATAGGTTGTTTTGTATTTTTGGCATTTGCATTTACATATTATAAAACAATAAAAATGTATACTATAATACTATATGCAATAATGCGATATTTTTGCTAACAAGTCTCTTAATATCTGTATATATAAACGTAAACATACATACATTAACTCTTTCTTTTTTTTCTCCTTTTACTTGTTAATAATTCCAATTCAATATTTAAAACAAAAAAAATGGCACAAACTTACTTTATTTATTGATTTAACAAAAAAAAAGTACATTTTCAATATCAATAAACCAATAGAGAACATAACTAACGATAAAATTGGTTACTTCTCTCGAGCATTTCTTGCTAGCAAGTTTATATTGACGTTCTTGTCTTGAGGATGATGAAAGAAAACGAGTTGTAATGATGTCAGAGCAGATTACATATAACGCACACAATCAGAATAACAAAGCATACGGACTAAGCGAGTTGTAATGATGATTAGATAGTAGTGAAGTTTCTGAACCAAGGAAAGACAGTCGGCAGTACGTCTTATTGTTATGTCTTGGCTGGAAGTGAATGTACACGCCAGTTAAGACTGACTAGCTTACGTCTCATGAGCTGTTTGAATGTCTCAGATCGGATTTGATTCCGTCACATAGAACCTTGCCTTTCTTTGCTTTCAAAGTTCAAATGATATATTGAGCTTGGAATCCCTTGTTGGAGACTTGACCCATATATTAGAATGTTCAAAAGCTCCTAAGGTGGAGCTAAAGATCTGATTTGACTTAGAAAAATGATGTCCACACTTCTTTAGCAAAATCACAATATCTTAAACGAATTACTATGTGTTAAACACATACTTTCTTAGAGCTATTATGGATTTAACACGAGTAATCTAATTATATAGACTGTAATGTTATTGATTATTCTATATTTCTATAGCACATTGGTTTTACACTGCATTAGCCGAATGAGATCACTTTCAATGCAAACTATAATAAGTTAATAACAATCTCTCAAACTATATATCGACTGACACAACAACTCATCTTGCCAACTTGTATACCATTGGATTATGGACTGCATGTTGCTTTTGTTTAGTATCTCAAGATATTACAAACCCCATATTTACGATTGGAATACTGAACACACACACACAATCAAAATTCCTTCTCTATATAAGGTTTACAGGTGAAATTGCCTTGTTTTGTTTTGTCTTCTTTGCGTCAACGCATAGGAAGAAGAAAAGATGCTTTTGTGGGTTTGATTGATTTCACGTGCAAATTCGGAATTTATAGGCTTTTGGGACTCATCCTAAGTCATAAACTTATAATAATCGCAATCCTATAAATGGAGTGTGCCTTTTCAACCTTCAAACTATTCGCCACATTACAGTTTTTATTATTTGATCGATATTAATTAGTATTAAGCTATAGAAAATAGTACAAGGCATAAAAAAAAATAAGCTGCTAGACTGCTAGTGCTAGGTGATTATTGTTTTGTTTTAAAATAGTTTCCCTTAATAATACGGTATGAGTACGAGCAATATATATAGCTGGATCACGTTTTTTGAGCAATATTATACGATTAAGCTTGTTTGGTCGGTGTCAAAGAGGAGAGAGAGAACACCTGACCTAATTTAATGACTACATATAGATCATCTCTTATTCAAGCATCTTTGTATATTAATATATGATTCTCAATTTCTAATCTATTACCCAATTTGTTGACAAAATATCTATTATCCAATATAACAAAATATCTATTATCCAATATATATTGGAACATCCTATATAAATCTTATTTATAAACTAGTGGCAAAAATATATATTTAGATTTTTATTTTAACGTATTACAAACATTTTTTCTAATTTTTAGTTAATTTGTATATACTATATAAGCAATTCTATTAAATATATTTATATATATATATATATATATCATACTGTAGTCGATAAACTAGTAAAAAAGTTATCTCGAGAGCTTGAAGAATGGCAATTTAACCATCCCAGCTCATCCGGCGAATAGTATGAGTGACTAATGTGATTCTCACTTATATGTTGAGGTTTTATTAATAGTTTTTGGAACAAAGAAATACTGGATTTGATACATAATCTCATTGATCAGGAAGACATTTCCAAGTTAAGGGTAATGAGGCGGAACGGAGTCTTCAAATTTGATGGATATTCATTAAACTATATGAAATATGGTAATTACACAGTAGTATATAAAGGTATGAAACTATTTATACTATTCTTAATTACTTCTTAGTAAGAATTATTCATAAAGTTCTTAAATGAAGCATAACGCGACTGCTCCACCATTCTTGGATGGTTATAATTCTTCCTAACAAACACTTACGAATCCTTATATTGGCAACAATAGAATCTTGTCTTGTATTGGATCAAGCCGGTGTCTATCAATTTTACACGAGGAGCTTTCGAAACGGATTGCATGGAGATCATGCTGAAGATAATCGATAATGAAGCAAATTAACCGTGTTTTGCTTACAGAGTTGGAGTTGTTTCCATCTTTAAGAAAAAAACTTTTCTTCTTCTTCAATTCATTTTTTCCAAACTGTAATAATTGTAGCAGGATGATCTATGTTCTCCTTTTTGAGTCGAATATCTCCTCTTGAGTACTTATTGATATAAGGAGTTTTTTTAGTTGACAAGAAAGATCAGTGTAAATATATATATCAAAATTTCTGGTTTATCGTAATAAAACCATATAATTATCTCTCAGTTCAATATTGATGCACCAATATCTTTAATATTAAAAATCGAGGAGAACTAGACAAACCGAAACTAGGAGCAAAACGAATAAAACAAACGAATTTGAAGTTTTTAACTTAAAAACCAAAAATAAGATCGCAATAAGAATGGAATGCTCGTGAAATAAAGCTTAATCATCGCTGTCAAGCTAAAGATCATGTGCTGCGAGAGACACGCTGACCTCCATTAAACACATCTGAGCTCTCTTTGTTTTTTTCATCAAAAATATATAAACTCAAATCAAATCTTCTTTCCATTTTTGTGCAAATGAAACCTAAAATTAGAAATTCAGATCTTATCTCTCTAATGTTATCACTTTTAAATATATTTCTTTCGTTCTTAATTGCGAAGAAAAGTTACGATTGATTGCTCTGGTTGACCTTGTATAATAAGATATTATGCTCGCCCGCTATTTTAAATCAAACCTCCACGCAAGCCTTTTCTCTTTAGTTACTCTGAGCATCTCCAACCTTTTTAAAATTTGTATAAAAGTTCTTAAAAAATTATATAAAATAAAATCATATTAAAAAAAAGAGAAAAAAGTTCTTAAAGAGGAGAGATGAGTTCTTAAAACAGGACCCTCCATTGGAGTAATGGAGATGATGTTAGTTCTCTCATCATGTTCAATCTTATCCACGAGATATATTATGCTCGCCGCTATTGTTTGATTTGAAATAGAATTATCGAAAATATATATTCCTCTAATTCCTTTTACCATCGTTCGTAATTCATGTGTATAATTTAATTTCTCTTAGACAACGTTTCAAAACTAGGGTTTATCTGCCAGATAGCAAATTTTTAGAGGCTTGTTTACAAAATAACATAATGGAAACCGTAAATAAATATTTTTTTAACGTATAATTGCATAAATAGGTTGTGTACCCTTACTTTCCTAATTAAAATATCCTTCGGTACGGTATGCCAAAAAAGCATTTGATGATCTTATAATATACTAAAAGTATATATAGGCACATCATTTGCTTACTCAATTAGCCAAAAAGATGAGAATTAATAACGAATTCAATTTTGTTATATATAATGGGTTTGATTGATGCACACTTTGTGGTAAACAATGGCGCTTACGATTAGAAACAAAATTTATGCATGGATACGAGATGATACTTTGGTTATCATTGTAATTTGTGTAAGAGATGGCAATATAGCACAGATTATATTAAACTTTTGAACGATATATTCACTCACATTTCAATAAACATGAAACAGATATTTGTATACAATATCTTACCTTCCTCCAAATAATGCGAAAAACATCTACTTTTAAACTCGACGATGAAGCTTATCGCCCACCGTCTCACTGTAATATATTGTTATAAAATATCTTACCGCCTCGAAAATTATGGTGGTACAACACAATAGCAGGTGCAAAAGTTTGTACCACTATTTTATTTTAAAACTCCCTTTTCACCATATTTTCTTATTGCCATTTTTCTACCATTTCAACGAATGATGATAATATTGAGTTCAGTTTTTTTTTTTTTTTGAATGATAATGGAGTTCAGTTTGTACTACAATTAAGTTCTTCTACAATTAAGTTCTTCTACACGGTTTTTAAGAAAACAAAGTTCTAGAAGATTTTACGAAAGGTCGTCGCTTCTTTCCAACATATATGTATATAAAACGAATTTGCATCTAATGAATCAAAAGTATATTGCCATATATCTCTCCAATGTATTAAAATCTGAGATTTGTTGTCTCCGAGTTTACGTATATTATTGTCGTTTTATTGGCCTATTTATAAATTATAACTGGAAAATGTCATCTTTAATAATGAAGAAACTGTATTTTTCTGGCTCGAAACCTAGAAGTATCTAATATGATAAACATGTAAACAGTGCGTAAGAATACAAATTTGGCACAAAAAATTTGTCTATAAACTTTTTTTTTCAAAATTTACATAGATACGTATTTTAGTGGTGCAGCAGATTAGTGCACAAATAAATAAAGGCCAATTAATACTAATGAGCTCGTATGAATGAATTAAGTGCCCACGTCGGTCGGTGTAAGGTTACGCACCTCCCGAAATGCCACGTGTGTATTGTTTGATCAAAGAACATGGGCGTGTGTTTATGTGTATGAACCCTTTGACCAGTCAAACCACTCATTCTTTGGCCCTTTCCATAGACACCCCATTTGGATACGTAGACAACGTATACGTATAAACTATATAATTACACGCACATCGTAATAATACTGAATATATTTTTTTTCCTTTAATACCAGATTTATTTGTTGAACTTTAAGAAAATATGTGTTTTTTTGCTATAAAAATATTAACTTTTAAGAAATGTTAGTTTTGGTATCAGGGCATCTTCAAACCACCTTTATTTTAAAAGTAAAAATAGAATTTATGTTTTAACCCACCTCTATTTTTATTTTTAAAATAAAGATTGCTATTTTTTCTTTTAAATATAGAAGAATTCTGTTTTTTTCTTCTATAATAGAAATGAACTTTTTTATTTGTAAAGTAATCCTTTAATTTTTAAATTTTTATATTTATGCAATAAATACAGAATTTCATATATTTAATTGAATATAAATATGATAATATTAGTTATAATTTAGAAAAAATTAAAAAATATATAATATTATTAAATATGAAAGTTCTCATTGCAAATTCTACTACAAAAAAAGAATTTTAAATTATAAATACATACAAATAAACGATTATTTGTGGAAAAAACACATTAATGGTGAAGATTAAAATATTATATTTTTTAATCTGATGTAATGTAATGTTTTTTTATAATTTATGAATTTTTACTTCTACTATTATTATAATTTGTAAAAACTTTTGTAAAAAGTAAAATAAATTGAGTTAATTTATAAATTTTATCAATCAAAGACTAGTATTACTATAATTTATGGAATTTTTTTTATAAAAAGTAAAATAATGGATAAATTTACAAATTTTATTTATTAAAAGTTAATATTATTATAAGTTATGTGAATTTTTGTAAAAAAGAATAAGTGGAGTTAATTCATAAATTTTATTAATGAAAGGTGTTAAGAATAAATAACAAAAAGAATATACTGAGAATATTTTTTTTAGAAGAAAAAATAGAGGTAAGCATTGGAGACAAATGCACCTCTATTTTAAAGTTCTTTAATTTTACAGGAAAAAATAGAAATATGCATTGGAGATGGTCTTAAAAGAAAAAAAAAAAAACAACTAATTCCAAACATATCTCCATTTTTTTATATCCAGTAGGAAAAGTTGCAACAAAAACTCAGAACTTTTTTATATAAAGCTAAGGTGTAACCCACCTAATATTTTCGTTGACACAAATTAAACTTCAAATGTTAAATTTTTCTTTTAAATTTTAACGCAAAAAAAAATTTCAAGTGTAAAAAAACTGAACATTTTTATCAACGCAAAATAAAATTCTAGAAGCAAGTTAATGACGCAAATTAAACCCTAAACGCTAATGAAATTAATTTGTTAACATATATAAAATGGTTAAACCTTGATATTGATAATTTGCATAACTAGAAGTTGTAACTAAATTATAGATTGAAACCCGTGTTTAGTGTTTACTTATTTAAAAACACCATTTTATAAATTGCAATAAAGACAACTAAATGAATATAAAAAGTACATGTGTGGACGTGGTAGAGACATCGATAATGTGAATTTTATGTATATTAAAAGAAGATTTATTTCGAAGAATGGATAGGCTTAATATAAGATATGAAATACTTTATCTTGATAAGCGCACAAAAATTCAATTTCATATCCTCTTTTAGTTAACATTTTCTACCGTTGAAATAACATGACAATCTTATAAACAGATACTGGTACATGTTTATTTTCTGTTACATGACGTTTATTCGTGTAAAAGAGATTGTTAATATAAATATTTCAACAGCAAATTCTTATGGTGTTGGCTAACAAAATTGAAGTTTAGTTATTTTAGTTAATATAATTTTAAGCATAGCTTTAGAAAACCTAACGTTGGACTGACATTTTTTTACCAGTTATCTTTTAGTTACCCCATGTTTGAATAATAAAAAATTTAGCCTATAAACTGTAATGCTAGCTGTGTCAAACTCAAAATTCAAAACGTATCAATAAAATTTACTTAGGGTTTCCTTTTAAAACAAGATTTCGCTAAACGATAGTCAATAGTATACTATACATATCAGACTTAGATCTATACATTTCAATTACGAGATTCTCTGTAATCGATCTATTATAACAAAAGTTGTCAGGAAGGAGACATATAATTCAATATTTGAAAAAAAATAAGATTCGCATATATATTTTAAATTAAAATAAGAAGGCCAATTTTGTTGTTTATTTTTAAATATATTTTCATAAACAAATAATAAAAAGGCCTACATAAATACAACCGTCACTTCACTTTGATTCCTTCATACATACTCTCATCTCCTCTCTCTTCTTTTTCCGGCATAACTTGTTTGTGATCCTAAACTCCATAACCTGTTTCACGGATAAAGTGTCTTTTGCTTCAGTCTCTATTACTTTTTTTTTTTTTTTTGACAAAGAAGTCTCAAGTACTCTCTTACTACTTATTCTCGAATTAATACTCGAAAAGAAAATGTCGGGAAGAAGATCCCGTTCGAGGCAATCATCAGGAACTTCAAGGATCTCAGAAGATCAAATCAATGAGCTCATTATCAAGTTGCAGCAGCTTCTTCCTGAGCTCAGGGACAGTCGCCGCTCCGACAAGGTACGGTAAATCTAAGTTATGTAATATATATGTACGTATATATAGACACATGAAAATGATGATATATGTAAAAAATATTGACAGGTTTCTGCAGCGAGAGTGTTACAAGAGACGTGCAACTACATAAGGAATCTGCATAGAGAGGTTGATGATCTAAGTGAGAGGCTATCTGAGTTACTCGCAAACACAGACACTGCTCAAGCTGCTCTAATCAGAAGCTTACTTACCCAATAATTCCTATCATCATCATCTTCTTCTTCTTCTTTTTTTACTATAATAATAATAATAGTACTCGGATTTGATTTTTCTACAGGAGATGACCTTATAGATGTTTAATGATACAAGTTCGTCACTTCTGCTTCAGTCATAAATATTCGCTTGTTTCCTATATCAAACCCTTGCCCTTTTCTCGGTTGTTCTGTTTGTCTCTTCTTCTAATTCGGTTAGGGTTTTGTTCACCCAACGACTTAGCTATGTTCATTTTCTAACCTTTCTTTTGTGTCTTTCTATTAGTAATTTAAAACATTTTATATAAAGAGATATCACATAACAAACTATGAACTTGTAACATAACATGACATTTAACAGTTTAATTTTATATTTTCTTTTGTCAAAATGTTATATTTATTGGAACACTAAAAAGGGTGAAAGCTGATATATACAGGAAATTAAGAAACACAATACCGAACTATATTACCCTTAGTCATGTATTATTACTTTTAAGCATTTTAATTTGAATAATCTTTTTCAAAAAAAAAAAAACAAAGTACCTTGATTTATAACTAAAAATGCCTAAGAACATATATAATATAGTCCACTAGCTAGTTTAGACGACATATGTTGTCGAAGGCCATACGTTTAGAAAAATAAATAAATAAGGAACCATTATGGGTTTTTATGCATGGGGTTTCAAAATATCAAAAGAATAACCGAAAATGTTTTTTTTTTTTTTTTTTTTTTATGAAAAGGGTTTTCAATAACCGAAAATGTTGTACAGTTGATTAATAAAAGATCAAGTAAGTAATTACTTTAAGACCGAAGCATCGATGAAACTCTCATTCCCGCGTATTCAAATCTTGAAGGATCGGAAGATTATGTTTATGGGCAATAAAGTATGGGGTGAATTTGACGCTATGCACTCAAAAGAAGCACAAAAAGCTGCAAATTTTATGCCATAACCTAATTTCGATTTTTATTTCACTTGTTTATATTTTACTTTTGTAGTTTTCTTTCCTCCCACCGAGCATACTTATTATATAGAATATATTTTGAATAATAGTATATTACTTTAAATTACATATCAGAGAACTAAAAACAAAATAATTAATTACATACAAGAGAATTATAAAGTCTAGGAGGTCATCCATCTTCTTATTATCCGACTAATCTTTGTAAGATGACAAAAGCTTTCCAATAACTCATTCAACAAATGAAAATAGTTAGATAAATTTATGTTGGAAGGGAATCGGATCTCTAATTTAAATCCAATTTTTAACCATAAGAGTTATTTACATATACAAAATCTTTCTTTAGTTACTTATTTTATTAACCGATTGTAATGACTGCCGGAATAAAAAAAAAGATTATCATCATGACTATAAACTTTTCATGTTATTTCTCAGTATGCTGATATCTTTGATACAAAATTCAAATATCAACTAATCAAGTAAAGGAAAAACAAAAACCGAAAATTCATGGGAAGATTCGGGACACGAGAGTTGCACGTGACATAAGAATAGTCAATTGGTAATTAATAGGGTGATTCTGACAGGAAGTTAATACACGGAAACTCCCTCTCCATTCTCTCTAATTATAGTTTATCCAATTATAATTAAATTTACCATATCAACCTTTTCTCTCTTTTTTTTTCCGCTCTATTCTCTCCCCCCTCAGACTCCAACCTCTGTATCGATTAGAAATCTATACACATTTCGATCCCTCACTCTCGTTTCTACGTTCTTCCTTACGCCGGAGGAAGAACGTCAATGACGGAGACGGTGACGAAAGATTGATCCTTAGCGTTTTTTGCTTAGTGTGTATGTTTCCCATCGTCTAGGGTTTTTGGGTTTTTGTACGATTAGAATCAAAATGGGGAATTGCTTTGAGTCGTGCTCAGAGAGGAATGTCAATGAGGATGAAAACGTTGGTTCTTCAGTGAACTCGAAACCCTCTTCACGTAAGCTCTTGTCGTTTTCTTACCTATCTCATTAGCTTTGTGTTTAGTTTAACTAAAAAATTCATATTGGAATCGTTATACAGAACTGTCCCTTTTTCGCATTTCTCTAGTTGTTTCCTCCGATTTGAGTAATACACAGACCTGGATTCTCCGAATTTAGTGAGTTAATTATGAGTCCTTACTGTTTGTGTGTGATGGATGAATCTAAGAAGGGATGGGTTTGTGTAGTTTTCTGATTCCATTCTCCAATGATGACATAAGCAGAGAAAGCTCGATTCCTCTGTTGTTAAACTCTGCTGTTGATAGTTCTGTTTTATCAATTCTCCTTTTTTGATGTAAGAATGATGCCACTGTTCTGGTCCAGGAGGTGATAGTGATACTGGAAGAAGCTCGAATCTGTCATATCCATGGAGTTTAAAACCTCTGATCACCAGGAAAAGTGAAGCTAGCAGCGCTTTACCTGCACCGACCAAAGAAAGAGATATAATGCCTTCCCATCATTTGAAGTCCTTTACGTTAGATGAGCTAAAGAATGCTACAGGAAACTTCTGTCCAGAGAGTCTCATTGGAGAAGGAGGATTCGGGTTTGTTCACAAAGGCTGCGTTAATGGTGGACCGGGAATCGAACTCGCGGTTGCTGTAAAGAAGCTTAAAACTGAAGGGTTTCAGGGACACAAGGAGTGGCTGGTAAGCTTCTTTCAAACATTTAACTAAGACTTCTTGGAGGCTACTCTATTTGGAATCTTTACCTTTGAATGTATTTTGTTCCAAAGAGGGAAGTGAATTATCTTGGGAGATTGCATCATCCAAATCTGGTGAAATTGATTGGTTACTCCTTGGAAGACGAAAACCGTCTTTTGGTCTATGAGTATATGCCTAATGGCAGCTTGGAAAATCATTTGTTTGAAAGTGAGTATTAAACTTAATAATTTCCAAAACTTAATTATGTTTTCAATTCTTCTCTGCATCTCTGATCATGATCTGATTTATCCACCACAAGGGCGTTCCAACGTGCTTTCTTGGTCACTGCGTATGAAAGTAGCAATTGGTGCTGCTCGAGGGCTATGTTTTTTGCACGAAGCCAAGGACCAAGTCATTTACAGAGACTTCAAAGCAGCAAATATTCTTCTTGATTCAGGGTTCAACGCCAAACTCTCTGACTTTGGATTGGCTAAAGAAGGTCCAACCGATGACCGTTCACACGTGACAACCGAAGTCATCGGTACACAAGGTTACGCAGCTCCAGAATATCTAGCAACAGGTCTCTCCTTTATTTCTTGATTCACTTTTCGAATAACCACATAACGGGAAAATTTCTAAACCATGTTGGCTTCTTCTTTTCTGTTCTCTGCCAGGTCATCTAACAACGAAATGCGACGTTTACAGCTTCGGTGTAGTCTTGCTAGAGATTCTCTGTGGACGTCGAGCCATAGACAAAACCAGAGCTAGAGAAGAAGAAAACCTAGTTGAATGGGCGAAACCTTACTTGCGAGACAAGCGAAAAGTGTTTAGGATAATGGACACTAAGCTTGTGGGTCAGTACCCTCAGAAAGCAGCGTTTATGATGTCTTTCTTGGCCTTACAATGTATTGGAGATGTTAAGGTTAGACCATCGATGCCTGAGGTTTTGTCTCTTCTTGAGAAAGTTCCGACTCCAAGACATAGAAAGAGTAGGAGCAAAAGTTTTGGTGCTAACTCTTCTTCCATGTCTTCAAAACGGTTTCTCAGACACAACTAAGGACTAAATGTTTATGGCTTTAATGTCTTGACTAGGTTCTAACTCTCGCACAGATCGGGTTATGTTTTTTCACATATTTTTTTTTTTTTGGGGGATTTTAGTTGAATAAAAGTTATGTAGGCCAAAGTACTAATGAAGATGGTTTGGGTTTATTTAAAACATAACCATCAGTCGATATTTTAAACTTCAGTGATATTAATCCTCGTCCTTGCGTCCTTAGTCGAAAAGAAGTAATTTGTTGTAAAAGTGATCATATATGTATTATGTAGAGTAGGAGTATATATATCTGGTAAAGTATCCATATTGTCGTAATATTATTCACACTATTGTTAAATCAAGTGGATTTAGATTAACACAAATAAGTGAATGTCGTAGATTATGGTTGTCAATGTCATAGATTATGGTTGTGAATTAGCACACATTATTGGCTGTGAGCATTTCAATAATTACACACATATAATTGGTAGTGATAGTGATTGTTTTGGATAATTCTTTGTGTGGAGTAAAAACTTTTTTTTTTTACTTCATTAACAACTTTTATCAATCAGGAAAAATAAAAATAAAAACACGGCCATGATCTATAATAAAGATTCATCCATACGTTACATCTTGGATCTTAATTAGTACACATTAATGATATTATTCAGTTATTGGCTATTAACTATGCACAATCATGATCATTGTTATGTATAGTGTGTGATGCACATGTACTGGATGTACATACATAACATATGTGTATTGTAGTATATACCACTACTTTTTCACTCAAAGTGATTGCATGGATGTATGCATGGAGAGACGAAAAGAGAAGTCTAATCCAAACCTAAAACGCCCCTATAATTACCACTAATTAACATTAATCATATCTCTCGTAACTCCAAATTTAACAGAGCAATCAATTTGCCGTCACCCCACGTCCCCTAATAGATTCATCATCACTTTTTCTTTCTCTTCTCTTCTCTCTCCATATCTTACTACTCCTTCTCCTGCTTATATATAAATCGTTTCTCCCTCATCGAGCTTTACACTACAACCTCTCTCTCGTTCTCTCTCTTCTACAATGGCTGATCATAAACTCAACGAAGAGAAGCCATTCTCATTTCTAGCCCATTCACCATTCTTTGATCACAGGTCAGTTCCAGAACCTTTTTGTTTAGTTTAATTTGTTATAACTTTTTGTTTTCCTATAAATTAATATCTTATGTGTATTCTCTGTTTTTTTTTTTTTTTTTTTTTTTTGGCAAACGCAGCTCGTTAACTTATCCTTTGTTTGACTGGGAAGTAGAGCTTTTTCCTCTCCACAAAGACTCTGCTTCTCAAGCATTTTCTTTGCCTACACCTTCTCTGCCTTTACCTGATCTTGAACCCTTGTCTCAAGGTATTCAATATCGCTACAAAGTTATTTATACGTATATACGTAGAGGTCTCATGGGTCTTGCTTCGTCTTGTAGATGTACTCGATTCATACAGCTCTGCATCAGGGAACGAAACAGAGCAGAACAGAGGAGAAGGTGATTTGGAGAAGAATACTGAACACGAAGCAGTGCAAGAGAGAAATAAGAAGAGGAAAATCAACAGAGAACATAGCGTCAGGATCGTCGGAGATATTACTACCTACACAACATGTTCAGCTTCAAAGGCATTGTCGATGGAAACAATCTCTCGCTACTTCTACATGCCCATAACTCAGGCCGCAATGGAGCTGAACGTTGGTCTAACTCTTCTGAAAAGGAGATGTCGTGAATTAGGTATTCGTAGATGGCCTCATCGCAAACTCATGAGCCTACTAACTCTGATCAGTAACGTCAAGGTATGTAGAACACGTCACTACACTCAGTTTGTATTATATTGTGTGTTTAGAAATGTGAAGTCAAATGTGTGTGTTTGCGTTTCTTTTGAATCATGTGATTAGGAGCTGCAGAAGATGGAAGGCGAGGAGAATGCAGGAAAACTGAAGAACGCGTTGGCGATGCTTGAGAAGGAGAAGAAGATGATAGAAGAATTTCCGGATTTGGAGTTTGAAGATAAGACAAAGAGGCTGAGACAAGCTTGTTTCAAGGCTACACACAAGAGGAAGAAGAAGGGAAGTCTCAAGCCAGATCAGTCTCAGATGTCTATACCCTCGTGTTCAAGCAGCGGATCAGTCGTCAGTGATGAGTCGGTTGATGAAGGAGGAATAGAGAGTGATGATGAAGAGATGAAGTATCTCTTGTGTGGTTTCACAAGTGAGTTTAGTGGTTTGTGAAAAACTCTGTTTTTAAGTGAGAAACTGGATTGTAAAGCCAAAACGCTCTTTTGACTGATTCAACTGAACAGAAACATAAATTTATGATACTGAATACTTATTAAGAGCAACATTAGTGAAGAAGATACTAAAAAAAAAACTCTCTTTTTTAGCACTTAAACATTCAGCTTCTCAATCTCTCTCCTTAGAGCATTAGCCCTGACCAAACTCCCAATGGTGTTAACAGCCAACTTCAAATCCTCCAAAGGGTTGCCTGGCGCAACCCTCTTGTACAGATAACTATCGAACGTCATCTTCTGAACATACTCATCACCGCACATCTCCACAAACGCTTCTCTAGCCGGATTCGATCTGTAAAACACCTTCTGCAAAACATCAAGCACTCTGTACGTAGGCAAGTATGTCTTATCCCATTTCTCCAAGTACTTCCTCAAGTCACTCTCGTCTATCATCTTCTTACCTGTTCCAAACAAAAATCTCAAAACTTTTAGGATTCACTCAAAACTTAAACCGGAGAAATCCAGAAAGGTGTGATTTTTTACCGTTCTGTGAACCTTCAACAATGGCTTCAGCACACATTCTTCCACTCTTTGCAGCGAAATAGATCCCTTCACCGGAGCATTTCGTCACGTACCCTGCAGCATCACCTACAAGAGCCACACGTTTGGAGAGCCTGCGAGGTCTCGGGTGTTCCGGGATCGGGTGAGCCTCGACGCGGATGATCTTGCCTCCAAGAATCTTGTCTTTGGCTCTGTTACGAGTAGCAAGCTGGAACTTCTTGATGTCACCTTTGTGAGTAACAGTGCCTGTTCCAACAGCTACATGGTCGCATTTCGGGAAAACCCAGCCGTAGAAATCCGGCGACACGTCATCTCCGACGTACATCTCAGCTAGATCCTCATAGTAAGTCATTTTCTCATCTGGGATTCTGATTCTCTCCTAAAATTCCCCAAAAATTTCACCACTAAATCCCATAAGAACATGATATTCATCTACTAATTTGGACTAATTGAAACTTGGAATTGACCTGAAAAGCGATGGCGTAGTCGTAATCGCCAGCACCGATGGATTTCGCAACCCTAGAATTGGCTCCGTCAGCTCCGATGACGGCGTCGACCTCCATCGTCTTCTTCTGTCCCGTGGCTCCGGTTTTCCCGTCGTACTCCGTGTAATGCAACTTGTACGGCGAGTCCCAATTCTCCGGCAGATCCATCTTGAGGAAGAGGCCGTTGATGACGGTGGCTCCGCTTTTCTCCGCTCGCTCTCTCAGGTACGCATCCAGCACTTCTCGCCTCACCATACCTATATACTCGTGCTCCTTAAGCGTGCGGCCGATGTCTACGGCGATGTTTGAAGGCGAGATCATCTTCATCTTCGTCACCCTCCGATCGATGATATCCAACGGCAGATTGAATTCGCCGACCATGCAGAGAGGAATCGCTCCTCCGCAAGGCTTACAGTTGTCCATCTTCCGCTCGATGAGAATCGTCTCGATACCTCCCTTGGCTAGAGTCTCTGCAGCTGCTCCGCCTGCAGGACCTCCACCAATGACGGCGACGCGGAGATTACGGTTAGCGAGCTTGGGACTGGATCTGGCGGCGGTTACTCGGAGAGAGCTCCTTCGCTGGGAGCGAGAAAGTGACGACGGAACATGGGAGACAAAATTGGTTTGCTCCGTTGAGGATTGACGAAGTCCGGTGAAGGATTTGAGTGTAAATGTCGCCATTGTCGTCGGAAACTTCAGTGAAGGATTCTCTTCTTCTTCAGTTGTGAAATTTGTTTTTTGTTTAAATGTAGAGAGTTTGTTTTAGTGGATTAGATATCGCTGGGGATTTCCGAGGCGTGTATACCGTCGGATTAAATAATGGACGGTGATGATAAGATGAGGATAAAGTTACGGGTTTTAATCTGTGGCTCCCATTTGGTGCTGTAAACGGCTGAGTTTTGACCACGTCGGATAGTAATGGTTCATTTTGTCATCTTGTGATTCTTCATGGGCATGGCAAACATCCGTAGGATTTTAGGTTCACACAAAAATGGTTCACAAGATATTTCAGTTCATTTAAATTATATATCTACTACTTTTTAACGTGTTATACAGTAAAGAAGTTTTAACGTTTTATTTCACTTCATTTTATTTTTAGAGTTCATGATTGAGATGTCTTCTATCAGTTTTATTTCACGTACTCTGTTTCGGTAAGAAGAAGCCTGAACTTACCAAAATGCCCTTCATTGTCCAACGGTCCAACAGTCACTTTTGATTATTTACCAGGTTGCCACTTAATCACCTAGTTTTTTTTTCGAGACCGAGAATTTTTTATGGTCCATTGGGCTTGACCTGGGCCTATAGTTTACTGTCTTTCATTTTCTTTCTTGTCGTCTACCATCATTTTTCAATTTCTTTCTTGTCGTCTACCATCATCTTTCAATCTTAGTTCAAGAGAACAGAAATTACATACGAACAAGAAAAACATTTTATAAAATAATCGGCAGCAGAACTTCCTTTTTTGGTTCTGGCATGAGAGTTTCATTTTTTAACATCTGATTTTAATGATACTTTTAGTAAGAGTGGCCATAGTCACGAAAGAGTACGTGATGAATATATAAATACATGAAGGAAATCTTAAGAAGTTGATAAAGAATTTTAGCTTATATAATACTACTAGGAAGTATTCCGTTTTAAGGTAAAATTCATTTGTCGTTTTACTCTATAAATGAGTTCATAACCCCAAACTTGAAATTATTTACCACAAGAAAAACAAAAAACAATTTAACATTTTCCTTAAAAAAACTAAATCTCAAGTTTGCGGACAAGAAACGGTTACAACTTACGACACCAATATGACTACACGAGGAAAAAGTAGTTGAAAGTAGGTTTGAATCAAACATAAACCAAAAAATTATATTAAAAAAAACAAAATCAGTTGGTTCATCAACTCAAAATCTACCTTTACCTCTTTATTCTCACATTACTCGTCCACTTTTCTTACTTAGTCTTACAATTTCACCTCCAAAAACCCTTTTAAAACCAGCAAACAAATCTTTCTCAATCAACAAACATTTCGATTTCTTCTGCGACATGAAGTACCTGTGCGCTATATTTGTGTTGTTCATCGTTCTTGGGCTTGATGCGATCAATGGCTACGATTGCAAGATCGTCCAGTTTATATTTGGGGATTCATTGTCTGATGTAGGCAACAATAGGAATCTACCAAGGAGTTTAGCGCAGGCGAACCTGCCCTTTTACGGTATAGATTTTGGCAATGGTTTGCCTAATGGAAGGTTCACTAATGGCCGAACTGTTTCAGACATTATAGGTAAGTCATGTGTATGAAACTATTAAACAATCAATGATTCATGTTATATGATGAATGTGGTAGAACATGTGAATTACTTTTTATACAAACTTATAAGAAATTTTATTTAATTTTTCAGGTGATAAAATCGGGTTACCAAGACCAGTAGCCTTCTTGGATCCATCAATGAATGAAGATGTAATACTTGAAAATGGAGTTAACTATGCTTCAGGAGGTGGTGGAATCTTGAATGAAACCGGTGGTTATTTCGTAAGTTTCTGAATTAATTTTGTTTTTTCTTTCTCAAAACTAAATGATTAATAAGATTCAAAGAATATTTCTTTGATGATGTTAATTAATTTATTGGTGGCTGTATTTGTCCAGATCCAAAGATTTTCTCTGTGGAAGCAAATAGAGTTATTCCAAGGGACACAAGATGTAATTGTTGCAAAGATAGGGAAAAAAGAGGCAGACAAATTCTTCCAACAAGCTCGATACGTCGTCGCTTTAGGCAGCAATGACTTCATTAACAATTACTTGATGCCTGTCTATAGCGATTCTTGGAAGTACAATGATGAAACATTCGTCGACTACTTAATGGAAACACTTGATTCTCAACTCAGGGTTAGTTAGTTTAAATAAAAACACTTAGAATATTACATTCATCGGTTTTGTTTTCATAAAGTACTTTCTGTGATACAAATGTTTTAGGTGTTGCATAGTTTGGGAGCGAGGAAGCTTATGGTGTTTGGGTTAGGACCAATGGGTTGTATTCCACTCCAAAGAGCTTTGAGTCTCGATGGTAAATGTCAGAACAAAGCTAGCAATCTTGCAGTGAGATTCAACAAAGCTGCCACCAAAATGCTCCTAGATCTCGAAACCAAGCTCCCTAATGCAAGCTACAAGTTCGGTGAAGCTTATGACCTCGTCAACGACGTCATCACTAACCCTCAAAAATACGGTAAATATGGCCTGATAAACTGTGAGAAATTCAAAAGAACTATTTAAAAATGATAAAATTATTCTAAGAGTTCTAGAGACAAAAATTAAAATAGGTTATAAAAGTACTAAAATTTACTACATTTAGTAAAGAAAGAAAATCCTACTACTACTAGTTGCGATAATTTGTTTTCACCAATGCTGTTTTTTTTAATTTTATTCTTATGATAATCTTCAGGTTAACTTATATATATGTTTGTGTGCCTATGCCAATATATTTACAGGATTTGACAACTCAGATTCGCCGTGTTGCTCGTTCTACAGAATCCGGCCGGCGCTGACGTGTATACCGGCGTCGACATTGTGTAAAGACAGAAGCAAGTATGTGTTTTGGGATGAGTATCATCCCACCGATAAAGCTAACGAGCTCGTTGCTAATATTCTCATCAAAAGGTTCGATTTCATGCGTGGCGATGACGGTACCACCGAAGCTCCTTCTCCGGCCCCGGATCTTGCTCCTTCTCCAGACACTTAACTAAACCGATCGATGTCTTCTATGTAATGATTTCGAGTTCTGTATATTGTTGATCATGTTGTGGAGTTTCGCTTGTCCTTTAAGTTTAATGATCTTTTTATTTCTTTGGTGAAATAATGTATTATTTTCTGTAATTTTCGTCTATCTGTTGTATTGGTTAATTCCAGAATTTGTCTGATGATAGTAAGATGTCATATTTGAGGTGGTTGTGTCCTCCACTGTCTCAGTGCCTCTTTACCAAATAAAACGAAAATAACAATAATTAAAGGTTGAAAAAGTTGGGATAATTAACAAAACATGGCATATATAAAACAGAGTAAGGGGGGGAAACAGAGCAAAACCCTTTTGTGTTTCAGTGGATGACCTAACTAACTTAGCTTAGTTAATTGTTGATTTTTTAAAATAAAATGCTTAAAAAGTCAGCTTTTTAGACATGGGTTTCATAAAGTTCGTGTCTTACCAAATACTTATTTGATATCATCACATATAGCCATTTAGATTAAGATTCCATCATGTTAAATCTTGATAAATATCATAAAAGGTGATTATTACAATATTCAAGGTGCTCTAAATTACAAGATGCTAGAATTAGCAACTAGGACATTAAGGTCGAGGAGTGTGGCGGTTGTTAGCACCTGATCCTGGATAATCGTTAAGCTCCTCAACGTTCATCAACCTCCGTGTCTTCGTTCTTCTCTTAGCATAGGATTCAATTCGTCTCTATGGAAACCATTCAGACAAAAAAAAAAAGCAAGAATAAGAGTCAAAATACAGAAGAGATTCGATATTTTCTCACATTGTATGCGTGTGTGTGTGTGTGTGGATTGGATTCTTACCAGGTGACTAAACTGATGTAATTCTTGTCCCTTGTTTTCACAATCTGTCGATATCTCGGTTCCTGCAGTAAGCAAGAAATTAAAGCAAGAAAGAAACAGAACAAGAAAAAGAATTATTGAGGAGGTTAGAGAGAGTGAGAGAGAAGTATTACAGACTTGCAGTGATTAGCACAGGCTTCAATAATATCATAAGAGACAGAACAGCCAAAATCAAGAACATTCGAAGTTGAAAGAGGTGTCTAGTTCTCGCCATCTAATTTCTCTCAAAAGACAGAAGATGTGTTTTGTTTCTGCTCTGTTCTTCATGTAAAGCTTTATATAAAAACCCTGTGTGCTCATCTTCAGTATCAGGGTATATCGTGGAAGAAGATATAGATATTAAAGTAGAGAGGATCGTGGAAATTTTCTCATTTTCTTTGGATCTCTACCGTTGATTGTGGAAATAAACCTTTTGAGTTGGAAACATCACATGATGCTCATCAAAATAAAACTCCTTTTTTTTATTAGTGTTGTATTATATATTACACACACACTGACACACACATATATATATATAAAATCTGTTAAATATCATGTATGTACACACATACATATAGACATGTATGCTTTACCTAGTAGGCTAATACATTGTATATACAAAAAAAAAACTTGTATGTACATTGCTACAGTGACTCAAACGAGTGTTTGATCAGAACACAAATATTACTCATGGCCTTTTATGAGTCAATTTGGTTGCTGCAAAATAAAGAAACGTAAGATTAGTTGGTGGATTTTGATTGTGGATAAAAGTAATTTATCTGTCAACTAACCTGATTGTTATCAAAGTGGCTAGTATAATCTGAAATCCAAGTCTGATGATGATGATCAGTAGCAGCAAATACTGGATGATCAGGAAATTGGAAGCTGTTGCTAACCGGATACATAGTTGGATCTTGTTGGACGTTTAACTCGAAATCCGGTTCGAACTCCTTCTCTTCTTTCATATCAAATTGTGTAGGATATGAATATTCCTCGCCGAGTTGAATAATCTCGTAGCTCTTTTCGTTTAGCTCGTTTAACAAATTGCCCTCTTGTCTTAAGTGATCAAATTGTTGTTCCGGGTTGCATATCTGATCTTCTTGATTTCCAGACTCGAAGAAGCTTGAGTAAAACGGAAGGGATGCAACTGCATTATTTTCCATCTCTCTGTTGATCATAAAACTTTAAGATGAGTAGAACATATTAACTCGAAGCATATTTCTAAGAGAATTAAAAAAAATTTCACTCACCGATGAGGAAGAAAACTAAGTCAGCAGATATAATCATTTGTTGGTTATTGTTGTCGGGAAGCCATGAGATTAACTGATTTTTTTATAGTCATTCATCATCAAAGGTGGCGAATTTCCGCACTGAAACTGCATCAGAAGGTTTGGTCTGGCTCAGAATTGTGAGAGGGAAAAGAGGGACATGTGATATATAATTTCTACATAACCTGTGTTGTTGTACACTTAAGTGACATGAAGTGATTCTTTCTTAAATGTTTCTGCAAGGCAAAAGCTGCCTCCATTAGTAACTCTTGACATTTTCACTTGCGTGTGTGTGTGTATCATCATCAATTCATATGTAAGTTGCATTCATTACATACCTTGTGAATCTGAATTCTTTCAATAGATTTTCTCAATGATTCTTCCAAATTCCTTAGATGCTCGACATTTTCAGTTCTAGAGATGTTCGTCCAACAGCTGAAATACACACACACACACCAGAACAAGATTAAAAAAGAATCCATCATCAGCATAGTATGTTTAGAGAGTTGAACAAAACAAATAGAAAAATAAAAATAAAAATGATACTTAAAACCGAAAAGCTCCAAAAGTTCCACCTCAGTCTCCTATGATACTCCATAACCTGAGCTTGAAAAAATGCTAGTTGGTTAGTGAGACCCTGCTCATGTAATTTCAATACATAGTTTTAGCAATCTCAACTCAAGAACTTTAAAGTGAGCAGGAGGTGAATTATGATGGTTGATCCATCATCTCTACCTCAATAGTTTGGTTCCTGCAGGATAAACAATGGACCACAAATCAAGTGTTTTCAAAGGGGATACTAATGACAAATACTGAATTCATAGTTGTAAGGAATTTGTGTATCAAGTAACTTGTTCCTTAAAATTCGTGTATATTAACATCATGATCCAGTTTCATAAAAATATTCTTAACAAACGGCAGATGTTTCCATCTCAATATGTTTCCAAAATCAATAGATATTATGATGAAGGAAGAGAGATTCAGTGAGGTTTTACCTCTAGGCTCTCCAGTTTCCTGTGATGTTCAAAACAAATATCAGTTTCATACAATAAGATCAAAGCCTATATGTACTTTGACATTTGAGAGAGAAATCATACTTAAAGATATACCTTTTTGTCCTTTCTTGAGGGAGTCAACTGCGCAAACTTGGCAATAACATCTCCAATGCATCTGTTTCAACAAGAAACCATGAAGTTTTTCAAGAGTCAAGAGAAGTTCAAGAGTAAAGAAAAACACCATAGTTGGAAAATAAGTAAACATCAAAACAAGATGATCCACTTGATTTCCAGTTTTTACCTGTGATCTCCATGGAATATGGTAGGCCTTCCGGAAGGAGAAAACATGAGAAGAACTATATCAATATCACACAATATAGACAACTCTTTGGCTTTCTTTAAAATCCCACTTCTTCTCTTTGAGTATGTAACTTTCCTGTTGCTACTGCTCTCCAACCGCTTCATCATGAGCTTAACCCTTCCCATTCTGCAAATCTAAATCTAACATTTTTTTTTGCAGAAAAAATGTAAAAAAGGACAGAACAAGTCCTAAGGCACTAATATTAGGTGGTTAAGTGTTATAAAAGTTGTAACCGGATTAAACCGGATAAATTGATCTTCTCTCATATAAAAGGAGAGGTCGTGTGTAACAAACATCTTATCCAGAATAACAAACTTTTCTTCCATCTCTGTTTTCTTCTACGAAGCTATTAACTAACTTCAAATACCAAACAAAATCAAAATCACTTCTTGTTTGGATTTTTTTTTGTACCCACAAGAGCTTAAACCATAAGATTCTCACGGAAGACAAGAATCCCAAAACCAAAACCGATTTGCACAATGTGATGGGCGATAGAAACAGAAGACGAATTTAAAGTAGATGAACAAGCAGAGAAATAAAAACCTTTGGAGGAATAAAAGAGCACAAAAGATTCCAGCAGAGAAAAATAAAAAAGGAAAGATTAATGGTGAAACAGAGAGCTTGCAGAAGCAGACGAAAGGACAGCCTTTGATTTCGCAGGGAAACTTAAAGCGTCGACCAACGGAAATGTGTGCTCTGCGTAGGAAGAGAAGAAGACAGTTTAATTCGTTAATGATCCTGTTTCGTTTTTATTATTCGAATGATATCGAAAATTTGAACCTTTTGTGTTTTTTTTTTCTTACAATCTGTTTGGGCCTTTAAATTTGTCCAATGGGTCTTTCATATCTTCTCTTCTATACAGGAGCCCAGTCAAATCTATTAACTTCCTTCTCTATTGACCTAATTTTCGCCGCCTCAGCTTTTCTACTTAAAGCCATCACGATTTGTTAGAGAAGAACAGAGCAGCTTCTCGTGAAAACCCTAGTCTTGTATCTCTGTAAATTCTCTTATCGATTAGATGGTTTTGTAAAGATTCGTTCGTTTGTCTTCCGCGAGCGTCAGTTTATAGCTTTATCTCTGCTTTTGTTGTTGTTTGTTTGATGTTTGAATGCCTGTGATGGTGTTAAATATACTTTGAGAGCTTAGTCTCTAGGAAAAAAGAAACAACTCTGAGGCATTTTAAATCCTTTTTTTCCCCTGGTAGTCAATTGTTTTCCTGCGCTAATTTAAGGTTGCATTCGAAATTAGTTTCTTGTTTATATAGGTACTAGTTGATTCGCTCTAAATTGTTTGTTTTTCTTTTTGGAGATTTGGTATAAGTGCAAGTGATGATAAAAAGCCAGGGACATCAGATTCTCCGCAAGGAGAAGTAGAATGATGACTAAAGTCTAAATGGGAATCTCTCTGATGCACTTAACAAAACCTGTTTGAAAGTTTGTTTTGAAGCTTTGTTTAAAATGATCTTTGTGATTTGCCGATGATGTATATCTATTGATGTGTTTTCATCAGATTTTTACGGTGATGAATGTAATCACAATTGTCACTACCTCTGAGGCATATTCTTTGTCGTTTTGCTTTGTTTATTTGTTAGTTTATGTTAAGCCTGGTGATTGCATCTAAGAACGGAGATATGAAGGGTTGTTTTGTTGTAGCCTAAAATTTGATTGGGCTCCAAAAGTGTACCCAGTGTAATCAGCTTTCTTGACTGTATATGAAGGCTCTCTTAAATTAGATTTGTACTTTGTGACGATGCAGGAAGCTCAGATTATATTCCCTTTCAATCGTTTTGTCGCAAGTTTAGGCTTAATACTCAAGTCTTGATGCGGATGGAGAATTAAGTTGCCAAGATCGTTTGATGATTTGCAAGTAAAAGTGTAAAGCTTTATTATTATGAAATAATACCAACTTATATCGCCTCTTGTATATTCCAAGAACAATTATAATTTCCTCAGTTACTTGATGTAACTCATAATGAAAGCAAATAGAAATGAACAACAACTTGGTAATGTAAACCGAACCATCCAAATTCATAAAATAACAATCTTTGCAAGAATAATCATACATAAGTAAACAACAAAGATCGAAAAAAACTTCCTCTAGCTTCTCGTACTCCATGTTCTTTGCAAGCAAACGAAACCGTAAATTTCCCATTGAATATGTTTGGCACCATGTTTCAACGATACTTTAAACATCCTCTAGCTTCTCTTACTCCATGTTTCAGAACTAGGATGCATTTCCAACAGAATCAAGACCTTCTGTTCTGCTTCGTACAATCCGATGAAACACCTCCCTCACTTTCCTCTCAAACGGATCCAAACCATTCTTCAAAGCTTCTTGAAGGTGCGCCAATTCCTCAACCCTCTCTCTCACTTCCGTCTCTTTCTCCTCAGACAACGGAAACTGAACAGAATCAGCCAACTCGCTCATCAGCCTCGAGCTCCTCTCGATCTGATTAATCTCTTTCAACAACCCACAACTGTTCTTCCTCTCCCTCTTCTTGGATTCCTCAATGATCCTATCGTGCAAAGACATCAAAGACCCTCCCCACAAGAAGTTCCTAGGAACATTGAAATGCACTTGAAGCCCTCTGTCTTGACAAGGAATCGCCGCAACAAGAGCCCACATCACAAACAACAGTATCGAGTTCATCGTATAGACAGGAACAACGAGACCATTGGTCGCAGTTACGTCACTAGCTCGAGGCGTAGCTAAATTGTTCCCTATGGCTTGCAACTGCTTTGAAGCTGACCAAGACCTCGAAACGCTCCAAGAGAGCGACCTGAAATGCCCAATTGATCGATGGCTGAGATGATCCTTGTTCCGCCCAAACGAACGGTTACGATGCTGCGACACTGAGCTCGAAGACGATTCCTTGTCGTCGATCATTCCGATCGCTAATTCGATCAGCGTCTTCCTCGCGCGGCGGAATTGACCTTCACCGAGCGGTCTCTTGCTGTTGAAAGCGACGATGACGATTTCGATCAGTTTCTGCCATTGACGGATCTGCTCAACACCATCGCGAATCGCGTTACAGACGTCGAGGGCCTTGACGCTTCTATCGAAGTAATCTGCGATTAATCGATCCATGGGTGGTTTATTGATCAGAGAGCGATGGTTGAAGATAATGGCGCGAAACTCCTCTTGGCAACATAGAAACGAATCGAGAAGCTTCCCTACCCATTCGAGAGACAGTAGATCTTCCGAGCCTGAGGCGTTGAGATCGATAAACCTCTCGGAAACTTGTCTCTGAAACGAATCCAACTCTGCCTCCATCTGGGTCAACTCGTTTCCGCCGTCGGTCACCGTCGCCGAGTCAGCCGAGTCAGACGAGTGTACCGAGTCACGCCGCAAATTCAGTAACGACCTCCCGAATGATCTGTGGTATTCCGTCGCTGGCATCCTCAGAAATCAGAACAGATTGAAATGTGAGATTGATAATCAGAATCCGATGGAGAATCAGGTTTCAAGCGAGGAAATTGTCATTCTAGAACAATAAAAAAGGAACCTTTTTTCTGATTTTAGAGCAAATGAGAGTGATGATGTTAAAAAATGATAAAACCCCTAATGGGAAAGAGAAGGGCTTTATATGGATTATTGAGAGAGGATTTTGACCTTGTCTTTTGATGTGTTTTTCTGCGTTAAATTTGGAAAATATTGAACTTTTTCGTATATTATTTTCTTATTCTATTTTTCGAAATGTGTTGCTCTTATTAGAGTTTCACATTCCAACGAAAAATATCTTTTTGTCTATTTTTGTTGTTATAATTTTAATTTTATTTGATTTGTGACTCGTCCGAAACACGCAGCTAACACGTCAACTTAATCACGCAACTAGGAGAGGAAACATAATACAATCTCTCGGGAGGGGTCACAGCCAAATCTCAGCCGTCAGATTAAGTACCTGCGCAGACATATATGGCTGTGAGATATGCCAGCTGTGAAGGATGGAGTAACGGGTGCCACGTGGCGAAACGTGACTTGGGAAGTGTGACGGAGACGGCGTCAATATAACAGCTCAGGCTTAGTTGGCGCGTAATGGAGAGAGAGAGAGAGAGAGAGACGACTTGGTCCCGTTGATTCGATTCTAGAAAACCTCAAGGACAATTTACGGACGTGTTGTTTTCTTTAAAAAATGTTTCTGCTTTACCTAAAAACTCATGACGCAAAAAAAAGGAGAAAGTTTTGGTGTGATACTTGCTTGTATAATCTGAAAAAAAACTCATTAGTAAGACAATTTCGTTTCTAAAATTCATAAGGATACAGGAATAATTGAATACGATGTTCACAATTAAGAAAAAGAAAGAGTAAAGGATGTGTATTCAAATGTTGAAAACCATGTTTGAACCAATCTTTAAGTTTTGAACGATGGTTTTTTATATTTGATTAATACAAGACGTAAGCTGTAAGATGTACACAACATTGATTAATCAGACAGACTTTAACTATTTTCTAACTAAGCAAATATATTTTCGGTTGTAATAATATTTTTTTCTGTCTATTCTGTAAAATTCTCAATATCTGGAAAGTGAGACCGTACCTAATTTGAATATAAATAAAATATGATAATATCACGTGTAAATAGTAGTAGTAATTTTATGTATAGCACGTGAGAATTACAAGTTCCAATCGACATAAACTGGAGGAAATTGATTAACAAATGGAATGACAGACAAACTCTCCATTAAGTTTTGACTATCTCTTGAGATTTGTAAGTTGTTAAGAGACCGATAAAATTCGTGCAGTTTGCGTGGTTCACGCTGGTCAAATAAGTTCCAGTTTTTTAATCATCAAGAAAGATTATATTACATCATTTTATTATATAGTTTACAAACTGCTGATGAACTGACCTCGTCCGGCGAACCATACGTATGTTAAACTTTGTACAAAAATCTTGTATGAAATAGATGGATTAATGTTCCAAATTTTTTTTTTAAAATGGCTCGATTTCATTATTTTCTTATGTGAATAACTGAAATTCATAGATACCAAAACACTAAATCTAAATATGAGTCAAAATCATACCAAAAACTCGTTTTTATTTGGTTTGTTTGATAAATCAAAAATGAAAGAATAAAAAAACTGAAAATAATCTCAAATTAAATTTGAACCACGAATCGGACTAGAAAGTCCGAATACAAGTAGTATGATAGATAAATTTTTTTTAAAAAAAAACTCGACACATTTATTAATGTCTATTTGAAACTACCAAACATTATTTAATGTTCTATTAATAAGTGTCCATCCAAAATTCCAAACTTTTTAATTAGTGTCCATAGTATCAGATTATACGAATACAAGAAAATCAAAGATTTGGTCGCTGAAAGATTTTGTTTTAAGGAGAAAAAATAAAATACTAATAAGAGACCCGAGATTAAAGGACGTGGTCCATGATTTGGAAGGCAACGTTCATAACATATCTGAAGTAGATAGCTGCACCCATCACTGGGTTACCACATCAAATTCCATATCATTCTCTTTATATGCTTTTTTTTTCTTTTTCTTTTGTGCAAAGCTCTTTATATGATTAGATTAGAATCATTAGACTATAAGATAACTTATAGGTCTCGTAATGAAAAATAGTATTAGTTGATGGGAGGTAAAATATTGGCAATTGTACCCACTTTCGTCATATATTTTGGTTATAGTTTTGCTTTTACTTTTGCCTATCAGTTCCAAAAAATTGCATGATCATATAGTGGATTTTACAGATTTTTATTAATCATTAGAAATCGTGATTCCTCTTATTACTTTTAAAATAGACAAAAGAAATTGAAAATTTTCCGAAATGATTTCTTATTAAAATTTTGTTTCCGAAACTACGTTTCTGAATTTTGACTTCTAAGCTGAGGTCACTCCACTACTTTAATTTACCACAACACCCCTCAATAATCCAAAGGTTAAGAACGCAACCGCCAACCGCAAAGCTTATTACTTGGTCAACGATCACCACCTAAACCGCGTAGGTTAACAATCGCATGTGCGCATGTTAGCATACTTTTTTCGCCGACGCAAACGCTAATAATCGCAAAAGTCTCCTCCTTTCTTCTTCCTCCGATGCCCTGTTTTCATTCTTTCAATCACCAAGCAAACCCACCAACAAAAAGTTCTCGAAACCCTTACAAATTATGAGCAATCGTATCGGTCTGCTCGATCTAGAGAAGCATTTCGCCTTCTACGGAGCCTATCACAGCAATCACATCAATATAATCATCCACACTCTATTGGTATGGCCTAACGTCTTCGCAACTCTCCTTTTCCTCTACTCTACGTCACCGATTCTAGATCCCTCTCGATTAGGGTTCATCGAATCGCTGACTTGTGGCGGTGTCCTGCGTTTGGACATTGGGTTTTTCCTCACTGTGATGTATGCTATCTTCTACCTCTGTTTGGATAAGAAATCTGGGTTTTTAGCTGCTCTGTTATGTTTCTCTTGTTGGATCGGCTCCAGCTTTCTCGCAGCTCGAATAGGACATTCCCTAACCTTCAAGGTGAGTTTGCTCTTTAATCCAATTATCTCCCTTCACGAAGTGTTATGGAAATTTATGTGCATTAGATGTCTAAGTAAGAAAGTAAACTCTATCTGGTTTCTTCGTGCATTTGATTCTCAATTTTTTGTCCATGCTTTGACTGAAAAGCCTTTTTGTATCTTTGCTCATACTCACAGAAGAAATCGATTGGTTTTTGATCAGTTATTGCAGTTAGTCTAATACAAATGTGGCCCCTTTTAAGTTCCTCTTATCAGAAAAACCCTGACTCCAATGTGCTTGTAAGAAGATAGATACTGTTCTTTCAGGATTCTCTTATCAAATTGTTGATTTTTGGAAATGCCTGCATCGCTTGGTTCAAAACAAAGTTGGCTTTTTTGAGACAGAACTATAAAGAAGCTGCATTTTTTTCTAATAAATTAAACATCTCACTTTTTGAATCAGTGTTTGGCTGTAATGTGTTTGTTTTGCTTCGCCCTTAAAGCTTCCTCTAGCTTATAATTTGACTTGCTTTCTCAGGTCGGAGTAGCTTCTCAGCTCTTATGTTGGATCGGTCAGTTCCTCGGTCATGGCGTGTTTGAGGTATATATATATATATATATATATATATATATATACACACACTCTTCTTAAAAATCATTTCTTTTTATCTTTTCCTCTGAAGAACCTAACTACAAATCTTAATCTATTCGCAAGAAACGAGCTCCAGCGCTTCTAGACAATCTAGTCCAAGCTTTTCTGATGGGTCCGTTCTTCGTGTTGCTCGAGGTTGAATGTTTTTTTCCCTCTCTCTGTGACTCGGTCCTTGTTTATGTTAGCCTAAAACTGATAATCACAATGGATTATTGAATGAGAGTTGCAGGTGCTGCAGTCTGTTTTTAGCTACGAGCCATACCCTGGATTCAAAGCACGTGTCAACTCCAAGATAGAGAGTGAAATCAAGGAATGGAGAGAAAAGAAACAGAAGAAGAAGATCACGTAAGCTCCGATATAGTCCGTGTGATTCAGACAGAAATGGCTGTTGTTTTGTTAATGTAGATATAAACCAAGCACAAAGCATAAGATGATGATAATCTGTAATGAGGCCCAAGCCCGTGTAAGTCATTGTATAAGCTCGTTTTATAATTTCTGGACATGAGAAAATGTGTTAATCTGCCACGTCGATAAACTTGTGTCACGAGGAATTTGAGGGAAAATGAAAATAAAAATCGGAAAGGAATATGATGCATAAACAATAATCGAGACTGTCAGTATAGTACGAAGAAACGTTTTGATTTGTTTATTTTCCTTGATAAACAAAAGTTAAGGTTAAGGTAAAATCGTACAAGTTTTTATCAAGGAAAAACAAAATACTTATTCGGGCATCATTATTGAGAAGAATTTGAATAAGATATTAGCATGTGAGTCCATTTGACCCCACCGAATAAATCAAGAATCTTTTAATACAAAAACTGAAGGCAACACAAATTTTTTTTTTGGGGTGTCAATCCAACCAAAAATGATTGAAAGAAGAAATAATTATACTCCCATCCCATGTCTATATAAACAGAGTTCAATCATAATGATATTAGACCATCTGCATTGGTGCATTGGTGAAAGACCCATTTTGAATCTCTTATTAAAATAATAATAGTAGTTTAATAAAATTGAGTTTTATAAATTAATTTTAATTTTTTTTAAAAAGGAATTAAACCAATAGTAGAGAGACACATAATTAGAGAGACTCTTCTCTCTCTTTTTTTTTTTTTTTTTTGAATTTAGACTCATCTCATTTTCTCTCTTCTCTTTAGACTCCCACTGCAGATGTTTTTAAACACTGCTTTCTTCTTCACACTGCAGATATTTCCGCTCTATACTTTTGTTTTCACTTTTCTGGGAACATCAGGAACTAGAGGATTCTGTTTTTGTTTAAGATTATTCGCAACTTGTTTGTTTTTCTTATAGTGCATTTTGCTCAAAATCTCCTCTTTTTTTTTTTTTTGGTTTTAAGCTTCTTGCAGCTATATTTTTACAACATAACTTGGGTTTTCTATTGTAAACTATAGAAGTATTGTTTAAAATGTGTAAAGAAGATCGTACACTGTACTTCTCGTTCACTCTAATGTCGAAAACGCAGTTTGTTTGTATTAGATAACATTTTAATTCTGCAGAAAATGATCATATGAAAGTTAGAAAATAATTATAATAATGAAATAGTCCAAAATAAGTATGGACCAGAGACGCGGAAGCCAGTCCCACGACATAAACTCTCCACATGCGTTATAAAGATTTTCCTCAATTGGTATAAAGATTTGGACATTTTTTAATTATTGATCTATACCCTTTTTTTTGTCAACCCACTTTCAGTAATATAAAAATAGTACATGAATATAACGATTCGAAGTACACATGATTCATGAAAGATCAGAAGAATCCACATCGCATTAGAGTCATTAGACATAAACTTCTCATGCTGAAATTTAAAAATATAAACGGAGTATATAAGTACCATTTCAGAAGTATAATCCGGAGATTTCAAAGGTTTATATCCTAAAAGCATCTCTAATTCACTTCCATTTCCCATTCTAAATTCTATTTTAGAGTTATGCAATCTTATGAACAAACCCCGAAGCCAAGTGTCCTTTTGGTCACCACAAAAGATAATGAGTCCTCCGGGAGTTTGGTTGCCTCCGGAATCATTTTCGACAGACGACAATAGCGCGCAGACAAATCATCTCCAATGAAAACACTTTTTTTTATAGAACTTTTCAACACATGGAGTCTTCTTATGCGATAGAGGATTCGAACCCATCTCCACATGTTCCCAAATTCATATGATACTTAAATGTCACAAATGGCGACAAAAAATATTTGCCTCATATTAAAACACAAACATTCATTTGTGATTAGTAAGCCAAATACGTGTCCTGTCATTCAACAAATTTGTTATGAGTACTTTTGTCAGTTTCTGATAATGAAATTCCGATTATTAATTACGAATTATATTGGATCCCTTTGATATTTTTGGTACTCACTTCCGGAAACATTGGGACTCCTTCGTCCATTTTATAGTGATCAACAGATTATGTTAGCACCCTCTTTTGTAAACGCAAAACTGATTAAATCAAAGCACTAAACAAATGAAACAAGTATAGTTCAGTACTTATAGTTCAGTACTCATATTAAAGCTACACTAGCTACTTCAGTACTATAGTAACCTCAGTTTCAGATTACTCTCGGGATATAATTGTATTAAAAAAAGGATATTAAATCTCGTTGAGTATTTAAGAAAACTATAAAATATATTCAAGTATACTTTAAAAAAAAAAAAGGAATTTGGTGTTTATGCTCGACTGATGATATTGGTTTGAATGTTTGATACTGATAGAACCACAAGGTATTAAATTTTGTTTTTGTTCATATTTTAGATGTGTTCGGATCTGTACACATAATAAAGTTTCAACCACACACCATTTTTACAAAAAATACCTATAACAATATAGTACCATTCGATAGAGTCATAGACTTCTTCACTGAAATGGCATGAAACCCTCATACTTGATTACTTGCATGTAAGCTCACAGAATCATAGGCATGCGTGAGAGAGAGAGAGAGAGAGAGATATTAAAATAGGAAAAAAAAAAGATTTAACGGTCAAAACTGAGAAACATTGACCATGCATGTCATTTATCGTACGACGCACTTGCTTTTTTTTCTTTCGGAAATCTCTTTTTCTACTTTCATTACACTGAAAAACGCATACAAAAGAAAAAGAAATTCAAGAAAAAACTTGTCCTAGAGAGTGAAATTTTAAAGGAGGAACAGGTCAAGCTGTTCATCAGTCTCGTAATAGAAATCAGATTGGTACAGATCGTAAGGTTCAACTGATGAGTAGTCATCAAAAGCAGCCACGAAGCCAGTCGTAGTAGTAGAGTCGTCACAAGGTAACTCATTAAACGACGTCGTACTAATCATATTCTCATCAATCTCCATGAAACAACCAATCACTTCCTCCTCCTCCTCGTCCTTGCTTATCATCATCATCGTCTTTTCTTCGACGGCTTGTCTTGGTTCCGACAATATCACAGTCTTGATCATGTCGAGTCCATGTTTTCTCGAGGAGATTCCGGCAGCGAGTTTGTTAAGTAGACGTGCGGAGCCTGTGGAGGAAACGGAGGAAGAAGAACAAGAAGAAGAAGGGGTCAGTACTGTTGGAGACGACGTCGTTGTGGTGGAGGAGGAGGCTTCAACTGTGACGATCGGCTCATGGGTCATCGGATCGATTCCGTTTCTAGCGAGTCTTTTCTTAAGACATGAGTTCCAATGGTTCTTTATGTCATTGTCTGTACGGTTCGGCATTTGCTTTGCTATTGCTGCCCACCTTTCAAATATGTACATCATCAATTTTAAAAACGAGTATATATTATAGGGATATTACTTTCAAGAATGTACACGAATAAAACGATTATCAAATGAAATTATTTAGTTAGAAGGGTAAAAAAGTGATTTCAGTCACAAATTAGCTACCTGTTTCCAACAAGAGAGTGAAATTTGATGATGTCTTCTTCCTCCTGAGGAGTGAATTTGCCTCTTTTGATTCCAGGTCTCAAATAATTAAGCCACCTTAATCTACAACTCTTTCCACATCTTTGCAGACCTTTTTTTAGCATTTACCCAAAAAAAAACGAATTATTAGAAAGATGATGCGAAAGAATCATTACTTTTATTTTTACAAGAAAAAAAAAAGATCATTACTTTTAACATAGTGGCAAACAGATAAGTAACAAAAGGATTGAAACGTTTTTTTCCATCAGAAGAAAAGGAGAAAACACAACAATCACACACACAATCTTTCTGATTATGGGTCTAAAATTAGAAATGTTTTTCATTTCTATAGCTTTACACTTTAGGAAAATGATTTATATAATGTATACTAATAAATCAGAAGAAAAAAAATATTCAGTAAAATATATATATGGCTTCCATGGGTTCACATAGTCCATTATGGAAGTGTATCAGTCAATTATTCGTATAAGTCTCATCTACAACATAAAACTGTAATGCACACACAGATTTGTTACAAAAGCTGGGCAAGATTTTATATTTGATTCATTTTCTTAATTTTTTGGTTTACATTTTGGTTTACAAAAAAACCATTTTTGGGAGTATATAAGAGATTTGTTTCTTTTGCCAAAAAAAAAAAAAAAAACTGTGAGAGATTAATTAAGAGAAATCCATAAATACAGATCTTAAACAGATATTAACGATGAAATAATGTGCTTAGTGGAGAAAAATTAGAACCAACAAAAAATCAACACATACTCAAAACAAAATCTTTGGTCCGACAGAAACTGAAATCCAGAGAACCTAGCTTTGAAAGAGACACAAACATAGGTCGTCCGTACACAATGTATGCATATGTATCTAAGTGTGTAAGTATAGATTTATACCGGCTCTCGAAGGCAGGGAACGCCAGTCGCCGAGACCGTATTCGTTGATGTAAGCGACGAGCATACGGTCTTCCTCCGCCGTCCACTCTCCTTTCTTCATCCCGTCGACGTCGAACCACGTCGTCCTCCCCATTTATCTCCGGCGAACCAATCAGATCTCGCCACGTATCACTTGTTCTCCAGTCGACTCGAGTCGTCTTATTGATCGATCAAGGGTGATCTTTAAGAACAAGTGAATTATTATTGATTACTGTTAATATTTTATTATTTAGGATATGATTTTATTAAGAGGCTTTCATTTATCTGAGGCTCTCTCACACTCTCACATAGAAAAAAATAGAAGTAGAAAACTCTTTTCTAGATTGGAAACTGGGGACGTCTATGTATATATATATAGTCCCGTTCTTCTTTTTGTTTTTGTTTTTGTTTTTAAGTTTATTCTCAGCCGTTGGATTCTTATATGTATGTCTTGATGAATGATGCTGAGTTATCCTTTTCATTTCTTGATTCTTCGTTAATATGTTGCTTTTAAAAATAATTAGATTAAAAAACTATTCGGTATGTAGACGTGATTATTCCAAGAGGTTAAGTCACACATATAGCGTATTCACATCCCATATTCCCATCATCAAATGATCATTTTCAAGACTACGGCAGTATATTTTGTCTTGAGTCTAGCGCTTCTGTATTTGAACAATAATTCTATAGATTAACAAATTTGTCTTGACTATAAGAACTTCAGAAGCAATAGTTAGTATTTTATTTTGATTATTTATTATGGGCAAAGCTGGCTTTGTTCTTTAACAAAAAAAAAACTGCCTTTGTTTATTTTTCTTACTCTTCTTGCAATTCTCTTTGAATTTTTTGATTGACCATAAAACTAATGTAAATTTTGTTTGGGATGAAATTGTTAGTCACGTTTGGATGAATTAGTTTACACGTTGACAAAAAAAAAATCAGTTTACACCATGCAGTTAGTTAATACGAATAAACTATATAAAACGCTCAATAGCCACAAATTTAGTTTAATTCAAGCACTATACTTAACACCACATACTTTGCTTTAATATTATCTTCTCTCATATCGATCTTTTCTTTTTAAATTTTCTCATATTGATCTTACAAGTATACTTCTATTTTAAGGCTAAAATCACGTTCAGTCGTATCCTTCAAATACTTTGTTTTTTGAACATCTCATATATATAACTCATAAATCGATCCTCAAAGGTCTCAAGATACCTCTAAAGAAACAAGAAACTCTTGCAAATTACACTTATCCATGTTTAACTTTATATTGTAGAGATAATATATAGATATATTTCTATTGCATATATACATTGTCGTCAACACAAAAGTAAGTGGTTTTATAGTCAACGACCTTGGATCTTTGTACCCAACTCCTTAACCTGGTGCAAAAGGCCATTACATATGTATATGCTTGTCACCACCTCTCTTGCTTCAAAGGGGTCCGTTTTTACATATCATCACGCATAACTCATACATTTGGTATTTTCCATTTCTCTAAAACTTATCATTTTTTTTATTTTGTATTTTCACAAAGAAAAATTCTCTAGATGGCCTGGCATCATAACATGCCGCAAACTAAATTCTATGATTCCATGTAACTCACATCCTCATTCATTCTCTGCTTTTTGGTATTTGACCAAAGCTCCTGCTCTTTTTTCGTGACTTTAATTTGACATCGAATAAGTCTTTGCTTAACACCGTACTGATTTTCCAAAACTACTACCCATCTTCTTCTTTTTTTCTGTTTGTTATTCGCATGAGATTTACCCTTGATAGACCGACCAGTTCATAATGATTTTCCAAAATTTCAAAACTCATGATTTGTAGAAAAAGCACTAAGCTATCGTTTTATTATATTTACATTTGTTTACAAAAGAAGTATAGTCCCTTCTCTTTTTAGCATATTTAATTGCTTTACACAATCTATAGGCAACGCCGTTTTAAAAGGTGAACTATCAATTATGTAATAACAATACACGTTGGTGAATGAGGAATAAAGTACGTACTCGATGAATGCTCACATCTTTGTTAAGTACTCCCTCTAAATTAAATTTATTTAATATTTAATGAAAAATAATCCAACCAATAAAAAATACTAGTATAAAATACGAATACTCTTAACATATTAACTAAATATAAACTAAACTTGTACAAAAAAATACAAGAAAACAAAGAAAATTTCTAAATATTTTATATAAAGGATTAATTAGAGGGAATTTGAAATTTGCTAGTACTCTCTCCGTTTCATAATAAGTGTCATTCTAACACATTTCACACAGATTAAGAAATTAATAAAATATACAAATATACTCTTAATTAATATACTTTTATAACATTTAATTACAAAGACTATTATCTTTAAATGAAGGATAAAAAAGGAAATAAGAGTAAAAAATTACATTGAAAATGCATAATAACATTCTTTTTAAAACAAAAAATGAAATCTAAAACGACACTTATTATGAAACGGAGGAAATATGAAAATAACATAAATAGTAGGACCCTCGATAGTAACAAATAAAGAATAACAGAATTATTGAAGACATCAGAATGTTTTTGTCTAGTTAACCTTTCTTTGTGGAATTACTCGGCACCCTACTCTAAATTTAAAAATACTTGATTTTGTTTTCCAACAAATAAAATGATGACATTCACATTTACGGATTATCCAAATTTGATTACTTCCTCCGTTTCATAAAGAGTGTCATTTTGATATTTTTCACACATATTAAGAAAATTATTAAAAGTATAATTTTGTCCATTATTAATACATTAAATCATTTGTTTTTATCTAATAAATACATTAAATTAATAGGGTTAAAACTGGAATATTATTTAAAATTTTACATTGAAAATATAAAACGACACTCTTTGTGAAACAAAAATAAAACTTTAAAACGATACTCTTTATGAAACGGATGAAGTACTATTTTGCTAATTTCAAATGCATTAATTAAAAGAAAATATCAAGAATGGTAAATGGTCCCTTCACTGCCAAAAGACACTGTCCCTCCTCTGTCGCGTCTTTACTTTGTGAACATCTTTTTCCTTTGGTTTCGTATTGACGTGTTTGTAGTTTTCATTTTTTTTCAATACACACGTTGAGATTGATCTTATCTTAGTTTTGATTATCTACTAGTATTTTAAAAATAATAAGCAGGAAAAGCATTTTTGTTTTATCGAAATTCTGTTTATTGTGTGATCAAAATTTGTTTGCTCCATTTCTTTCGGACAAAAATCAATAACGTTACTGAAAGTGATGAATTGTTCTTTTACGAAAGGTACAAAAACAAAACAAATTATGACCGTGGTGCTACGGTAACAGTTTTTCCCACCTCGAACTCATAAACCACTCAGATTTTTTTTTATAGATCTTGTAAAAGAATATAGACATATAATGATCATTTAAAATTAAGATTTTTTGTTTTCTGGTTTCATTGTTGTCAGCAAGTTTGGTTTTCTCTACGATGGTTTGCTTCATATCCATTGATTCAAAAATTATTCTAGCAGAAGATTTTATTTGAATCAGCGTCAAATGTTCATGCCTAAATTTAACCGGATAGAAAATAGTTCACGCCTATTAATTACGCCATAATTTTAATTGATTAAATTCGAACTGAACATGTCTTTTCAAAAAAAAATATCTTACAATCCCGAAATCAATTATTAGATATATAAAAAAATCCATCATTGCTAGTCCACAAATTGTATGCACACAACTTATAACCATTTTGATGAATTTTAATATTTAGAATTAAACCCACAAACACAAGTTAGTGAACTAAATCATCCAAATTATTTAAGCCAATGATAGCTCTATATCAAGTGATATATATATATATATATATATTTATATATATATATGTGAATGTAATTATGTATTGCTCTTGTTTAACATGTGTAATATGAACATCCAAACATTGCGCTAGTTCTTTTAAAAGATTACATTATTGTAAAAAAGTACTTTTATCACATTAAATATTCGTAAATATGTATGGTAATTTTTGTAAAGATAGTTTGAGACAATCATGGTTGTCCATCAGGGGTTTTTTTAAGAGTTCATGGCATAGGTTTTAAGATGAAATCTAATAAAATAATAATAAAAAAGTAGAAGTTTATGGCCCAAGTTCTTCCCGACGAACCTGAAGAGATGGTATTATCACACACGGAACATTCTAATTGGTTCAAAAAAATAACTTTCGAATTTAAAAAAAAAATAAAAAAAATATTATTATATTCAGATGAATCCTTTCCTAAAGAGTTCACTGATGGACATGGTCTAAATATATTATGTATGACATCCGTATGGTGTGGAGTTAATGTTAATGTTGATTGGATGGACTTTTTTTTGTTTTCTCTATGAGTCATAACTCTAATATATTTTGGATGCTGTTTATGAGATTTTCTTTATCACACAGTAGATATCCCTATTATTAATAATGTACTGACGTTAGGTCTCAAAAGTCATGATCATGTGTGTATGTACATATATGCAAGTTATGTGTAGACTTTTCTCACTAACCTGGACTCTTGTGTTGGACCACGTTTTGAATATGGTTTTTTCGTATTTGTTAAATAAAAAACATGAATAATTGGATATCCAGAATACATGTTGAATATTCGTAAATTGTCGAAATGAATAGTACTAATTATTATTCTTTTGACGAGGAGTTAATCGTCAAAATGAATTGATAACATGACATCATGGTGGGCCGCACGGGTTCTTTGTCTACACACTCTACCACTGTGTAACTTTTTAAATCCGCGTTTCAGAAAACGCGGATTTCTCTTCGCCAAGAATAGATGTTTGCCGTTTAAGCTTTTAGATGGATGGTTTGAAGTTCAATTGCGTCCCTTTCCGTTTATTTGTTGTTTGATTCTTCAAACTGTGTTATTTTTTCCTTGTAATTTTGTACACCCAAATGAGATTTTTTGGGGTATAGTTTTATTAATATAAAATTATATTGTACGTAAGAGATGATATTTGCATTTGCGAGTGACTCAAATATATGTAGTTTTAGATTGGTTTCTACAACCACATTACCAATAGTTTTGAGGTTTATAGTATTTTTATAAAAAAATTACTTAGGAAGTTAGGATCATTACAAATGGCTATTACGACGAATGGGTTTAACAATACATTTCCACAATATTTTTTCGATAACTCTCTTGTCGGTGTTGTGTGTTTTCATTGTTTCCGGTTTGGTATTTTTTGTTTGACATATTTTTCGGTTTGGTTTGCTATCATCAGAGGCAACACTTAATTTGGAAAATACGTTCTTCATCAAAGTAGTCTAGAAATCGACATCTTTAAATTTCGAGTCCATCTCCTCCATCGTTTTCTATAATTTGTTGAGTCTTTTTGTGTTTCAAGTCGTCGTAAAAATGAGCTAAAACCAAGGTACTCGGGTCAACAGCATCTGGCATTGGACCATAATCAAACCTTCGGTCCATCTTAATTTAAAATTCTCAAAAATTGTAAGAAATTATTATCGAGAGTGTTTATTTAACTCTTCCTTAATATGTTCGACACACTTGATAACATTCTCATTAAGGGATGGAGTATGCAATCCGACGAGTAAAATAAACTTGTAGTAGAAAATAAACTATAGATACCATTCTCATGAATTTGACCGGCGTCTACGGGACTCTGAAAAAACACACGCTTACGAAACAAATGTGGTAGTTTTTCAATTAAAATTATAACTATAGTTTTCAAACTCCCACACGAACATTTGACTAGTCTTAAAAATGATATTAAAATTTGGCAAGTCAGGTTTGTCTCCAATTCCATGTTTTCTCTCATTTCCACGTGTATCCAATTACGTACTTATATCAAACACGCGGTTGGGCCAAAAAAAAGATGGTTTCGTTTTGTTCCTGATATTTAGTTTCAGAACCTGCAAGGAGAGAAGCCGTCATCAAGTCTAAACGCGTAAAGATATGCGATAGGAGTATTACATTTCACTATAAATGCATCACAATCTTATGATTTGTCAGCTGAATTAAAATCCGATATTAAAGTGAGGGGGCTTCAGATTAAATGTTCAGACAAGATCTTACATTTTCTTGTGATATAATAGTATCTTAGCTGATGTAGCTAAACATTAAAGACAAGCCCGTTTATAAGAAAAGTGTTTCACATAATACATAATTGACGAACACGTCTAATTATTCTTAAAACTGAGTATTATAACCAACAAGTTTTAAATCTTCAACGTATATTATTATGCAGATTAGTTTAATATTCTTTGTCAATATAATCTTTTCGGTAATACGACAAAAATAAAGATCCATCATAATCTAAATTCCAAAAATTATGATTTATCAAAAATTGTCGAAAAATTTGCGATCAAATATGTTCTCAAAGATCCATCAGAAATATCTATTGTAAAATGATCAGAAATTTTTAAGAATTCCGATGAATATTTTTTATGAAATTGATTGTCCATTACAAGTTACGCATGTATAAAAGACATTTTTGCATCCGTTATTATAATTTTGAAGAACAATGACAATAAAAACTAATCCAGTAAACATAATCAATCTTGAATAGTCTGGAGAAAACCAAAATGTATAAGTTATTTATTGAATCAAATAAAAAAAAAGAACATAGAAAGATAAGGATAAGTTTGAAGAAGAAAAAAACGATAAGCTAGACGCTGTCGTGACTTTGAGACACCTGCCACACTCCACAGACTGCCGCCCTCATACGAATTTCTCTTTCGACTAAATCTATTAATTGACGAGAGGATTAACTGATACTGTATGTAAGGTAACAATTTCTTAATCCCTCGTCTATAATTAATAGGTTTTAGAATAAATTTACTTCCTAGAAACTGATTCGTATGTTTGTCATCTTTATTTTGACGGAAGAATAGTTGAACGCAATGTAAATAAGCAAATATTAGGATTTAAGAGTAAAAGTCATTAAGAAAAGTAAACATGTCACAAAACCTGACAAATTAAGAACAATGACTCTCTATGTATCACACACGTGACAAAAGGTGCACCAACGATAATTTGTTTTGCTTTTTAATCATCAAAATATAGAGTTGCGTTATAAGATTTGGCATTTTCGTTGAATTATTTATAGTAGAGTTTTATACATTTCTCTATAATTACAAACATTGCGTTTGTTTTAAAAACACTACACAGACAAATCCGAGTCATCTTCATCATTATAGCTATACTATTTTTTTTTTGTGCGTCGTTGAATATAGAGTATCTACTAATATTTCGTAATCCCAATATATATTATTATTATCCCGTAAAAACAAATCTTTTTGTAACAATAGAAACGGCCACTAATTTTTTTTTTGAAAAAAAAAACATTAGTGTCAGTTCATTATTAAAATTAGTAGTACAAATGTAAAAGTTGTCATTGTCTCTGCCACGTACTCACTGTCGCTCTCTCTGAGTCTGTTCTCTCAAGCACATCACATGATGACTTCATCTCCCTCTCCACTGGCCACACTCCTCACCAACTCTATTCAAGTCTTTCTTAGAGACCCGATTACTCATTTTAGGACCCGACCCGGTTTTCACGTACCTTCTTCTCTCTCCTAAGTCCTACCCTATGAAGCGGGGCAAGAAGAACTCTGACGCGGGTGGCCCAGTGGTCAACTCGGATACTCGAACCGGGTCTAGCGAATTGGAGGCACTGAAACCAAGTTTGAGCTCGATGAAATCGATGGGTCTACTTCTGGCAGTTCTTATGGTTGCTTCGGTTATGTTTTCTCTGTCGGTGGTACTGAGAGACCCACCTTCCGATGATGTTTTGGAGACTGAAGCTGCCTCTAGGGTTCTTCCCCTCAGATTCCACCAAGGTAAAACTTTTCATTTCCCCTATCATTTATTTTTGCGGAAATTGTCTTTAGTTGGTTAGCTCACAAAGTCCCGATAAAAAGGTAGCCTTTTTTTTTGTTTTGCATGAATCTTTCTCCAAAATGGTTTGTTATGTATGTTATATAAGGATAGTTTGATGCTTCAGTAAGTTAGAAAATTTCTAGACATTTCCAGGAAAAGAGAAACTGGTACTTGTGTTGTAATTGGGAACCCTACAAATGCTAATTGCGTATGTTTCCTTTCGCATAAACTTTATCTTTAAAAAGTTTATCTTTTTCCGGCCAATGTTGCATTAATTACACTCTTTGGTGACTTTCTGGTTTTTATCCATGGAATCAGATGGTGAATTAACCGAGAAGAAGGATCAGGTCGGCAACAATCTTGTCCCTGGTTCAGATAAAGAATCATGCTTGAGCAGGTATGAAGCGAGTTTATATCGGAAGGAATCGCCTTTTAAGCAATCTTCTTACCTGGATTCTAGATTAAAAAGATACCAAGATCTTCATACACGGTGTGGACCATTCACTAGTTCCTATAACTTAACACTGGACAAACTCAAGTCGGGAGATTCGTCTGATGGTGGAGTATCTGGTTGTAGTTATGTAATATGGTTAAACTCTGATGGTGATCTTGGAAATAGGATGCTGAGTCTAGCTTCAGCTTTTCTTTATGCTCTCTTAACAAACCGGGTTTTGCTTGTGGAACCAGGAGCTGAAATGGCTGATCTTTTCTGCGAGCCATTTCCAAACACTTCTTGGTTTCTTCCCTCAGAGTTTCCGCTCAAGAGCTATTTCAATGAGCATTCTCTTTTTCGCGATTCTGGCAACCCATCGTTTGCATATCGCCATCTTGTTCGTGATTCCAGTGACCAACAAAAGCTTTTCTTTTGTGAGGAGAGTCAAGTTTTGTTGAACAATACCCTGTGGTTGATCATGAAAGCGGAAAGTTTCTTTGTCCCATCTCTCTTCTCGGTCTCTTCATTTGAGCAGGAACTCAAAAAGCTCTTCCCCGAAAAAGAAACGGTTTTTTACTTCTTGGGTCAGCATCTCTTTCACCCAACTAATGTTGTCTGGGGTCTCATTACACGATACTATCGCGCTTATCTTGCTACAGCTGATCAACGAGTAGGAATCCATATTGGGGTCTCTGATACTGGAAATGATCAGTTCCAACAATTGGTAAACGAGATTCTAGCTTGTGGAATTAGACATGAGTTTCTTCCTGAAGTAGAACAACAGAGAAATCTCCCTTCAAGCCAAGTTTTAAACCGAAAATCAAAGGCAGTGTTCATCTCATCTTCTTCTCCAGGGTACTTTGAGAGTATCAGGAACATATATTGGGAAAACCCGACGGTGACGGGAGAGATAATCAGTGTTCACAAGCCGAGCCAAAAGGAATACCAAAAAACACAGAGGAAAATGGAGGGCAGGAGAGCATGGACTGAGATTTACCTTCTGAGTTGTTCTGATGTGCTGGTTGTCACAAGCCCGTGGTCCTCAGTCGTGGACGTGGCTCACGGCCTTGGAGGGTTAAAGCCATGGATATTAAACAAGGTTGAGAACGGGACTGGCCATGATCATTACTGTATGAGAGCAAGGTCAATGGAGCCTTGTTCCCAAACGCCATGGTCCCATGGCTGAAACGAATAAGAGATGAATAGTCTTTTTTTTCTTTACTAGGTGTTGTGAGGTCAAGAATTTCTGAGTTTCCCAATAGACACGTTAGGAATATTAGAATTAACTACATGTATCCGTTCATTACTTGATCGAGTTCTATATTTTTTCCAATACAACTGAAGGTGCTCTTATTCATGTCTACAGCGATATACATTCAAAATTAGAAACCTATGGATTTGCTTAAGTTTCTTTAAGTGAAATGAAAAAGAGAGATTGAAGAAAGGATCTGAGACTTACAACAACATATAGGGGTAATGGGTTTTTGCTATGTACACTGCCTGGCAACAATGGTGTTTTAATCTTTAACAGCCTGTCTGCAAATGGGGCATGACCCATGTCTGATGAGCCATTTATCAACACAAACCAGGTGAAACGTGTGATCACATCTTGGTAAGCCTCGTGTGATTTCTCCTGCTTTGATGTCCTATAAAATCCCAGGTGTGAGATAAACAAAGGGTCATGATAAGAAGTTTGATCAGTTTGTGTCAAAGAATGAAACAGGATGAAACCTGCAGACAAATTGTGCAGTGAATGATCTGCCTCTTGGTCATCTCACTTGACATGATATAGCATGGTAGTTTCCTTAAAGATTCACCCGACAAGCCTCTGGGTTCCAATTCACCATAAACATCATCTCGTTCTTCATAGCTTACATCGGAAATCCTTAACTGCAAAAAGTAGACAAAACTACTCATGAACTTAAAGCATTTTCATCTCGTTCTTCATAGCTTTCAGAAGTGGAATTTCCATATAAGAGTTTTTAACTATACAAATAAAGATGAGTGCCGAAAAACTGCGAGTTAGAATAGAACCTGCCAGTGGTGTGAATTTAACACTGTCGACATAAGTTGTTCATCTACTAGTCTCCCACGAAACAGTTGCTCTACAAAATCTGCCTGAATCCAAAACACCAAAGGTTCAGCTTACTCATACTCACGGTCCAAGCTACCAAATTAACAGGTGGAATAATACAGTTCTATGCTGCTATTGGTTCAAGTCCTTCACACAGATAAAGAAAACAGACAGAGACTTCAACAGAATCCTCCGTAGAAGCACGGAAAAATGGTTTCAATGACTTGGCGGTTATCAAATTAACCCACTGAAACTTGGACATACAAATGCCTACATCCCTTTGGCCAATTTGGCAGACGGCATTATAACAATAAACCATTCCTACTGCTCTGGGAAGATTATTTCATCATCCTATATATATGAACAAACGATTAAAAGGTACTGATAATGCCAAAATTTTGATGGCCCACCAGTAACATGTCAAAAGTTATTTCTTCCACCAAACTTCTTATTATCTCAGAATCCTTCTCCATATCGACCATAAAGTCAGTCGAAATAGTCCAAAAACCCATCTTCCTAAACTTGGCAAAGGAGTTAGATTGCTCAGAAAGAAGAATTGAAGACTAACCATAGATGATGGACCCCTTGATCCTGACAGCTCTAAATACCAGTAAGCACGAGAAGCCTCCAACACTTCAACAGAAAGAATAGCTCCAGCCACAGCACCTAGTCCAGCCCCACGAAGGACTCCATACTGGGCAGCTCTGCCTGCCACCGCACCAGTCACTGCTCCAGTGAAAGCTCCAGCTACAACCGGTTAAAAGAACAAGAATAATTTACTAAACAATAAAAAGAGCCAAGGCATAACAAAATGGCTAGAGGGATATACAGAGATGATGGAAATTGATGGTTTGTTCTGATCCTAGAGGAAAATATCACGTATTTGATCGGAACCAAAAAGATATCAGAACTAAAAAGATATGTGTCTTTAATCTTCGATTGAAACATCTTCTGTTTTACATGTTCTGTCGTTGTTCTGTTCACCGACATTCAAGCAAACCACCTCAGAAAGAAAAAAAAAATGTAATCTTTCACAAATGATTAATTTTTCAGGGGATCACGAATCTACTAGAGTAGTAAAAATAAAGAACTTATATTTGATCCTTCTACAGAAAATCTATGATCAGTTTCGATATATCAAATGCACAGAAAAAGACGATCAAAAAGGTAAAAATTAATTACCCATAGCAAAAATTCCAGTAAGAGCCCCGGAGAAAGCGCCGGCGATCAATCGAGAAACTGTGTCGATCGTTGAGTCGACGGTTCCTTCAGCCTCCAAGGCAGGAGGCAGGATCGCATCCATAAGAGAAGAAGAAGCAGAAAAAAAAAACAAAATTGATAGAGAAAACTCTTAAGGGTTTGATGAAACTTAGAAAAGGAGAAGATGCTTTGTGGTTGGTTGAGGCAATTCTGAAGGTAAGATGTCCATGGAAGTTGAGAGAAGACACCGCTCGAAAAGCAAGGAAGACGGACGTTTTTTTTGTTTTTTTTTTCGATTTGTTTTTGTTTAATAATTTAACAAAAATCTATAAATCCGAAAAATCTCTTCGTCCCGGCTAAAAAAATGTTAAAGAACCTTGAAAGTCCATTTTTTTTTAATTTGACTGTTTTTTTGTTCTCACTTTTTCTTGTTATTTTAATGAAACTAATTTGATTGTAAAGTAAACTTAAATTTTGATGTGTAATTTATAGATACAACTACTAGATATAAAAACTTAATGGAAATTCGCATCAAGTTTAACAATCCCTGATTAGCACGCATTACTGAATCACACGATTAACACGAAAGATTCGTAGCAGGAAGTGGGAATTGTTGAACAAGTAAGGGGAGGAAAATTTCTTAGTTGAAGTAATATACATTTTGATGAATACGAAAGAAAAAAAGAACATTGAGATTCACTTGAATTTATAACAATTACAATTTATATAGATCACATTTTATACCTCAATAACTGGAGTTCAAATTCCCCACCACATAATCATAACCTGTCATACAAGCAACCAAAGACCTCAAAACTTCACTAATCTCTCCCATCATTAGCTTCTCATCATCATCCCCTGAAACAAACTCAGCGATAATGCTTCCTACCTCAATCCAGCTTTTTCCAGGCAGTCTTCTCTTCCTCACACGATCTCTCATCTTCAATTTTTCATCCCACATTCCTTTCGAAGCGTAAATATTCGACAACGCAACATAATCTCCGACATGATCATCATCTAACTCAAATATCCGTCCCTGAACTTCTTCCGCGAGCTCAACATTCCCATAAAGACTGCAAGCGCTAAGCAGTGTTCTCCAAATCACAGCGTTTGGCTTTACCGGCATCTGATTTATGAACTCGTGAGCATCCTTCAAGCGACCTGAACGACAAAACAAATCGACCATACATCCGAAATGAGCATCTCTAGGTTTCAGATTGTAGTCCTCGACCATGCTCCTGAAATGTCGTTTTCCTTCTTCCACTAGACCACCGTGACTACAAGCCATCAAGACGCCGATGAAAGTTACATCATTTGGAGTAACCGATGAATCTTGACTCTGACCAATCGTCTTCATTTTCTTGAAGAGTTCTAAAGATTCTTGAGCTTGACCGTTCAAAGCATACCCGACGATCATAGATGTGTAAGTAGTCACATCTTTTCTCAAAGTTCCATCAAAGAGTTTCCTCGCTTTCTCAATATCCCCAGATTTTACGTACATGTTAAGAAGCGAGTTTCTGAGAGTTAAATCCATAGCCAACCTCCGTTTTCTCTTGATGCTGCGTGAGTAAATCTGTTCTCCCATCTGCACCGCCCCGAGACCAGCACAAGCCGATAAAGCCACAGTCACAATAACTTCATCAAGTTCGGTCTTTTCTGCTTCCATTCGTTTAAAGAGCTCAATGGCTTCCACATGGTTCTCGTTCTCAGTGTAAGCAGCTATCATAGCCGTCCACAAGACGACGTTTTGTTTCTCAGGCGTTTCGTCAAACACTTGGCGTGCATCAGCGAGATCACCTGCCGCAGAGTAAAACCCGATAAGGGATGTTTGGATTTGGATTATACTATGGAGCCCTAGTTTTCTTACAAGAGCGTGGATCTGTTTGCCCACAAATGAGGGAGCTTTCTGAGCTGATGAAGCTTTGATGGCAAACAAGACAGAGAAACTGTCTATGAAACTAGGACTTTCTCTGAATCGATGCCGAAAATTCAAGAGTGCTTTGATTGGCTCCCCTGATTCAAGATGATGCTTCAAGGTGTGGTTAGATTTAAGCGATTTCGTATGATAATAATGTAGAAAAAAGGAATCTGATTTGTTGATCAATCCAAGAGGCTTCACAGACAAAAAATGACGCAACATACAGTCGGGTCTGGGGTTTAAAGCTTGAGGCTTTATCGTAAAATGAGGAAAAAAAAAGAGAGGAGAAAAGCTAATAAGGAGGGTGGTGCGTGAGGTTCACACGCTTTAAAACCCACTAATTTGATTATCGTCCACTTGACTGCGTTCTCAAGACTATGGCTTTGACTCCGGGAGGCGACGAGAGAAGCGAGATAGCTTTCTTTGACCTTGAAGTGGCGGTTCCGACCAAATCGGGACAGCCTTTCGCTATTTTGGAGTTTGGGGCTATCTTAGTTTGCCCTAGGAAGCTAGTGGAGCTCTACAGTTACTCCACCTTGGTTCGACCCACCGATCTTTCTCTTATCGAAACGCTCTCGAAGCGGCGAAGCGGCATCACGCGCGACGATGTCCTCTCTGCACCCACATTCTCCGAAATCGCCGATGAAGTCTACGACATTCTCCACGGTAAGGTGTTTCTTCCTCTCTCTCTCTCTTTTTCTCTGTGCTCTCTTCTGTAAGTGTTGATTTTGGTGTTTCTGTAGGAAGAATTTGGGCGGGACATAACATAAGGAGATTCGATTGTGTAAGAATTAAAGAAGCATTTGCAGACATTGGTCAATATCCGCCGGAGCCGAAAGCTACAATCGATTCGCTTTCGTTGTTGTCTCAGAAGTTTGGGAAGAGAGCTGGGGACATGAAGGTCTCTCTATTCTCTTCCTCTCATTGATAATCTCAAGCCTGTAGCTTCCTTGTTATCTTCCTTGGATATGAACTACCTTGTGAAACTCAACGATTCACCAAAGTACCTAAAGTTTTCTCCTTTTAACTGATGTAGATGGCATCACTTGCTACATACTTCGCGCTAGGAGATCAGGCACACAGGTAAAACTAATCCGTTTGAATATGAAGCCTTTTAGCAATTCACCAGTTGTTTCAATACGTACGGGACTAAACATGGATATGATTCACCAGGAGCTTAGATGATGTCCGGATGAATCTTGAAGTTGTCAAGTCCTGTGCAACTGTCTTGTTCCTGGTAACGCCGTCTTCTCATTTCTTGATTAAGGATAACCCTTAATTTAAGTATTAGAGAGGGTTGAGACATATCTGACTTTTGTCTAAAGTTTACAAAAGCTGAGTCCATCAGAAAATCACTTCGTGACTTAAAAAAGTTGCGTACTTGGTGTTTGCAGGAGGCCAGTGTTCCTGACATTCTAACAGAAATGAGCTGGTTTTCCCCAAGGAAAAGTCCAAGAACGCGAAGTAATGAGAAGTCATTGCCTAATGGAGTCAAAGAAAGCTCGTCTTCCTCCTCCTCGACCTCGAGCCCTAATACTGATCCGAGTTTGTCTTCTGTGGATGCCACAGCCAAAGAAAACCATCCCATCGTTGCTCTCCTCACAGAATGCTCAGAAAATGATATATCTTGTTGCGAAATTAATCCGTGTGATATAACCACTTTGATAAGTAAACTACACATTGAAACTCCCGAGACAGATGCAGAAACTACAACAAGACAGGAGGATGAGTCAACTCCATCACCCAATCCCGACGCCAAAGATAAAATTTATTTGGGCGTTGATGAAGTATCTGTTTCTAGCATCAGGGCAAGTCTTACCCCGTCTTATCGTGGGAGCCTGAGAATGAAGCTGTTTCACAACGATTCCCCTCTGCAACTCTATTGGGATAGCTTGAAAGTTCGGTTTGGAATAAGCCGGAAGTTTGTGGATCATGCAGGTCGTCCAAGGTTGAATATTGTTGTCGACGTGCCTCCTGGTTTATGCAAGATCTTGGACGCATCCGATGATGTTGCACATAATTTGTTGATTGACTCAGGCACAAGCTCAGATTGGAGGCCTACCGTTATGAGGAAAGAAGGCTTTGCCAATTATCCCACAGCCAGATTGCAGTAAGTTTTGACTTCTCTCTAACCTTTACATACGAAAACGAATTTGCTGAGTGTCCCTAACCTCTGAATTCATGCTTATCTGGTTGACAGAATAAGCTCAGAATCGAATGGAGATGATGCCAGATATGGAACAGAGGTATACCAGAAAGAAGAACCGTTGGAAACCATTCAAAAGCTCAATTTCAGTAGCGATGAGTTTGAAAAGCTTGAGTCAGCTTTACTTCCCGGTACCCTGGTTGATGCATACTTGTCACTCGAGCCTTATGATTATCAGAAAATGGCAGGGATACGTCTAGCAGCCAAAAAGTTGATAATCCACCTGAAGAAATGATCCACCCAAGAACAGCCTGTCTCTTCCTGGTCAGTCAGTTAGTCACTTTTGTCATTCTCAATTTGTACGGAAATCTTAGGATCTGGTAGTTGGTGAGCGATCAGTAGCTACGATAGAGGAAGTTAGTATCTAAACTGATCTGTCTTGTACCGATCAATAGTTACAACAAACTTGTAATGTAACAATCATCTGATTCCACAATCATGGATCCGTTAACTTTTCTTCCGAAGTTAGTAGTTGCCAACAAGTTCAAATGTCAGACTTGAATACAGTAGTTACGAGCAATAATAAAGTATGAAAATTCTCCATATATTTGACTGAAGAAAACACAAAAACATCTATGGAAAAAGAATTTTGCAGCTAAAATATTCTTGCAAACAACAACAAAAAAAGAAGAAGCAGAAGAAACAGTAAAGTAGCAAGTACAGGCAAACAAATTTGCTTTGCATTTGTGAGTTGTCATATATTTTACCTATACGTGTCCACGAGAGCCTGTGACTATCCTCTCTTTGTTTTCCTCTAGTTCTGCGGTTTGGTTTCCGCTTGCGTTCTGCGAATATCAAACTTGTCTACAAACTCCAAAGGAGTCACAGTCTCATTTCTGATCCTCTTAATCTTGGGGCTTAACAATCCCCTATGGCCAAAACCATACAGCTTGAGCACTTGATTGTCTGCAAAATTAAAGGCCCTCTCCATGCTCTTCAAGCACCTCTCGACTGCATAATCAGCGTAGCTACCACACGGTTTGCACCCAACAAAATGGGTAACAAACGGCCATCTCTCATCACCCAAGCCTGGATGATACTTCTCTACCATCTCCTCATACCTATCAACCAAACCTTCCCAAAACCCGTGTAGATAGTACTGATTCTCCACAAACACTTTCTCCATCCATGTATCTTTCTGAGAAAGCAAGAGATAGATCAATGCAGACTGATCATCTGCCTCAAAAGCCGGCCTTCCTTTCAGATAAGCCGTCAATACCTTCCCAGCCTCATCACGGATTGGCCCTTTAGGTCCCATAGGCGCCCAAGCATCCAACAAATCCAATGACCACTGACAATTTCTCAGCAGAAAACTACCCGTGTTCAAAGCAATCCAAGACTTTTGATCAAACAACAAATCCGGATAGCCATGAATCACTAGATTGTGCTTCTCGTACCTAGCCAAAGGGATCTGAAACAGTATGTCAGTGAACAAAGCGTCACTATCCATCCACCAGATCCATTCAACTTCAGGATGAGAAAGCATCAACCTTCTAATCATCGGCAATTTCGCCCAATACCCAGCAAGTTCCTTATCCAAATGAGCCATGTTATACACAATCTCAATCCCGTGAAGCCTACAGTAATCAATCTTGTTCTTCACGGATTTCAACAGATAGTGGTCACCAATCGGGTTATCGCAGGGCTTTGGAGGAGACCCTGTTAAGAGCAAGATTCGAGCTCTGCCATTGACAGTACTAGGAAACTCAGGGTTCTGATTAAGCCATACCTTGCGTTGACTGTCCCAATTCGTGATCTTTGGCCCTAGAGCGTACGTCGCATTGGGATTCATATCCGTTTCCTGAGGCTCATCCAAGTCGGTAGGATCCGAATCAGATCGGATCTCAGCTAGAATCCGGTTAGTCTCCTCGATGATGTTCTGGTTAACCGCATCGGCGCTGGAGCTTCCGAGGTTTCCGACGCCGATTGTGCCACGTAGGACGAGGATGGTGACGAATCCACAGAGAATCGTGATCTTGATGTTGTTGAACGTCTTCTGCATCTGCCTGCCTCGTGGCAACAAACCACGACCGCCCCTTCCTCCGCCGTTCGCTACCGTCGACGTCGGAAGTCCTCCGCCGCTTCCGGAGGGTCTTTTATGCGCCGGCGAACCATCTTGACCCATTTTTTCTCTCTCCCTCTCTCTAGATTTCACTTAAAGATTTGCGACCATCAAAATTGGGGTTTTTTTTTATCTTTTTGAATTCTTCAACACAGTCTGTGTAGTTTTCTCTCTCTGTACTTGCTCACGGATCTGAGGAAATTTCAGATCTTTAGCATGATTGATTCCGATGGGAAAGAGAGAGAGAGAGAAAAGATTGTCGATCTGAAGAACCCTAATTTAAAAAGTAAAATTAAACCCAATAATGCGGAAACATTGTCATACTTAAAAATATAATTGTCGGAGGAAAATGCTTCGCTCGATCTAGAAGCAGATGGAGAAGAAACGCGTACAGCTCACTCACACCGACAAAATATTACTATTATTATTTTCGTAAGTGGGAATGTAATTGTAATTTAGTTTTATTAAATTTCAGTGACGGAGGGATAACGGAAACAGTTTTCGTTGGCGGTATAATATGAGTGAAAATGAAACGGTGCGTTTTGGCGAACCAAACAGCGTCGGAATAAGATGAGGAAATCGGTGGCGGCGGGAACCTCGAAATGCGTTTTCAGAGTCACCATGTTTTACGACGCGTGTCGCATTCAGTCGATGTTGCAATAGAGAGTTTTGGATATTTCTTTGCAAATTATCTTCATCTTCTTCGATTGGATAACTTCTGACCCCAAAAAAAAAAAAAAAAATTCTGCAACTCTAGAGATATTTCTCTTTGAATTCTTCGTGGTATGTTTCGTCCTCTTTTACTTTGTTTCAGTTAATGATTTCTTGGGTTTCATAAAGTTCGTTGCTTTTTTTGAATGTTCTGGGTTGAATCTCTGTAGGTTTGAATTATGAATTTCATGTCTGTTTATATGAATTTTGGCTTAGCATCGCTCTCTCATTTGAAATGAAGTCATTATTAAGTTTTCTCAATTTGATTTTTGTTTCTTTGAAGGATTGAGTTGTTATTACCTTTGAGGAAACGAAAAGGAATCTGTTTTCTCCCTCTCGCCATTGTTATGTGGAATTTAGCTTCAAAATCCACCAAAGAAAGCTTTAAATCAAAGGGAGAAGATGCTGCCACAAAATCTAGAAAAGCTCCTTTAGATCCCTCTGGAGATGGAAGAAAGACAACGAAGGAAGAAAGATTGGAGTGTCCCATTTGCTGGGAATCATTCAACGTCGTTGAGAATGTGCCATACGTCTTATGGTGTGGTCATACCATCTGCAAGTATTGTCTCTTAGGGCTTCAACGTGCTGTTGTGATCAAATCCTCAGCTTTACCTTTCCAGCTTCCCTTCTTCGTTGCTTGCCCTTGGTGCAATTTACTCTCGTTGAGGCTAGTCTGCAATGGAACCATCAAATTCCCTTCCAAGAACTATTACCTACTATGGATGGTTGAAAGCATGAATAGCTGTAGATCCGACAACAAAAGGGTCACTTCAGGGCAGAGAGATTTGAGTAAGAGGTGTGACGGGGAGAGTAATACCGCCTCAGATGATGAACATTTGCTGAACAATCGCGGTTGGTGGAATGTTGTGACCAGAGGATACTTCAGAACTGGGAGACTTCATGACTCGGTATGTAAGTCAATGGCTCTTGTTGCTCATTTGTTGGCTAAGTTTCCTTTGGTAGTCATATTCCTGTTGATGGCTTTATATGCAATCCCTGTGAGTGCTGCAGTTCTCGGACTCTATTTCTTTGTCACCTTTGCTTTGGCTGTCCCGTCGTTTCTCATCCTCTATTTCGCTTTCCCGACGTTAAACTGGCTGATCAGAGAGATTTCAGCCTAACTCAGTGGAATGTCTCTTTGTTCCTTTTTGTTTCCTGAGTTGTAAGACACATGAGAGAATGAATTATAGAGCCAAAGTTGTTACAGTTAATGTAGACAAGAAGAAGAGAAGATCTTTATTTCAAATTGTCTCTCTGTACATAACGAACAAAACTACCTTTCTCTCTCTCTCTCTAGCTATCTAACAACAATAAGGTTCTGTGTACAAGAAGAATTAGAAACAATGATAACAAAAAGAGGAAGATATAAAACTCTGCTGTTCTGTATAAATCTGAATGAAGAAAGAAAGATTTTACATTTCTCTGTAATCTGGTGAAGACAAACCATTGAAGAGCTCAGCTTTACCGGATATCTTAACTAAGATAGCTAGGACTTCTTTCATGTTCGGTCTTGCCTGAGGATGATCCGCGGTACATGTCACACCCACTTTTAGTAACTCGGTTAGTTCCTCAGCTCCGTTCCCTGGTTTTGTCCCCGAGAGAGTAAATGGTGAACCTTTGGTTGTCATGTTACTTGTCATTACCCGTCTTGCCCACTCGACCAAACACTCTTCTCCTCCATCAACTGCTCTTCTGCCTGTAGCGAGTTCCATTGTCAATACTCCATAGCTGTAAACATCTCCTCTTGTGGTGGCTTGCCAAGTTTGACCATACTCGGGAGCTACATACCCAATTGTGCCGGCAATCACAGTGCTCACATGGCTATCTCCTACATTCAAGAGCCTTGCTAGTCCAAAGTCTGTAACTCTCGCATTTCCGTGTTTGTCTAAAAGAACGTTACTTGCTTTCACGTCTCTGTGAACGATGGAAGGGTAGCATTCGTGGTGCAAAAACACTAATGCCCGCGCTACATCAGTGGCTATATCAACACGTTTCTTCCATGGAAGTTTTGTTTTGTCTGTGATGAGTTCCTCTAAGCTCCCTCCTCCCATGTATTCATGCACCAAAATTTTCTCTGATCTATCTAGGCACCATCCGTATAGCCTCACGAGGTTCGGGTGTGCCCAATCGCCAAATGCGTTGGCACTTAGAACTTCCATTTCGGCTCTGAACTCTTTCTCTGCTTCTGTGCCTTCTCTTTGTAGCTTCTTGACTGCAACTTCTCTTCCGTCAGGCAATACGCCTCTGTAAACAGTTCCATATCCTCCCCTACCTACGACTCTATCCTCAGAGAAGTTACTGGTTGCTTTCAGAATGTCAGTGTATGTGAATGTTGATTTATCTAAGCGAATGACTTTGATTTTCCCTGACAGCCATGGAGATGATCCGCCTGAGCTGGAAGTCATGTCATGTCTGGTTTTGGATCCATCTAAGAGATCGATTTCCGCTTCCCTTGAACGCTTTACAACCATGAGAATAATACCTGATACCACTAAACAAGCGATAAATGCCAATGCAAGAGCTGAGGAAATCCAAACCAAAAGAATAGTTCTTTGCCTGTTTCCTAGATTTTGTTTGGAAATCTGATTCCTCGTGTTGTTGTTCCCTGATTGGTTGAAGAAACTAGGAAACCGCAGCAGCGGATTTCCAAGAAAGGAGTCTTTTTCAAAGGTTGTTAATTGTCCCGTCGACGGTATCACACCAGAGATTAAGGAGTTATATGAGATATTGAACTTGCTCATCTCATTCAAGTCATTCAAACTTGTCGGAAAATCTCCTGAGAAATTGTTGTAGGACAGATCAAGATTCTGCAGACACTTGAGATTTCCGATTTCTTGAGGAATCTGGCCTGAGAAATGGTTTCGGGTCAGGTTGAGAAATGCGAGAGGCAACTCCCCAATCCCTGTAGGCAGTTTCCCTTCGAACTCATTGAACCCCAAATGAAGAGTACTCAACTTCTTCATCAGAGAGATATTTGCAGGTACCTCACCGGATAGCCTGTTTCCACTGAGCTGAAGATAGGCTGAAATATCAAGCGTGCGTACTGTGGAACCAGCAGAGCAAACAGGAAAGAGACCGTACCCTTTAAGAACATGGTCCCATAGGCTTCTGCAACTCTTTTTTGTGAGAATTGCATATACAAACTTGAAAGGAGGGAACTCTGCAGGAATCCATCTCTTCATCGCCAAGCATTCACCGGAACCTGCAATTATGTTGTCTTTGTTCTGCCTATTCACTTCAAACGTTGGAAAAGGATTGCTACCCATTTTAGTCAATTCAGGATGGAATCCACCAGAGAGCTGGTTGTTTGCCACGTTAAACCACAAAAGACTCTTGCAGTTTCCAATCTCTCGAGGGATTTCTCCTGAAAGAGAGTTATTTGCAAGCATTAGCCACAGAAGAGACGTCAATTTTCCAAATGAAGCTGGTATCGAACCGGTCAGCTTGTTAAAGGAGAGATCAAGTGCTTGAAGACCCGGCATGTTCCCATATTCCTGTGGTATATCACCGCTGAAGTTATTATAAGCAAGAATCAAGAACTTCAAACTCTGGATCTGAGAAATTTCAGCAGGCAACTGGCCAGAGAAGCTGTTGTAGCTCAGATCTAGCCTGAGAAGATTAGGTAACTTGAGGATGTTTGAAGAATAGATGCCACCAACGTACGAGTTCCCATGCAGGACTAGATACTTTACTTGAGTGAATCTCCCGAATATGTCTTGTACGTCTCCTCCAAAATGATTTCTGCTCAAATCCAAAAACACCAAGTTGCTCAAGTTCAAGAGAGATTCTGGTATGTCTCGAGAAAATTTATTATTCCCCAAATACAAACCTCTAAGAGAGGATATGGAGCCTAACTCAGCTGGAATGTTCCCTGTGAAGTTGTTTCCCCACAGATTCAGTACATTCAGATTCTGGCAATTCGAAACTTGGCCTGGAAATTCCCCGACAAAACTGTTCTCAGACAAATCCAAGACTTGCAAAGTGCAGTTCCCCCTGAACATGGAAGCTGAGATGTTCCCGGAGAGATGATGATTCTCAGAAACTGAAAACTGAACCAGCCTCCCAAAACCACTCCATATATCTCCACTGAATCTGTTGGAACTGAAGTCGACATACTTCAGATACCGACAACCATTGAAGATGTCATCGATTCTGCCAGTAAAGTTATTGGCCGATAGATTTGCAACAACGAGGCTGTTGCAGAACAATGGGAAGCTAGAGTGAATATCACCGGCAATCCTATTCACCGATAGATCAAGAACCTCAAGATTTGATAACCCGGATAAGCTAAGCTCCCCTTCAAGGATGTTATGAGAAAGATTCAGATGCTTTAGGTTGTGACAACGGCTCAGGTCATCTGGAATCCATCCTTCGATGGTGTTCCTTGATAAATCGAGATATGTGAGCTGTGTTAAGGCGGAGAAGTTCCCAAACAGAGCACCTGAGATGGTTGAATCACTTAGATTGATCCCTGTGACTCTGCTTCCCTGTGGCGTGCATGTGATTCCAGGCCATTGACACACATCGTCTTGCTTCTCCATTTGCCATTCCGTGTAGATTCCTCTGTTCGTTGGGTTACGAGATTCGAGGTAAGATTTCAGGTTCAATAAGACTTCTCTATCACTGTCCAGTGAATCTCCGGCCACTGCTATGGCTGCCATAGGAAAAATCAACACAAAAAAAAAACGAAATCTTTAGATATAGCTACATATCACTTTACCACCAAGACATGAACAAACAGAGGAAAAACTGGAACTGCGATTCATCAACAAACAATGCAAAAACCCAAAATTACGATACTCGCGCTTCATCTCTCGAAATCACGTTCATGTAAACAACAATAAACCACAAAATATGGTGAAACCCCCAAAAAACAACGTCGAATTCGACACAGAAAAATTTAAAACCCTAAACCCATTGAAGTAAACGTCAAAGAAACTGAAACTCATACTCAAGCAGAGAACACAGTGTAATTCCCTAAAATCTCTGAACGAAACATGAATTGGAAACAAAAGATGCGAAAAGTTACCGGTGATCAAAACAAAGAGTAAGAAATAAACCAAGGTAAGTGACTCAGAATCATCATCCGCCATGATCACACGCGTCATCATCTTCATCAGCTTTCCACTTCCTCTTCTTCTTCGTTTTCTTCTTCTTCTTCCAATAACGTTAGCGTCGTCTTCTTCGGCTACGATTTTCCTCGACAAGGTGGGGAAATTATCGGGGAAGGAAGATGAATTTCATGGAAATTCATGGAAAGTGTTTAGAGAGAAAAAAAGGGGGAAGTTGAAAAAAAACAAACCCGCCCGCACGTAGACCAACCAACTGAAAACTTTGAACTATCAGATTATATTGGCTTATTCCTATTTATTAGACTTTTCCTTTCCCCTTTCTTCCCTCACTAACTTAAAAAAAAAAAAATAGTTGAATTCAATCATATATGTTTAATTTTGACCAAAATACCGTATATATTACGTAACCAATCTCTTAAAACATTCTTCAAAAATTATTGAGAATTTATCAAATATTTAATTTCACAATCTATAATACTAAAACATCTTACATGTAAACTTCCAAAGTTTCAAACAACCACTTATAAATTAGATATCATTTAGAACAATAGAAAGAAGCATGACGTTCAAAAAAAGGACGTACATATCGAAATTGTGTGTAGGCTTACAAACGTTGAAATTAGATTGGGTTTATTTATTTAACTTAGCTTGAACAAAAAATAGGTGAGCAGCGCTGAGACATCTAACTTGACCAATTAGAAGATTTTGACTTCGTATCAGAGTGGGTAAGTTATTAATTATAGTTAAAAATTAACCAAAAAAAAAGTTATGCATAATGTAAATCGAAGTTACGTTATATGCCTATGGCGACTATGAGAGAATAGTTCCAACTTTGTGACTGATAGGCATTGTTGTTACAGTAGAACTATAAATAATTATATCATGCTGTGTTACGCCAACCAGTAAATTGTTAGTCAAATAATTGGGCTAAACAAATATTTCTATGATCTCAGTAAATCTTCCCACTTATTTTGTTTGTGGAGTGAAAAAATTACACAACTTTCTTTTTATTCACTCTTTCTTTTACTTCTCAATTAGGGTTCGCTAAAAGTTTATCAGTCACAGCCATATCTGATAATTTAACGAAAGTACATCATTGAAAGAAATCTTGGCTTGAATAGAATAAACGTATAGTGTAAACAAATTTAGAAGATTAAAGAGAATAAATTTGTACCGCTTTGAAATCTTCAGAGTTAATAAGATATTTTTCTTAAACAGGTTAACAATATATGGTGGGTCCCATGTGATTCATCTGGACGGCAGTAGTTGACTTATTTAGTCCTTTGACCAATGTGTTTTTAGCATTATCAATGACGAAAACTCATAATTCTCTATTATTCCTTTGTTTTCTTTGTACTATATATTTATTTTCCTGTTAGAAATATTTTTCTTTAATTGTTCCCGTGATTAGTCAAATGCGTGTATTATTTTACCTTGAGTACTCAATTAATTGAATAGTGTATAACACTTTGTGACAACAATTGAAAATTTTCAAAAATTAGAAAATTCAGAGGCTAGTATTCTCTTCCAAACAGAGAATATAAAGCTATATAACTAATTCTTCTTATTTCCAATTGTGAAATTATTCCTCTCCATTGGAAAAAGACTGCAAAAGTTAGAGTTGTAGACGTGTGAATTTGTGATTATGGAATTTATAGATAGATTTTACATAAATGATAGTTTCCACATCGATTTTTTTATATATAGCTTTAAATACCCTCAAATAATCATATACTAGGATACTACATCATTTTTTTTATATTGCCGCATATGTTTTAAAACCTTTTATTACTCTTTCAAATATGCATGTTGTGGCTTCTGACATTAGAACTCGCTAAAGAAAATGATCTAAATGTCTGAAATTTTTCAAAGTGGTGCCAATTTAAAAGTTGTGTTCCAACCATTTGAATGGAAAAAAGAAACAAGGAAAATTCGGATATAAAAAAGATGGTCCACATCAAACACTAAGGACGTGTGAATGGTAATGAGCCAGCATTGGTCATGCCAAACCAACTTAAGGCAACAAACAAGCCTGCGAAGAGAATTAAAAAAAATGCCACTATGAAAGCGACGTCGTTCGTTAAAACACAAAGTAGAATCTCCCTCCTGCAATTTCGAAGATGAATGAATGGGATGGATTTGGATAGTTATCTTCCGTAATCTTTCATCACATCCTATTCATTATAAATGATAGTCTCAACAAAATATTTAGGAATGCTTGATGCTTCGTTCCACGACATTTGATCAAAAAATAAAATACCATAATGAGTTTCATGTCGCATTTTGAGAAGTCCAAATATTTATAATATTTTTTATTCTTAATTATATGATGTTTAAGATTTTACATACAAATTAAGAAAACATTTAATTTATACTTTTTCATATACTGAAACTTCAAATTTCATCATTTCCAATATAATGTAACCAATGAAAAAAATATAAAAAATTAAATATAATAAGAAGTTAATTAATTTTGCTTGAACATCAAATATTTGAGAAAAAAACTTATAAAACGTGATATAAATAAGAATGGAAGAACGGAGGGAGTATTATATGTTATTAACAAAATAGTCCTTTGCTCAAAAAACAAATTTAACAAATAGTCCTTTATTCCTCCCTCTTCGCACGATTTTTCGGTCTCAAGTATTTCGCTGTACTCCGCGTACTCTACCTCTCTCCATTAATCCCCTCTCAAGCAAAGCTTCTGCGGTTTCCTTCTCACACCAATCGTGCTTTCGCATTCCTCGTCTGGTTTCATTTCTAAACGTAAGTTTTCTTCCATTTCTGGTATCGATCTCAAAGTATGTCGAATTAAGCAAAGAGATTGTTAAACCTGATTGTTCCCATTCTATTGTAGACACTTTATCTGGCCTAGTCGGGATACAATCGCTTAGTTATAGTTTTGGGATTTCGGAAATTTTAACCTGATGTTTAGGAAACGGAACCTAGTTACGGAATTGTTGCGTCGTGTTGATCTCGGTGACATTGAAACCCTAATTTCGCGGTGCCTGTGGAGTCGCGCAGTTTCCACAAACTCAAAATCGGCTCTGCTTGCAATAGACAACGCAGACATATGTAGTAAGCAAACTGGAATAGTTTCACTAGCTGGGGAGTTAGCATGTCTCGTGGAGGAATCTGCTCATGTTGTTGATGATAGCAAACCCAGAAGTCGTATGGAACTAAAGAGATCTCTTGAACTCCGTTTAAAGAAAAGAGTCAAGGAGCAGTACACCAACGGGAAGTTTAGTGACTTACTGAAGAAGGTTATTGCGAGGCCTGATACTCTTCGGGACGCTTATGACTGTATTAGGCTTAACTCCAATGTTCCCATTACAGAAAGAAACGGCAGCGTTGCGTTTGATTCTATTGCAGAAGAGCTCTCTAGTGGGATGTTTGATGTCAATTCCAATACGTTCTCGCTTGTGGCTAGAGATAAAACAAAAGAGATCCTTGTCTTGCCTAGTGTAGCTCTGAAAGTTGTCCAAGAGGCTATCAGAATAGTCCTGGAAGTCGTTTTCAGTCCTCATTTTTCTAAGTTTTCTCATAGTTGTCGAAGCGGAAGGGGACGTGCATCTGCGTTGAAGTATATCAGCAGCAATATGTCTCATTCTGATTGGTGTTTCACTTTGAGCCTGAACAAAAAACTGGATGTTTCTGTTTTTGATAACCTTCTCTCTGTAATGGAGGAGAAAATTGAAGACAGTAGTTTAAGCATCTTACTCCGTTCAATGTTTGAAGCTCGGGTGCTCAATCTCGAGTTTGGAGGATTTCCCAAGGGCCATGGTCTTCCACAAGAAGGGTTGTTGTCCCGTGTATTGATGAACATATATCTTGATCGGTTTGATCATGAATTATATAGAATCTCAATGAGGCATGAAGCCCTTCATCGTGATTCACAGACTGATGAAGATAGCCCAGGCTCAAAACTTCGTTCCTGGTTCAGGAGGCAGGCTGGAGAACAAGTTTTGAAAAGTACTCCGGAGCATCTCCGAGTTTATTGTTGCAGATTTATGGATGAGATATTTTTCTCTGTGTCTGGTCCCAAGAAAGCCGCTGTTGATATCAGATCTGAAGCTATAGGTTTCTTACGGAACTCACTGCATTTGGACATCACTGATGAAATAGACTCGTCACCATGTGAAACGACCAGTGGGCTTCGTGTTTTGGGTATCTTGGTTAGGAAAAAGGTTAGGGAGAATCCCGCTGTCAAAGCTGTTCACAAGTTAAAGGAGAAGGTTAGGCTCTTTGCATTGCAAAAAGAAGAGGCCTGGACCTTGGGTACAGTTAGAATTGGAAAGAAATGGTTAGGACATGGATTGAAGAAAGTCAAGGAGTCAGAAATCAAAGGCTTGGCGGATAGTAACTCTACCTTGAGCCAAATATCTTGCCACAGAAAGCCAGGCATGGAAACAGATCATTGGTATAAGATCTTGCTTAGAATATGGATGGAGGATGTGCTAAGAACCTCTGCAGATAGAAGCGAGGAGTTTATCTTGTCCAAGCATATCGTTGAACCTACGATTCCTCAAGAACTAAGAGACGCGTTTTACAAGTTCCAAAATTCTGCTGCGGCATATGTTTCTTCAGAGACAGCTAAAGTAGAAGCGCTCTTGCCATGTCCACTCTCTCATGATAGACCAGTTTTTTTTGGCGATGTTGTTGCTCCTACCAATGCGATAAGAAGGCGTCTTTTTCGCTATGGATTAGTAACAGCTGAGGGTTATGCTCGAACGAATTCTGTGCTTATTTTGCAAGATACTCCCCAAATAATTGATTGGTTCTCAGGACTTGTCCGGCGATGGGTGTTATGGTATGGAGGTTGTAGTAATTTCGATGAGATAAAGGCTCTTATTGACAATCAGATCAGAAAGTCATGCATCCGTACCTTGGCATCAAAATATCGAATACATGAAAATGAAATAGAGAAACGCCTTGATTTAGAACTGAGCACGATTCCCTCTGCTGAAGATATAGAACAGGAAATACAACACGAGAAACTTGATTCTCCAGCTTCTGACAGGGATGAGCACCTAACGTACGGTATTTCCAATAGTGGTTTATGTTTATTGTCTTTAGCTCGAATAGTGAGCGAATCAAGGCCTTGCAATTGCTTCGTAACTGGTTGCTCGATGGCTGCACCTGCTGTTTATACTCTACATGCAATGGAAAGACAGAAGTTTCCTGGTTGGAAAACTGGATTTTCTGTTTGCATTCCTTCTAGCTTAAACGGAAGGAGAATAGGGCTGTGTAAGCAACACCTCAAAGATCTCTATATAGGTCAAATATCACTTCAAGCCATTGATTTTGGAGCCTGGAGATGATGAGTTTCTCTCCACTACAAGAGTCCTTCAAGTTGCTGATATGTTTCTAGGTCAAACAATGATTCGTTATTTTAGAGCTTCATGTATCTGATGTTTAGAAAATCTAAGGTTCGGTGATTATTGTTCTTCGGCTGTTTTTATTCCGAGCGGCCGTCTTCAGTAGCAGAGTAAACTTACCCTCAGAATCTAAAACCGTGGCATTACCTGTGTCTGTGGGAAAATTCTAGGTGAAATTGTTTCGGCGGCATTCACAATCATAACTTTCTTCACTTTTGACTGTGTCCTTCAACGCTTAAGCTTCTTGAATCTTTCTGGTATTTTCTCACAGCTAATTTCGCTGTGCATCAGGTAGTGAACGTGACAAATGGAATTAGCGGATCGAGCAGTCGGGCTTTTATTGTCGTCAATCAGCTTATCCATATTCACCTACTATACTTTCTGGGTCATCATCCTGGTAAGTGACAATAACATGATTCATCTTCTCCAAATTCCTTTAAAAAAATACATTGTTAGTTTAATGTATTATTGTCATCTAATGTTTTGGACTATTACTAGGAAGATGCTAACGTGTTATAATTTTCCTTTGCAGCCATTTGTAGATAGTGATCACTTCATCCACAAGTACTTCTTGCCACAAGACTATGCCATTCTCGTTCCAGTCTTTGCCGGTGTAACTCTCCTCTCTCTTCTTTCCGTATTCATCGGCATGGTCATGCTCAAATCCAAAAAGAAGAAGGCTTGATTTCGACCTTACCTCCATATAAAATTTTCGTTCTTGGTTCCTAAAGCTGTTGTGCCTACTTTGTTTTGGACCACCTTGTCTTTGAGACGTTTAGGCCTTAACTTTAAATGGTGTAGTTAAACCGTACGAGACCCCATTTGTTGAATACGCAAGGACATATTATCTATAAAGTTTTTTTTTGGGATATTTGCCAATTTAATTCTCTTATTAATCTGATTAGCATTAATAGCAGTATGTTATGATGGATTTTAGGCTCACCAACAGTTTAACTAAAAATCTTTTCAGAAGATAATAATGATTTGGGTTTTGGAGTTTTCATTCTTTTGAATGATAGCGTTTTTGAATATATGTGACTACTGTTTTTCTTTTTTTGGTCTTTTGTATTTTTTGCAGTTGGGTAGTTGCCGACTTTTTTTTGGTTCTATTTATTTTCGTCTTTTAGTGACAAAATGATAGATAAAATCATCAAATTACTAAAATAAAGGTTAATCATAAGAATCATAAGAATCATAAGAATCATAACCTTAGTCTGACTCACTAATTGTCAATGGTTTGTAAGAAAATTACTCGTGTGAAAGTTACCTTAAATTTCTTTAGCAAATTTGACCCCCAAAAAAGAAATCCTTCTAACAAAATACCTAAAATTACTGCTTTTGAATGTTGAGAAAAAGAAATAGTATTATGATAAATAGTAGTAGTCATCATAGGCTAATAGCTGGCAAAGCATTTGAGACACAAGTGACTCTTTGCAATTATTATGTGTCTCTGTAATGAATTTGTTTTGACTTATCTTAAGCAAATTTAATCATAGTTTTAGCTTTTTAAATCTTACTTATTAGTCAGATACTTCTCAGTGCTTATGGATAATCATTTCAAGTCACCTTCGCACAATTAATAATTCAATAATAGCCATTCGCGTGTACTGACTAGAGACCAAAAAACTTGATTAATACAACCAATATAGTTTCCTGTCTTCATTTTTTCTCCACACGCTTTAATACTATTTCAATTTTTTCAATAATGTTCTTCCATATTTGTGTAGCATACTATTCATTTCAACGAAAAAGCTGTCATTAACTACATGCTAAAATGGGGTTTCAGAATTGGAAGGTGCAGATTCGATATTGGACCAGAATAATAAATGCATGTTTTCTTTTGAATTTCCTTTTATTTTTCTAATCTCTTAATAAATGCATAACTCTTTTTTAAAAAATGTACCGTCATCCGTAATAATACGCCAAAAATCAAATAGTCTAAAAACATTCTCTAAATTCTCTCTATATCTCATTATAAAAACACGAAACCTCAGAGTTTGTTTCACTACTTTCAGGAGATTCACTCGAATCCGAATCCGGATTACGTCGACGGATCTTCTGGTGTCGGCGCCGGAAGAAAGTCGGCGGGAGGAGATTTAGCTCCAAGTGATTGTGGTGGTGATTGATAGGTTCGAAATTCTGTAAATGGGTTGCGTTAGCTCGAAGCAGACGGTCTCTGTGACGCCTGCAATCGATCACTCAGGCGTCTTCAGGGACAATGACAATGAGTGTTCCGGATCGGGTCGAGTAGTGGTTGAGGATCCGCCTCGCGCGACTCTGAAGAAGCTCGTGTCGTGGAGGAGGAGTAAGAGCGGGAGGAGGAGCCAGAGAAGCGGAGGTGAGTTGGGGAGCGAGTTAAGCGAGTCAGGACGTGTTAGCGAGTCCCTGAGTTTCCGACTCGGTAACCTCAGCAAATACCTTGAAGCCGAGCAGGTCGCTGCTGGCTGGCCTGCGTGGCTGAGCAACGTCGCTGGTGAAGCTATCCACGGTTGGGTCCCACTTCGATCTGATGCTTTCGAAAAGCTCGAAAAGGTTTCGTCTCCTAACTCTTAAGATTTATACTTCTCTGTGTATTATACGAATGTTGCCAATGGAAATGAAGAAGTAGTGAAATTTTAGAATTGGGTTCTGTAGATCGGACAAGGTACTTATAGCAGCGTTTTCCGTGCGGTGGAGACTGAAACTGGGAGGATTGTGGCATTGAAGAAGGTGAGGTTCGACAATTTTGAGCCAGAGAGTGTTAAGTTTATGGCGAGAGAGATTTTGATACTTAGAAGACTCAATCATCCCAACATTATTAAACTGCAAGGTTTGATTACTTCCAAACTATCTTGCACCATACAACTCGTGTTCGAGTATATGGAGCATGATCTCACTGGTCTTCTTTCTTCCCCTGACATCAAATTCACGACGCCACAGGTTCGTCCTAGTTTTCTTTGTGGAAGAATCATCATCCACAGGTTTCCCTATGTATTTTGGTTTGGATGATCATTGATTTTGCACCTGCAGATTAAGTGCTACATGAAGCAGCTGTTGTCTGGGCTTGATCATTGTCATTCCCGAGGCGTGATGCATCGGGACATAAAAGGTTCGAATCTTTTGTTGAGTAATGAAGGAATACTAAAGGTGGCTGATTTTGGGTTAGCAAACTTCAGCAATTCTTCTGGGCACAAGAAGAAACCTCTTACTAGTCGAGTTGTGACTCTGTGGTATCGTCCACCTGAACTTTTACTTGGGGCAACGGACTATGGAGCATCTGTTGATTTGTGGAGTGTTGGTTGTGTTTTCGCTGAACTGCTTCTTGGAAAACCTATTCTCCGGGGAAGAACTGAGGTAAGTAAAGGTTTTTATTTATGATATTGGACCTCTTTAATCATGGATGTGTTCTGTTTTACTTGATGAAAAAGTGCTATTACTTGAATTGTATGGAACAGGTTGAACAACTGCACAAGATATTCAAACTCTGTGGATCTCCACCAGCAGATTACTGGAAAAAGTCCAAACTTCCTCATGCAATGCTTTTCAAGCCACAGCAAAATTATGACAGTTGTCTCCGGGAAACCTTGAAAGATTTGTCTGAGACTGAAATCAATCTGATAGAAACTCTTCTTTCTATAGAGCCCCACAAACGCGGTACTGCCTCTAGTGCTCTTGTTTCTCAGGTAATCTTTTTATCTTTGCATTAGTGCTACATCATCGAGTTTGAAGAATTTGACTTCCGTAAAAAAAAAACCCATATTACTGTATTTTGCTCATCTTTTACAAATGAAGACATTCGTTTACTTTTTTCAGTATTTTACTACAAAGCCTTTTGCTTGTGATCCCTCAAGCTTGCCAATCTACCCGCCTAGCAAGGAGATAGATACAAAGCATCGGGAAGAAGCAACAAGGTAATGATTTCTTTTTTCATTTCTTAGTAGAGAAAATTATAGGTCATGGCCATATCATCTTTAACCAAAAAATAAAGGGTGAAACACACAATCTACTGTTCCACAGCTCGGGGAAATTACCTAGTCTACCACTTTAGTTGGCCTTACAGGTCAGGTCTTGGAAGCATTTTTAACATCCTCATACGTGATGATGTCCGATTTTCAGGAAAAAAATTAGCGGGAATGGGAGACGTGGTATAGAAGCGAGGAAGCCAACACGGAAGGCTCTTACATTCAATAAATTAGCACCAGCTGAGGTGCTTTCTACTTACTCTCTTGTCTACCTCTCATCTGTAATTCCTTGTGCAGGAAACTCAATGGTGCCCTCTTTTGGTGTTTGCAGGATGTGCGGCACCAGACTGGGACTTTTCAGAAAAGAATTGGCAATCTAGTTCATAATTCGATTGAAAGTGATGCCCGGGTATGTGGGAAACTGCAAAACCCATCAAATCACAAGAAAGATGAAGCTTCCCATGTGAAGAATGCATCCCAAGGAGATGTACCTTTCTCAGGGCCATTACAAGTTTCTCTATCAAGCAGTTTTGCTTGGGCGAAACGAGAAAAAGATGATGTATGTGTTAGGGTACATAATCGTTCTCTCTCAAGAGGACACATCCCTAATCTTTCTGGACATTCTCCCGCTTTTAATGGGAAAAGTGACGCTGAATCAAAGATAAATGAGAATATGAATGATGACAAACGTGAGAATAACAAGACAGATTCTCGAGGCCAGGACTCATATGAGATGGTGAAGCGTTCTATGCTGAAGCAGTGGAGACAACTTGAACGTCCAGATTCTTTTGGTGCATCTGACGAGTATCACTCGCAGGAACTGTCATTGGGACTCTATCAGAGAGATGAAATGGCGACCAAGCTGGGTAATAATTTGGTATGTCCGTAGATTATAGAAGCTATTAAAGTACCTTTCTAGTTTCTTTGATATCCATATTCTATATAGATTCTCGTTGTTTGCATTGTTTCCATGGCAGTTTACTGCTTTTGATAGACATAGTAAAGACCAAATATATACTTTGTGCGAGACGTTCTTCAAGTGAAACTAAGAACATGGCTTCACTTTTTCTTATGCTGTAATGCTATCATCAAAATTCTGTGTATTAGGAAAAATGAAAGTAATTTTAAAGATATGATTGAGCTACTGCTGTTATAGGTATGTATCTAAGTGAATTTGGAGATCACAGGAAATATTATATAATACAATATACATATGTATAAGATATGGTCTAAATGGGATATACAGCTCAAAAGGGTAGAAAGAAAGGACCAGGTTACCGTTCTATTCAGATCATGTTTGCTCAGCTGTTTAAGTTTATTTTTTCCTTCTCTCTCCCTCCACGCTTTTACCTAAAGTTCAGAGGAAAGAGAAAAAAGTAGGCATGATTTGGTTTGTCTCCTTTTTGGGTTTGTAGACAAGCATGCTTAATGATGCTGATAATTTAAGCTGTGACAGGGTGATGGGGACAAGATCGAATTCTCGGACCCTTTGTTGTCTCAATCTTATGGAGTTGATGAACTATTGGAACGGCATGAAAGCCGCATCCGAAAGCTAGTTCGAAAACCGTGGTTCCAGAAAGGTAAAGTCGAGATAGCTTTAACTGACTATCCTTCATTGTGTCTCGGTTCTTCTCTTTTACAAATAGGACTGTTGCATCTTTTTGTCGCTCAACTAACCAAACTTGTTGAGCAAAGACGTTCATCTTTTGCGATGAAGTCCAAGACAAACAACAAAATATTTGTATTTTTTCTCAACTGAATTGTAACTTGTCCAGTTCAGACCTCCATGCTTTTTTATGTATCGAGTAAGAAAATTCGAAAAATGAAAAGTAAATGTGTTGGCTTTTTGACACTTGCAGATAAAAAACAGGGGAAGTGAAGTTATTGTTACTGTAAACTTCTCTGGCCATCACATCACAAACCTCACAAGGAGATGGAGAAAAGAGTGCAGGACCTATGGTTATCAAGCAAATAGATAATTAGCTCGTAAAGCATTATTTTTTTGTTGTTAATTTTGTTTGATTTATTTTTTCTGAAATTATGAGGTACACCTTTTGCGAGCCTATTCAGTTCAGAGGCAATAATGTATAGAGCTCAGTTCGTAGATTATCATAAGCATTCTATAGGCACATATATGAACAAAGCTGTGTGCTTAAAGTCCAGTTGTATAACAGATGAAAAGATTTATCCAATTGTATAATCAAAATTTAGAACCATCTTCTTTGATAATTCATTTTTTTTTTCTTTCTGATTTACATACATGCTTAAACTATGAGAAGAGCTCAGACGATCTCAAGAGGATTAAGAAAAAAAAAAGGATTAAAGTAGAAGGTTAAGTAGATTGATGGAAAAAAATCTAAAACAAATTTAGTTGTAAACTATAAACCACTCACCGTTAAATTAAAACACTAAATGTTACATTTTTATATTCAGTAACTTTTGCGTATATGTATACCTCTTAACCACCGTCAACCAAAAAAAAAAAATTTCTTGGGTTGGGTCCAGTTAAATTAAGCAAGGAGCTTCGGCTTTGTTAACCAATACTGCTCAAACCTTTGTCTTGCGTATTCCATGTAGTCGAAGTCGATTTCATTCACATGTTCCTACAGTTTTACAAAATCAAAATCAAAACCATATATGTGCACACACAATGTGCAGGTATGATAGAAGATTATAGTAAACATACCGATATAATTCCCCATAAACCCCAAGTTAGATGACTGGCAAGTGTATATTTCTCAACATCTTCAAGGAGTTTTTCCACCATTGTATCATTGGGCTCTTCTTCACCTGGGCACAAAAGAACAAAAATAATTTAGAATTAAGATCATATTCTAAATTATTGCGGAAGCTCATAGAGAAAGAGGGTGTGCTAAAATAATCACCTGAAGAACTCATATACGCTTTCAGAAATAGTTGACGCTCTTCCACACCTATTTATTCAAGTCGCATATTAATATATATGAACCATGTTTCATCACTTCAGAAGATAAATAAAGATTACTTGATACAATCACTCACCAGGGTATTTACTGTAATCCATGATGTGAGGTGTTTCAGTGTGGTAATCGGCAGCCATCTCGCAGAAGTGATTGGCAATGTCGTAAGCCACAGGATTGTAACATGAATATTCATAATCCTAGTTTTTGTAAGAAGAAATAATAGAATCCGAGTTAGGATCCACATTCTAGTAATGCTGCACAACAAAAAAATGATAACTTAATAAAAAAATAATGAAAACTCACAATGATGGTTATTGCTTTGGTTTCTTCATCCATCATTATGTTTCCATATTGTAAATCATTGTGGCAGAATCCAATATTTTCATCATTCTTAAACAGAGACTTCTCAAGCAAAATAATTTCCAACTCCATAACATCTAGACGAAAGGACTTAGCTTCTTCTGGTGAAGCCAGCTTCTTGCATGCACTGAGCCAATTCCTAAAGTCACACACCGGAGAGAAAGAGATTAAAAAAGACTCAAAAATTAATGGTGTATTAGAAAAGCAGAGAAGATTACAAGCAGAAAACAAGGAAATGTACCGTAATCTGTCCCAAAGTAAAGCCCTTTTCACACCAGGCATTTCAAGACCGTGAAACTCCTTCATCCTAGTTGCTATGCGACCAGATATTTCAGGATCACGCAAGTCAGAAGCAGATAGTGTCTGAAAGTTCATCGTTTAACAAACAAGTTATAAATTCAGTAAGCAAACATACAAAGATCCACAAGAACTACCAGGGAATGGAACAAATGGCATGTCAAAGAATAAGCTAGAGAGACACTCACAAGATGAGCTAAATATATGTATTTACCCGTGCATGGAGGAACTCTTCGATACGACCATTGCCAAACCGGCCTAACAACAATGGTCCATGACCATGCTTTGACATGAACTCAAAAGTACTGATCTCATCCTCACGGTCAAAGAAAATATCAACACCTTCACCATAAATCCTAACCAGAACCTTACGCGAAGGTCCATTTTCCCTAGTTGGCCATTTGATCTGAAAGACCTCATTGGTCATAGCACCTTTCAAAGGGATAACAAGCAGAGCCTTCGAATCAATTACATCTTCCCACTCTGATGCTATTGCTTGTAGAGCTTCCTTTACTTCACGAGGCAGACGATAGTCTTTATTCTCTACATCCTTTTCAGTACCCGTCATCGTAATTTTGATTGACACACAAAGATAGTTCGTCTGTACAAAGATCAAACAGAAACTCGATTCAGCTACTACAGGATTGGCATGTAACACTAAAAAAAACTGTGTTTTCTTCAATCCAAGGGAGGTTCTGAGAGTCACAAAGTGCCACCAAAATTAGGATTTTCTATCACCGTGACCATTCCATGCAAAGGTTCCGTTTCCTAAAATTTCTGAATCGCAATCTAAAGCTACACGATCATATCCAAATTAATCTTGGTAACGTTTATACAATAAGAATGTGAACAATTGGGTTTATCAATCTTTGAGATGGACACAACACAAGCCTTGGAAATGGAAGATAGCTTACGTTTAGGAAGAGAACCACACGACGGAAGCGAGAGCACGATTGGTCTGAGAAGAAATTGAAGAAGGGGGATTAATCGAGAGAGGATGATTAATGGAGTTTTTGAGAGAGAGAGAAAGCGGTGCGCAGAGGGAGGAAGAACAGAGGATGATAGGCTCGAGATCTGGTGGGAAAGAAAATGGCTGAGGAAATGAAGGACTATTTGTTAAATAAACGTTAATGTTATTATAACTTCTGAAAATTTCATTTGACTCCTTTAACTTGTAGAAGGCTTACATTTTCGTACAGATATTTTCAGAAGGTCCAAATAGAAAAAAAAATATAAATCCACGACAGCACCATAAAAAGGAAAGTTTCACGTGGCATATATCTGTCATGACAAAAAGTGAAATTGATTTTCTCTCTCGTCAGGAATTCTCTAGTAGGTTCCAGTAATGAGGAGACGACGATAATTCTCTAATTTTCCAGATGAATCTACTTCCCTTAAAAATACAACTCCTGCCTCCTTGCCCTCTCGCAATTCACAAAGTTTCCAATATTCTGAAGATTTCAATTGACGATATTCACCACGATAATCTGCTTGATTCTCTCGAAAAGACAGACTTGTTACTAAGAAGAAGAAGAAGAAGTTTTCTGATTCATTGAAGAAAAACACCAGTTTCTCATATCGTTAAGGTAATGGCCTAGACTGTTTTTGATTGTTGTTCTTTCTTGTTCGTGTTCATATCTGTGTTTCTATTTACGATTTGCTCGAAATAATATTGTTGTGTTTGGAGTGTGTATGGAAGATGCTGAGATTAACGTTGGTTTGGTTTATTTGAACAGAGTTTAGTAATCGAAGATGAATCCGGAGAAATTCACGCACAAGACAAACGAGACAATTGCTGCTGCTCATGAGCTAGCAGTAAACGCAGGACATGCTCAAATCACTCCTCTGCATTTAGCCTGTGCTTTGATCTCTGATCCCGCCGGAATATTCCCTCAAGCAATCTCTAGTGCCGGCGGCGAGAACGCAGCTCAATCTGCTGAAAGAGTGATCAATCAAGCCTTGAAGAAGCTTCCCTCACAATCACCACCACCAGATGATGTTCCAGCGAGTTCGAGTCTTATCAAGGTTATACGCCGTGCTCAAGCTGCTCAAAAGTCTCGTGGTGACACTCACTTGGCTGTAGATCAGCTGATCATGGGTATTCTAGAAGATTCTCAAATCCGAGATTTGTTGAACGAAGTCGGTGTTGCAACGGCGAGGATCAAATCTGAGGTTGAGAAGCTTCGTGGTAAAGAAGGGAAGAAAGTGGAGAGTGCTTCAGGGGATACAAATTTCCAAGCTTTGAAGACTTATGGAAGAGACTTGGTTGAGCAAGCAGGGAAGCTTGATCCTGTGATTGGTAGAGACGAGGAGATTAGAAGAGTTGTTAGGATTCTTTCAAGAAGAACAAAGAACAATCCAGTGCTTATTGGAGAACCAGGAGTTGGGAAAACAGCTGTTGTTGAAGGTTTAGCACAAAGGATTGTGAAAGGAGATGTTCCCAACAGTCTTACTGATGTGAGATTGATTTCTTTGGACATGGGTGCATTAGTTGCTGGTGCTAAATACCGAGGAGAGTTTGAAGAAAGATTAAAAGCTGTTTTGAAAGAGGTTGAGGAAGCTGAAGGCAAAGTGATTCTCTTTATTGATGAGATTCATTTGGTTCTTGGTGCTGGCAAAACTGAAGGGTCGATGGATGCAGCGAATCTGTTCAAGCCCATGTTAGCTAGAGGTCAGCTTCGATGTATTGGTGCTACCACGCTTGAAGAATATAGGAAATATGTTGAGAAAGACGCTGCCTTTGAGAGACGGTTTCAACAAGTGTATGTAGCTGAACCAAGTGTGCCTGACACTATTAGTATTCTTAGAGGGCTCAAAGAGAAGTATGAGGGACACCATGGTGTTCGTATCCAAGACAGAGCTCTTATAAATGCTGCTCAGCTGTCTGCTCGCTACATCACTGGTATGTTAAGATTCTTAATCTTGATTAGATGTTATGGTTATAATTTTGTTCTTGGCATGACATGGTTTTTGTGTGGTTTAACTAGGTCGGCATTTACCGGATAAAGCTATTGATTTGGTGGATGAAGCTTGTGCCAATGTGAGAGTCCAACTTGATAGTCAACCTGAAGAGATTGATAACCTTGAAAGGAAGAGGATGCAGCTGGAAATTGAACTTCATGCCTTGGAAAGGGAGAAGGATAAAGCCAGTAAAGCTCGACTTGTAGAGGTATGATATAGTTTTCAGAACAATCTCATCAACCATATGCATTGGGTCAATTATTATTTTTTGTAAACTTATTGGGTTAGAAAAGTAGACAACTATTTAAAATTGAATGTGAAAAATTTGTACAGAGAAGCTTGCTTTTGGTCTTTCAAAATATGTTTGTTCTGAAACTGTTGCTTGTTAGCATCTTCTTTTGGGACAAGTCGTTGATATAGCTTTTTCAAACTATGAATCTGTAGGTGCGGAAAGAGCTTGATGACCTTAGGGATAAGCTGCAGCCTCTCACGATGAAATACAGAAAGGAGAAAGAAAGAATTGATGAGATTCGAAGGCTTAAACAGAAAAGAGAAGAGCTCATGTTTGCTTTGCAAGAGGCAGAACGGAGATATGACCTTGCAAGAGCGGCTGATCTAAGATATGGAGCAATCCAAGAAGTGGAATCTGCAATTGCCCAACTTGAGGGAACTTCTGAAGAGAGTGTGATGCTCACAGAAAATGTTGGGCCTGAACACATTGCTGAAGTTGTGAGCCGTTGGACTGGGATTCCAGTGACAAGACTTGGCCAGAACGAGAAAGAGAGGTTGATTGGTCTTGGTGATAGGTTGCACAAGAGGGTTGTGGGACAAGATCAAGCGGTAAATGCAGTTTCTGAGGCGATCTTAAGGTCAAGGGCAGGCCTTGGAAGGCCACAACAACCAACTGGATCATTCTTATTCCTTGGCCCAACTGGTGTTGGCAAAACCGAACTTGCTAAGGCTCTTGCTGAGCAACTCTTTGATGACGAAAACCTCTTAGTTCGGATTGATATGTCCGAGTACATGGAACAACACTCTGTCTCTCGCCTCATTGGAGCACCACCTGGGTAAGTACCTAATCCATTACTTTTCAAGACAATATGTTTTCGCATATGAAGGTTATATTCTTACATGATTTCACTTTTTAACAGCTATGTTGGTCACGAGGAAGGAGGACAGTTAACTGAGGCTGTGAGGAGACGACCTTACTGTGTTATTCTCTTTGATGAAGTAGAGAAAGCCCATGTTGCTGTTTTCAACACTCTGCTCCAAGTGTTGGATGATGGTAGATTGACAGACGGCCAAGGGAGGACGGTGGATTTCAGGAACTCGGTGATAATCATGACATCAAACCTTGGTGCAGAGCATCTTCTCTCAGGACTGACCGGGAAAGTGTCAATGCAAGTGGCTCGAGAATGTGTGATGCAGGAGGTGAGAAAGCACTTCAGACCAGAGCTCCTGAACAGGCTTGACGAGATTGTGGTGTTCGATCCCCTTTCACATGACCAGTTGAGGAAAGTAGCCCGGCTCCAAATGAAAGACGTTGCTGTCCGGCTTGCTGAGAGAGGCGTTGCTTTGGCAGTCACTGATGCTGCGTTAGACTATATATTGGCAGAGAGTTATGACCCGGTAAGTCTCTTTACTTAATGCAATGTTTATCATGTACTAATCTCTAGATTGGTTTGGTCAGTTTGCTGACTCTTTGTGGTCGTGTCATTGTGCTGGATGGTTAATTAGGTGTATGGTGCTAGGCCAATAAGGAGATGGATGGAGAAGAAGGTGGTCACAGAGTTGTCGAAGATGGTTGTGCGTGAGGAAATCGATGAAAACTCCACCGTTTACATAGATGCAGGCACTGGTGGATCTGATCTTGTGTACCGTGTGGAGAAGAATGGAGGGCTAGTGAATGCCACGACAGGGCAGAAGTCGGATGTGTTGATTCATATTGCTAATGGGCCAAAGAAAAGTGATGCAGCTCAGGCGGTGAAGAAGATGAGGATCGAGGAAATAGAAGACGATGATGAGGAAATGGTTGAGGATTAAAGTCTTTACCTTTTTAGAGTTTGCAACGCTTAATGTGTCGTAACTTCTAGAGTCGGGAAAGTCTCATGCTCTGTTTTGGCTTTGGCTTTTTTTTTTTTGGTGGACTTAAATGTAACAAAAAATGGTGAGAATTTAGCTAGTAACAAAAGTCCACTTTTATTATGTTTTTGTAAAAAAATGCATCTATCTACATAACAAAAGTCCACTTTTACTATGTTTTTGAATCCATAGACACTCCTAGATCCTCCAATAAATCCTTTAGAAGGACAACCACATGCTAAAATAAGAGAGTGTTAGTAAACGACATAAACCAAAAACAAACAAAAACAAAAAGTTGGAAGAGGATTAGGCTTGAGCGCTTCTACAACTTCACTAGTGTTATCTTTTCTTCTACTTACTCTCCATCAATGGCTTCTCTTATCTCTTTTTCTTCTCTCCCAAAACCAAAAGCCACCATAAGAAATTCAATTTCAGCTCCTCAGACCCAAACAATAATTGAAGGGCTTGAAGAGAAATTCGGAAGAAAAGGCATAAAATTCTCAAAACCAAACAATGTTCCCATGGTCGAGCTTAAGGTCAGAAATGGAAGTTCTTTAAAGCTGAGTCTATCAGACGCTCATGTTGTTTCATATAAGCCAAAGGTATACTGGAAAGACGATGGGTTCGAAGAAGTTCTTTACACAGTTGATGGTGAAAAGAACAAAAGTGGTGGAGTTGGTCTTGTAATTGTAAACGCAGAAGATGCTACTTCAATGATCTCAGATTGTAATTGGAGTGTCAAGGACACTGATTCAGACGCCATTGATGCGCTTCAGGTGATTGATTTTGAACCTCCAGGCACCAACTTAGCAAAATCTTGTTCACAGAGTGATGAAAAAATAATACTTTGTTATTGTTTCTCAGATCGAACTGAGCTGTACGGCAGGGTTTCTTGACTTAACCTATATCATCTCTCTCTACCCAGTAAGCATGGCTACAGCTCTGGTGGTGAAGAACAATGGACGCAAGCCGGTTACACTTAAACCGGGGATTATGAGTTACTTGAGGTTCAAGAAACGGAGTGGGGCTGGGATTCAAGGGCTTAAGGGATGTTCTTATTGCCCAAACCCTCCTTTATCATCGCCTTTTGAGCTCTTGTCTCCTTCTGAGGCCATGAAAGCAGAATCTCCAGGATGGTTTGGGTCAGAAGAAAGGGAAGAGCAGGGGATTTGGGCAGTAGAAGACTCTGTGATTACACTTCTTGAGAAAAAGATGAGTAGAGTCTATGGTGCTCCTCCTGCTGAAAGATTGAAGGCTGTCTATAACACTCCTCCATCTAAATATGAAACCATCGATCAGGTCAGTATATACTTTACTATGTTTGTTTTATGTTATTTTAGGTTTCATTTAGCTTTGAGGTGTCTTACCTGTAACATATAATTCAAGAACTAATTTATAAATGAACTCATATGTCTTATACATTATTTTGGATATGAGTTTGTTGTTTAAGTGAGAGTTTGTAACAATAACAATTAATTCATTACGATCTGATGAGTTTTGGAATTTTGAAAAATTGTAGGGAAGAGGATTGTTCTTTAGGATGATAAGGATAGGATTCGAGGATATGTATGTGGGAAGTCCAGGATCAATGTCGGAGAAATATGGGAAGCAACATTACTTCGTGTGCACCGGTCCCGCATCCATGCTTGTTCCCATTGATGTTGGAGTCGGCGAGTCCTGGAGAGGAGCAATGGTTATTGAGCATGATAATTTGTAAATTTCATTTATCATATTAATACACTCTTTAAATTTTTTTTCTTTTTTTTTTTGCCTCAAATTATACATACATATTTGGTCATCCTACAACCAACAAAGTGTTCTTAAAGCATCTCCACCATTGTTACTCTTCATGAATTTCTTAAAAATAGTTTAATAATTGATTTTTCCACTAAAAATAATTCCATAAAATTGAAAAAAATAAAAATAAGAATTGGCCAATGACCATCTGCCACGTGTTTAAAAGACAGTCTTCTTGCTTCTTATATAAGGAGCGCTCCATCACTTTTAAAGCTTAAAACATTTTAAAAAATAGTAAATACATAGGTTTCTGAACCAACTTTCTGATAAAAGACTCTACTGGAGATGCTCTTACTTACAGTAACAAATTATGGCTTTATACCACAATATTACAACCAACAAGATGGTCTTATATACCAAATTAATATCTCTCTTAAAATATTGTAAAAGATATAAACATTTCAACCACATTTGTTATGACTATACTAAATCTAACTTTATGCGCTTGTGTAATATCTCGTTAAAAAATGTATGGCCTTCGGTCATGTACTGATTTCGTTTTTTAATTAATAAAAATGGTTACCGTTTTAAAAAACAAAATAATAAAAAAGAAATCTATCTTTTTGTTAAGAAAGTAATCTATTCTTTTGTTTTTGAATAGAAAGTAATTAATATATTCATGATTCAAACTTTGGGTTAATCAACATGGTAGATAAATACAACCAATGAAGAAAACATTTGGAGAGCTATGTTGGATTTACTATCCACTTCTTCGATGTGTCGTAATTTCTTGAGTCGGAAAAGACTCGTGCTCTGTTTTGGTATAGGCTTTTTTTGGGTGGGCTTGACAAAAATGACGTGAAGCTTTTAAAAAAAAGTCCACTTTTATTATGTTTTCGTAAAAAACCATCTATCTACATACACTAGCTCTCCATTGTATCCATAGTTTTTGGGCCTTTCTAGATCATTGTTCGAGTTATACTTGTCCGCACCCGTGGTTGAACACGTCTTAACAGTGTCATCAATCACACCTTTAGCGAGGTGGAAGAAGTGGCCACCTTTAGAAACCTCATGATAGTGAAGAACTGAAGCCATTGAAGCTTGTGTGCAAGGTAATGTTGCACCGTCAAAGGCACTAACATGTCCTCATTTCCCTGCCACAAATGAACAGAGCTCTGGTTATTCAAGAACGCGTTCTCGAGTTCTATAGTATCAAATTCCCACTTCCCAAATCTCACAATCATGTCACGGCTAATACTCTCATGTTATCCTTTCTGCGTTACTTGCGTCAAATGCGGAAACTGGATGATACGTTTTAAGTTCCTCATTTCCATTTGTTCCCTTGTTCTTTTTTTTTTTTTGCATGCCAAGGTAACAAGTTATTAGGTAGCTTACTAATTTTGTAAAACCTCAAACTTTCATTCGAAATGAATATTTACAGATTACCAAAAAAGAGAGTAGAAGGGATATGCTCTACTATTGTATTACGTTTATGAACCGAAACTCCAGCCAAGTATATGTAACATCGTTTTCTCCAAATTAATAACTTGATATCTCAGCGAACATGTCAGAAACATTAACCATTCCTTCTATTGGACAAACAAGTTCAAGACATAGAAGAGCTCGGACTTTTCATTATTAGACAGAAACAGAAACGGTGAACCAGAGTGATAGTAATTACATAGCAGACAGAGATTACTCTGCTTTTTGATCTAATCACTACCTCCTGGTAAAACATGAAAAAAACAACACACGAATGATTGATCGGGATCGATCATCTTAATTAAACCCTAATTAAAGAGAGTCGGATTTAGAGAAGGACAAGATCTCGACTTCAACTTTGAGTGTATCGTTGACGAGGAAACCTTTGGATGCGTCTTTGATATCTGCAAGAGGTAGAAACTTCTCGAAACCCCATCCTCTTTCTGTTGCGTTGGGCCATCCCTCCACTACAGACGCAAATCAAAAGTTAATTGAAAACTTTTTTTAATTAAATAAGCCTAGTTAATCAGTCTAAATTAGTAGAAGATGATGATGAGAAGGGAAATATCAAACCTTGTTTCTCCACATGAGTGGATCGGATCTGGTCAAGAACTCGTAGCTTGGCTTTCACGTAACCATTTTCATTTGACGCACTCAACAAAAAGAGTGACAACGAATTACCCGTTGCAGGTCCAACTCCATTTGGATACACTTTCAATACCCTACACAGTAAGTACACAGTACCCTTCACATAAATCAATCGATTCTTGATTAATAATTATATATCTACAGAGAAAGAGAGAGGGAGAGGGTCACCAGTTACGTCCACCGGAAGAAAAAGGATCAGAAGAGTAAGAGTCAAGATCACGGGTAGAGAATTTGGTGAGCTTCCAATTAAAAACAGGATCAAGAATGTTTTCTTCGTAAGAGAAAACTTCCCAGTTCTCAAAAGGATTAGAAACGAGGATGTCAACGCCAAACACACTTTGTCCGCCGTCGAAAATGAAACCTTGTCCCGGATCTCTGTAATACCCAATCTCAAGAAAGTTTAGCTGCCCCCACTGTTGTTTAAACAAATGAAATCGCTGCGCATCAGTCTCTGCAAAAACTAGAATTAGTAGTCTGAAGAAACCACAAAAAGATTTAATCAAATGATCTTTCTCATCTTCTCTTTAATCAAGATTAGTTACCCTGAAGAAAATGGTACTTGTCTATAGTGCTTTTATAGGTGAGGAATGTGATCTCTGCATACACATCTCTTGGATTGGCGATGAGAGTTGAGTTATCGATTCTTACGTACATGGAAACGTATCCACCCGAGCCCTGAGGCTTGTTCTCGTTCGGGTAGATTATTAAAGTCCTTGTAACATTCATTCATTTTAATCAAAAAAAAGAAAGAAAGAAAGTCATATTATATATTTAGATGAGATTCAGAGCAATGTGTGTACGTACCAATTGTATCCACCGACAGAGAAAGGACGTGACTCCCACTTGTCACCGTTGCCTTTGACCAGCTGCTGCAAAGTGGCAAATGACGTGAACTTCACGCAATACGAAGATGGAGGACGAGTTCTATCTTCTCTCCTTATTGCTCCCGATAGTTTCTGGTGATTCCGAACAGGAACAGATAAGGCAGAGCGAGATCTCTTGAAGGGACATGGCGGAAGTATCCCTGATTTCTCCAAGCCCACAAAACCTTCTTCTACTACTAGTGCTTCTGTCTCCTCCACTAGGTTTTCAAGGTTTTTGTAGTAAGGTTTTGCGAACCTTGCGACTTCCACGACGAATACGAAACAGAAGAAGCAGTAGATAAAGATTGATCCATAGTTTTTGTTTTTCTTCTTTTCCTCCGTAAACATTTTTTCTTTCTTCTTTTTGAGTATTGTATGTAACATCTTTTTTTTGTTGTCTATATATAGACATGAAAAATGTACTGACCCATCTGATATAAATATGTCACGAGTTTCACAAACCGATACAAGGGGTTGGTGAATCATACTGAACTCCGTAAGCATTTTTTTGTTGTTGTCTATATATAGACATGAAATTACCCATTTGATATATGTCACGAGGGGCACGTTTCAAAAACCTGTACTGAACTCGAAAATTGGACTGATCCTAGATTTCCTCTCAGACGACGCTTTTATATCTTATCTTTTACCATATCCGATATCGATCTACTTATGACCAATCATTAAGTATTTAACGAATGAAACCCATCAGAGAGTGACACGTACGTATTCCGCACGATGGAATAGATTGGAGAAATATAACTTTTTTTTTTGGTAAAAGGAGGAATATAACATTTTTCAGATGATAGTATGCTCCTTTGTTAGTTAGTGATTGTTTTTTCATCAGAAAGAATCGATGCTGCTTTTCTTTAAATGATTACCTCAATCAAAGGAAACATTACCCATATTTTGTGGAATAATAATGATTCAAAAGACGATTATACGTCCAAACATGAATTTTTTTTCCTACTTGCTTTTCAATTTTCTAATGCGTGAATGAGTGTAACAAAAATTTTGTTTTCTTAAAAAGAAAAAAGAACTAGGGTTCTGATTGGCGTTTGGACTTTAAAGACTTTTTAAGTTTTTCAGTCTTTACAGTTTTTATTTATCCAATCACACTTTTATGACTATATCTTTTTTTAAAGTTCCGAAAATATCTCAACTGTTTTTTCTCTTTGTTTTCACCTTATTTTAAAAGCCACTTCTCTTGGCTATTATTCTCTCTCCTGAGTTTTTTTTTATATTTTTAATTATAGTTTTTATTTTTTATTTTTATAAAAGAATAAAAACAATAATCACAATTTTTACAGTATAAATTTCTACAGCCAAAAGACTACATCCACAGCCTATAGTGCTAAAAGTACTTTTGACTGGGGTTAAAACAATTATGCTAAAACATTATCAAATGATGGGGGCAAATATATTATGTGGTGTGGGGGCAATAAACATTTTTCTTAACAATTTAAAGTAATTATTTTTTTTATTGGGGGCACCTGCCCCATCTTACTTCACCTGCCTCCGCCACTGATCACAATCCTTACCAATCAGATCCTACTCCTACGTCCCATCGGATGACTAAGAACTAGTGTTATAAAATGCCAAACTGGACACAAGAATTCCGTTTAATGTGAAGAAGCCCATTACTTTTTCATTATCTTGTCGGGCCATGTTTTGAGGCCCATAGACCCATTCTTAATAAAATAAAAAGACGAGAAGCAGGGGAGCAATATATAAATTCGTTGTTGATCTATTAGGGTTTTCTTCTCCGTCTTCCTCAGCAGCATCAGTCTTGCTTTAATCGGCCGACGCAAAAATGGTGAAGGGACGCCAAGGAGAACGAGTCAGGTCTTTCTTCTTCTTTTGTTGCTCGTCGAGTTTGATCTATACCTAGTTTTCGATTTGCTCGTTTGCCTATATTTTCCTCTCTTCTGAGACTGTTTTGAAGAGTCGTGATGGTTTAGAAAACTACCTAATTGATTTTAATGGAACATTTTTCTTTCTTAGATTCTCAATCTTGCAATTTCCGTGAAGTTATGTTTTAGGTAAATCTGATTCTTTTTGTTTTATCAAATTTGCAGACTCTACGTTAGAGGAACCATCCTCGGATACAAAAGGTGAGCCAGTACTTTAATCTCTTTGTTAATTCACTGTATACTGCCTACTGGTCCTTGATTTAGCTCCAATTTAATTCAATGCAATGAACAATGGTGAATAGTTTATGTACCTGAAACATGTAGGATCTCATCCTAAACTTTTCATTGTTTTCAACTTATGATCAGACTCTGTTCCTAAGTCCTTGAATAAAAATCTAAACTTTTTGTGCGTTATAGAATCTCCGGCTTTATATTTATGTTGTTAATTGCCCTGCATTTTCTTAGAATGTCAGCTGAGATTTGCTAAAATAGCCTCGTCATGTCGAGATTGGACTTAAACCATTTGATACTGCCTCTGTGTCTGACATTTTCATGAATGTGCAGGTCGAAGTCGAACCAGTACCCAAACACATCCCTTATCCAGATCGAAGGAGTCAACACCCAGGAGGAGGTAACATGGTACAAGGGAAAGAGAATGGCTTACATCTACAAGGCTAAGACCAAGAAGAACGGTAGCCACTACCGTTGCATCTGGGGAAAAGTTACAAGGCCTCATGGTAACAGCGGTGTTGTCCGTGCTAAGTTCACATCGAACTTGCCTCCTAAGTCCATGGTACTTGACCACATTCTATAGCCTGTCAAATCATTATCTTGTTTATTTGTGAAATCTTCTGCTTGGGGTTTTGAAGTAGACACCTCTTCTGTTTTTTTCTTGCAGGGAAACAGGGTCAGAGTCTTCATGTATCCCAGTAACATTTGAAGCGAAGTGAAACAGCATAAACTTGATTTAGCTGTGGTTTTGTCCACTAGTTCTTTATTTTGTACTTGATATTGAAAGCATTTTTCTTGTTCTTCGTTTGAAGTGTTTGGAGATTATCTGAATAGACTTTGAGCATGGATCTGGTTTTTAATTCCAAATTAGAATCTTTTTCCCCCTCGTACTGCCATGTTCTCAAGCGTCATAGTCTCAATGGCTATGGAATTTATGTTAAGAGAATGATGAACATAATTGTGTCTGTTATAGTGTAAAATCTTTTGTTAGGTCAATCGAATTCGAGGTATTAACCTAAATTTTAATATGGGAATCGATATTTGACTAGAAACCTGTGTTGAGTCGGAGCATTACCTTTGTCGCTCGGCTAAAATTCTGTGTCTAATGCATGTTTCTATAATTTATGTCAATCTATAAAACTTTGGTTTTGTCTCTTTAAATATTTGTTAACATCATAAAAAGTAGGGAATTCTTTAAATTTGGTCATCTCCCACAAAATAATCAGTCAAAAATAATTGCAGGTATTTGTTAACATCATAAAAAGTAGGGGATTCTTTAAATTTGGTCATCTCCCACAAAATAATCAGTCAAAAATAATTACATACCTGCTGTTGTTTGTAGTATAACATTAGAGAGACTCGATATGTAATATCTGCCATTGGGCCTTTTAAAGGTTTGTTTGGGCCTTGTAAAGGTTTGTTTGGGCCATGTAAGGGTTTGTTTGGGCCTCACTTACGCAACTCTGATAAGTAATCATCTTTTGTTGTTTGTTTTTCTTCTTGGAAATTAAAAAAAATAGTAAAACACTAAAAAACCTAAAGACTCGCGTTGAGAAGAGACAAACAAGGACTGTCTGTCGACTGTGGTGTTCTCAGAGTCGGAGCTTCGGTCCCGTTAAGACAGTAGCTGAGAGAAACCCTAAACCCTTATTTCACTTTTTCTGCTGTTCTTCTTCCTCGCGATGAATACCGCCCAAGCAACTCGTGCGGCTTTGTTTCTGAACGTAAATATTCTCTTACTTATTCTCCATTGATTGAAGTTTTGTGTCGATGATTGATAAGCTTAATTGCTCCCGTTCTGCAGCATCAACTCATCATAGATTAGTCTGTATACAGACGTATAGCCCTGTATTGGCATCTGTGATGTTTTTGTTTGGTAAAAGATTCCATATTGCAGGATGTTTTCGTTTTTTTTTTTAACAAGTTAATGGTTCTTGCAGGGTTCCAATAGACAGACGACGCTTTTGCAGCGAAGCTCAACTAGTCAACTGTGGGGTTCTGTTAGATATCAAACCTCACAAAGGCTGTCTCTGAATCGAACAAAAGCTGCTGGCTTGATATGTTCTGCTCAGCCTAATAAGCCTGGAGCAGCTGTTTCTACAGGTCCTGTTGTGTCTGTTGAGGAGCAACCGAGCTTGGTTGAGAAACCTGCTGCAGAGGTTATCCATTTCTATCGCGTGCCTTTGATTCAAGAAAGCGCAAACGCTGAACTTCTCAAGTCTGTTCAAACCAAAATCAGCAACCAGATTGTCAGTTTGGCAACTGAGCAGTGTTTCAATATTGGACTTGAATCGGAGTTAGAAGATGAAAAGCTCTTGGTTCTGAAGTGGATTCTTCAAGAAACATTTGAGCCAGAGAATTTAGGTACTTTTAAATGTCGTGCCATTTTTTTGTTTGCTACGGTTACGAAATTCTTTGGCCTCTCTGTTATTGATGATTGAGTTAAATTTCAGGCACGGATAGTTTTATTGAGAGGAAGAAGCAGGAAGGACTTCATGCTACAATTGTTGAAGTTGGTCCTAGATTGTCTTTTACTACAGCATGGTCCACCAATGCAGTTTCAATATGTAGAGCATGTGGGTTAAACGAAGTGACTCGCTTGGAAAGGTCTAGGAGGTACCTCTTGTTCAGCAAGGAGCCACTGTTGGAGAATCAAATAAAGGAATTCGCTGCAGTAGTTCACGATCGAATGACCGAGTGTGTGTACTCCCAAAGGCTGATTTCATTTGAGACAAATGTAGTTCCTGAGGAAGTAAAGTATGTGCCTGTTATGGAGAAGGGTAGGAAGGCGCTGGAAGAAATCAACCAGGAGATGGGTTTAGCCTTTGATGAGCAAGATTTGCAGTATTATACTAGACTGTTCAAAGATGACATTCAGCGTAACCCCACCAATGTGGAGCTTTTTGATATCGCTCAATCCAACAGCGAGCACAGTCGACATTGGTTCTTTGCTGGGAAAATTGTTATTGATGGAAAGCCAATGGATAGGTCTCTTATGCAAATTGTAAAGAGCACTTGGGAGGTAACAATATAGGGCTTCAGTCAACTTCCTCTCATTTCCAACAGTTTTGAGCTTTTCGTTCAAATAACTCACTCTTTATCTTTTGTGATTAATCTTGCAGGCAAATCAGAACAATTCCGTCATTGGGTTTAAGGATAATTCTAGTGCTATAAGAGGCTTTATGGTGAACCAGCTACGGCCTCTACTTCCTGGTTCTACCTGCTTGCTTGATATCAGTGCACGTGATCTCGACATATTGTTCACTGCTGAGACCCATAATTTCCCTTGTGCGGTGGCTCCTTATCCTGGTGCTGAGACAGGTGCTGGAGGTCGAATCAGGGATACACATGCAACAGGAAGAGGCTCTTTTGTGGTTGCATCCACTTCTGGTTACTGTGTTGGGAACCTCAACATGGAGGGATCTTATGCTCCATGGGAAGACTCGTCTTTCCAGTACCCGTCGAACCTAGCTTCACCTTTACAAATACTCATCGATGCTAGTAATGGTGCATCAGATTATGGGAACAAATTCGGAGAGCCTATGATTCAAGGATATACCAGAACTTTTGGGATGAGACTGCCAAGTGGGGATAGAAGAGAATGGTTGAAACCGATTATGTTTAGTGCAGGTATTGGACAGATTGATCATACTCATATAACTAAAGGGGAGCCAGAAGTTGGGATGCTTGTTGTTAAGATTGGTGGTCCTGCTTACCGTATTGGAATGGGAGGAGGAGCAGCTTCGAGTATGGTTAGTGGTCAGAATGATGCAGAGCTTGATTTCAATGCTGTGCAGCGTGGAGATGCTGAGATGGCGCAGAAGTTGTACCGTGTGGTCCGTGCTTGCATCGAGATGGGCGAGAAGAATCCCATTATCAGCATTCATGATCAAGGTGCTGGTGGGAACTGCAATGTCGTCAAAGAGATTATATATCCACAGGGTGCAGAGATTGACATAAGAGCGGTTGTTGTTGGTGATCATACTATGTCGGTATTGGAGATATGGGGAGCAGAATATCAAGAGCAAGATGCCATTTTGGTGAAAGCTGAGAGCCGAGAGATTTTGCAATCGATCTGTAAGAGGGAAAGGCTTTCAATGGCTGTGATTGGAACAATCAATGGGGAGGGTCGCTGTACTTTAATTGACAGCACAGCTGCAGCAAAGTGCAGTAAAGAGGGGCTACCTCCACCTCCTCCTGCTGTGGATTTTGAACTCGAGAAGGTTCTTGGTGATATGCCTAAGAAGACGTTTGAGTTCAACCGCGTGGCATATGTACGGGAACCACTTGATATTGCTCCTGGGATTACATTGATGGATTCTTTGAAAAGGGTTCTGCGTTTGCCATCAGTTTCTTCGAAGCGTTTCTTGACAACCAAAGTGGATAGATGTGTGACAGGTCTTGTTGCACAGCAGCAAACAGTCGGACCATTGCAGATCACCCTTGCTGATGTTGCAGTAATTGCACAGACATTCACAGATCTAACAGGTGGTGCGTGTGCTATTGGCGAGCAACCGATTAAAGGTCTGCTTGATCCAAAAGCCATGGCTAGACTAGCTGTTGGAGAGGCTTTGACAAATCTTGTTTGGGCAAAAGTCACTGCACTTTCTGATGTTAAAGCCAGTGGTAACTGGATGTATGCTGCCAAACTTGAAGGAGAAGGATCAGCAATGTATGATGCTGCAATTGCTCTATCTGAAGCGATGATCGAACTTGGCATTGCAATTGATGGTGGAAAAGACAGTCTTTCAATGGCAGCTAATGCGGATGGTGAGGTTGTTAAAGCGCCAGGAAATCTTGTGATTAGTGCCTACGTTACCTGTCCAGACATAACAAAGACAGTGACTCCGGACCTGAAGCTTGGAGATGATGGTGTTCTCTTGCATGTTGATTTGGCCAAGGGAAAGCGGAGATTAGGTGGATCTGCACTGGCTCAGGTTTTTGGTCAGATCGGAAACGACTGTCCTGATGTTGATGATGTTCCATATCTGAAAAACGTTTTCGAGGGCATTCAAGCTCTCATTTCAGAAAACTTGGTATCTGCGGGACATGACATCAGCGATGGTGGACTAGTTGTAGCAGCTATGGAAATGGCTTTTGCTGGAAACAAAGGTATAAACCTCAACTTGGCTTCGAACGGGATTAGCCTCTTTGAGACTTTGTTTTCTGAAGAACTCGGTCTCGTGATGGAGATTAGCAACAAGAACTTAGACGCTGTGATGGAAAAACTCCGTGGTTTCGATGTTACTGCTGAGATCATTGGGAAAGTCACTGACGCTCCTTTGATAGAGGTGAAAGTTGATGGGATTACTCATTTGAGTGAGAAAACTTCGTTCCTCAGAGACATGTGGGAAGACACCAGTTTCCAGTTGGAAAAGCTGCAGCGACTGGCATCTTGTGTAGAGATGGAGAAAGAAGGCTTGAAATTGAGGCATGAGCCTAACTGGAAACTCTCATTTACTCCTTCCTGGACCAACAATAGTTATATGTCCAAGGGTAAGAGCCATCTCTATGAAACTTCTTTTTTCTTTTTCCTTATCATAAAGCCTATAGTTCCTGATGAGAGTTGTTCTTGATTTTATATGTTCTCAGTTGTTAAACCAAAAGTAGCTGTGATCCGAGAGGAAGGCAGCAACGGAGACAGGGAAATGTCGGCTGCATTTTACGCCGCCGGTTTTGAACCGTGGGACGTGACGGTGTCTGATCTTCTAGCCGGAGCAATCACTCTTGATCAGTTCCGTGGGATTGTGTTTGTGGGAGGGTTTAGCTACGCGGATGTCCTTGACTCAGCCAAAGGTTGGGCTGCTTCAATAAGATTCAACGAGCCTCTCCTCACTCAATTCCAGGAGTTCTACAAAAGACCAGACACGTTCAGCCTGGGAATCTGCAATGGATGTCAGTTAATGGCCTTGTTAGGATGGGTTCCAGGTCCTCAAGTTGGCGGGTCACTCGACACGTCACAGCCAAGATTCGTTCACAACGAATCAGGAAGGTTTGAGTGTAGGTTCACAAGCGTTACCATAAAGGACTCGCCATCGATAATGCTGAAAGGAATGGAGGGAAGTACTTTAGGGGTTTGGGCAGCTCATGGAGAAGGACGGGCTTATTTCCCGGACGAAGGAGTCTTGGACCATATGCTTCACTCAGATTTGGCACCATTGAGATACTGTGATGATGATGGGAGCGTGACTGAAGCTTACCCTTTTAACCTCAATGGTTCACCGTTGGGGATAGCTGCTATATGTTCCCCTGACGGGAGACATTTGGCGATGATGCCTCATCCTGAGCGTTGTTTCTTGATGTGGCAGTTTCCTTGGTACCCGACAAGCTGGGACGTTGAGAAAGCTGGGCCGAGTCCGTGGTTGAAGATGTTCCAGAATGCTAGAGACTGGTGCTCTCAGCTTTAGAGTCATGTTATGACAATTTTGTTGTTTGGTGTTTGCAGAGTTTTTGAAAGAAGTTGTCGAATCTGCTATGACAATTGACTTTTACGTTTTGTTTCAATTGATTGCACATTTTACACAGTGGAAACGTTCTCATTTTATCCCACAATCTTGATTATATTATATTATGTAACACTTAAAGAAATGCAATTCTTGAACAAACCTTTGATCGACTTCTTCTCTGCAAAAAAAATACGGTACATTATCACCAATTCGTTTCCACTACAACGATGTCAGAACAATAGCTTATTTGCTCTCTTTCCACCTTCCTTTTTCTTCATTGTGTCCAATGTATAAATAAAATCAAAGAATGCAATTCTCCAGCCAGCCTTTGGTTCTTCTCTGCATAATCCTTAAATGCGCTTTAAAATGAGCATATGGATCATCGAGATTTCACTGTCGCATGACCGGTATCAGCTATATGCTTAAATAGTTTTGTCCTGGTCATGGTAGATAAATGATGGGTCAACATTTGAATGATGCGAAGTACACTGCTGGAGAAATGGAGATGACAAAAGAACATATATCTAATGGACCAACCTCGACTCGAACTCCTCTCCGCATCTATCGCATTCGTTATTACTGGTTTTCTTCGACGTACCCTGCATTGATGTATATAATAATTTCAAAAATTATCAAGCCAAAATCTATGATTTAGTGATGCTACAAGGGAGGAATGACTGTACCTTGGTTTTCATTCCTCTGGTTGATTTCTTTGATCTGGGAGCCTTCTTGTGTTCTATATATTCACTTCGATCCTCAAACGTCTCTGAATGAGATTCTTCCATGTCTCCGTTTCGATCTTTTGTATCATCCGCTTCACTGCTCTTCTCCATTAACCCACCAAGATTATTCTTATCCTTAGGCTTCTTACTTCTGCGCCTCCTCCCTGTGCTCTTCCTGTTATCATACTCCATTAAATCTGGCTCATCCTTCTGAGAATCCTCAAATGCTCCAGAAGCTGTTTCCGTTGCATCCACATTGTCATCTGCATTACCGTCGTCTCCAGGTATCTGTACCTCGCTGGCATCATCTGTCGTGTCTTTTCCAGCATTCCGTTTATTTCTCTCCTTCTTACCTTTTCTATTCCTACCTGTGCTTTTCTGGTTATCAAATTCGCTAAACTCTGCTGTGTCGCTCTCAATCTTGACTTGAGCTCCATCTTCTTTCCTTGACACAACATTCTTTCGCTTATTCTTTTGTCCAGATACCATTTTCTTGAGTAGAGCCATCTCATCATCGACATCCTCATCCTCACTTTCACTAGATTCTTTCACATATTCCTCTGCCACAAAATACTCCTCATCAGTTTCATCAGCTTCGCCTGCAACTTCCTCCTTTTCTTCCACATCTTCTTCATCGTCAATATTTAATCCATCCTGAAACTTCTCATGGAGCTCCTCCTCTACAGTTTCAGGTGGCTCCAGCGTTCCATCATTCTCTTCCTCATCTTCTCTCTCCTTTTCGTCTTCTGCATGAAATGACTCTCTCAACTCCGCCACTTTCTCTTTGTGCTTCTTCGACTGTTCGTGGTTTTTCCACTGCTTCTCACTTTTGAACTTCTTGCTACAAACAATGCAATAGAGCTGCTCATTCTTCCTCTTAGCAGCATCATCATCATCATCATCCTCTTCCACTACATCTAACTCCTCCTCTACATCCTGCGCTTTTGCCCAATCAGGCTCCTCATACTTCATAGCTCTCTCCAATCTCTCCTTCTCCATTTTCTTCTTCCTCTCCCTCTCCTCCGCCTTCTTCAGCTCCATCTCAGCATTCTTCTTCACCATCATGTCAATCACTCTCTTGTCCCTCTTCTTTACAAACTCTGCCAAACCTCTCACAGTCTCATTATACTCTCTCTTCGCTTTCTTTCTCACCTTCTTATTCTCTTCCTCCATCAACCTTCTCGACTTTCTGTTAGGTCCAGCCATCGCATCATACTCATCCACCCAGCAAAAATCCATAACAGTGCTAAAACCTAACCAGTAATTGTAAAACGCCGTCACCTGAGCGTACGGACTCTCTAGATTCCCCATTATCGGAGCTTCCCTCACAGAGTCCATCCTCAAACCTAACGTTCTCGCGAACTTAATCTCGTTGAGGTAAACACTGTTAAACACATCGAAATACACCTTGTAGAATCCCTTTCCGGTGTCTGAATACCCGGAATATACAGTGGTGGAGAAGAAAGCGAATAGATCCGGGACGGAGCCGCCGGGCATTCCACGAGATTTCGAGCCACCGTCGGAGCCATGGTCGGCGAATAGAATCTGAGATCGGTGGGAATCATACCAAGCTCGCTCCTTGGGATCGGATAAAACCTCGTAGGCATGAACGAGCTCTTGGAACTGTGCGGTGGCTTCAGCCTCCGATATTCCACCGGCCTTGATAAGCTTGTCGGGATGACGCTGCAAAGCCAAACGCCGATAAGAGGATCGAATCTCGTCCGGCGATGATTCCTTGCTGATACCGAGAACCTCGTAAAGGCATCGTTTCTCCGAGCGAGAAGAAGACGCCATCTCCTTCTTAGGGTTTAGGCTAATTCCTCTTTTGTTATCGTTTTTAAACGCATAGCCAAGTTCAAGCTCTCCGACAATTGACCTCGGAGATGTATTTTAAAATCCAATAAATTATTTAATTAATTTTTGTTTTGTCACTTTCTTTTTCTCTTCACGCCAAGGGAAAGTAGAAATAAAGAATCTTATTAAAGAGGGATCAGATTGTTGTTAACAGTATCTTGCAAGAATAAACCAAATATTGAGCCATATACACAGACAAGTTTGTGAATGTTACTCACTTTTTATGCTCGGATCCAAGAAGAAGAGAATCTATCTCACTAGTTCTCCCTAACCTCATGTACTGAAGAAGATGATCTTTTCCTCTCTATGCTCAAGTTTGACACGGCATTATCATTCTTACTTTTCTCTCTGAAATTCTCTCTAAGGAACTCAACGGCCATGAATGTGAGTGCAGACGCCGGAATGTACCACATGACCCTCGGGACGCTTCCCCTGAAAAAACCCTCTGGACCTTCCTTCCTCCATATCTGCCCAACTGCATCCAACCACCCCTTGTACCTATCGTGATTACCAAAACAAGTTCTTGATTCTACTTGGGGATGCTAGTTTTGATATGATCATATGAATCTATAAGAACATGAGACATACTTGATCGTTGTTCCTTGCACTTGCAATCTTGTTTTTACAACATCCAGTGGAGTTGTGAGATAAGCGCTTAGTCCTGGAGAGATATTAATTAAACATGGGTCACTACGGATGAGCTATTTTGGAATGCTTTCTTTAAACTCATCTCATCTTAACTTACCACCAGCTAATCCTCCCAATACGAGCCCCTCGATAGAACTGTTGACTCCATATTGTGGAAACTTTTTCTTCCCTTGCTCTGTTAGATCCTTCAAAGCCTCATAAAACATTACCTAAGAGGGAAAAACAGAACCAACATGGGTAGAGAAAGACACATCGTTTTGACATAAGTAAAAGTTTCACTGAAGCGTCACATTACATACCATAAGGCCAGCAAAAGGTACATCCCTTGCAAGTGTAGACCAATATCTGCCAAAGGAAAAATGAAAATAACATGGGTCCCTAGAAAAAGGATGCAACAATTATAATGATGTATCCAATTGGCATCATTACAGCCTGGATGAAAATTACATACCCGGCATACAGTCCTTTGGGCCCTTGCTCTTTCCATATTGAGCATCCAGCTTGGAACATTCCAGTATAATAACCATACATGTCACCTCTTGGTTTCACCGGAATGCTGTTCCTAGAAATAAAAGAGCTCCAGGAGCTACTAGTGCCTTGAATTTGCATCCGCTGCTTTATTACTTCACAAGGAACATATACGAAAGAACCAAGTGTATCCCCTGAAAACAAAAAACAAAAAAAAAAAAGCAGCAACAGAACACAAAGGAATCAGATGCTTTATAACTTCAGATAACTATTGGTTTCCATTCATTTTCATTCTTTTTTCTTTGGAACACTCATGAGGTGTATGTAAAACATACAGCCACAATTTTTCATGATGAAATCCACAAAAAGGCCAGTAAAAGCGTATCATGAGAGAGTAAAGAAATATTGCAATTCCACATGTTCTCAATTAGGCAATCAGCAAGTCTAGCAACCTTGCTCTTGTGTAGGTTTTCCAAAAATCTTAATCTTATCTTTTAAAGACCCACGATATCCATATTTAGAATAATCACGTAACAATAACATTGAAATGTCTCATAGTATCTGATTTTTTAGTCAGGTTATATTTAGTTTCATTTATGATGCATGCTTGGCATTCAAAATCAGTTTCCACTTGAATGAACATACGTTTATCTTTACCACCACCTAATTCATCAGATGACCAAGAGAGGTGAGGAGAGATTAGATAACATACCAATAGCTCCTGCTATAAAGTGTACCCAGTGCCCTCCTAAGTTGGGATGAGACTCTTCAATCCATTTCTTTGTGGACTCAATAACACCAAAGTAGGTTGCTCCAGTGGCAAGAGATCCAGTGACTCCAGGAGCAATTCCCCTATAAAAGCCTAAAATTAAAAGTCAGCAGAGATATAAAAGAACAAGAAACCAAAATCTCAGAGCATAGAAGCAAAATATTTTCTGCTCAGAGCATAGAGTATGATGGTGTACCTTTTAATCCATCGCCAACCCAGACAGTCCGGAGCATTTGAGGAATGCTCTTTTGTCTCTGAAATCAACAACTGAACAAGGTTAGAGATGATATATACTCGGAGAAATGAAAGTAATCATATAATCAGGTCTAATTTGTCTTTCCTAAGAAGAAAACAGAGTTTCTGAAACCAAAATCACTGCAAGTGATGTCTGGTTAAATGATACCTGAGCTGCATTCATGATAATTTGACTCTGAAGTCTGGTTTTGAGGGTATCTACAGGATGCATCATTCCTTCTCCAAAAGCTCCAGCAAGACCTCCCCATAGGAACTCTCTCCAAACTACATCAATGCTTTGAGAATTTATGACTATTCGAACAGATTTATAAATATAAGGCTCCGATAAAAATGCCACTGAGAATGATCCGAATGTTCTCATCACAATTCGCAAACACCGGATGGAATATCGACCTATTCGCTGACAAACTCATCGTCTAAGCGTAATCATATGCAAAAACAAATCTACAACGATTTCTGAAGATTCGTTTCCCGCCGCATAACCAAAGAGAACGATGAGTGGAAGAGAAACCTCGGCGCTTACCGATAAACTGATCGTGCGTGGCGATACTCGTACGGTAACTCAGAGGAGGTTGCTCATGGCTCGAATTCTCGCCCTTGCTAGCCATTTCCGTTGCAGAGAAAAGAGAGTGAATGCGTAGAACCTTCCAAGAGTTAGGGTTTATAGGGCCTTCCGAGACTGGCGCGCTTCTCGCCAAATCGACGTCCAGATGGACGGACCGGCCACGAATACCAATTTGTGAACCGCAACGATTTACTGAAACATTTTAATTCAAATTAATGATATTATAGTTTCTTTTGGGAAACCCTATATATTTATAAAAATTGTTCAAATAAAACCCCATAGTTGTTTCCAGAATTGATTTATTCCTCATGAATTTTGAAAATGTACAAATATATACCTATGATTTTTTGAAAACTTATTCATGACTTTCTAAAGCTATTTTCAGCGATGGGTTGATATGTTCCATTTGAGGAAGCCTCAAGAGAACGTCTTTGCAAACAATTTTGGATTTGGAAATTGGTGAGAAGGAACCTACGTCTAGGAGTGATGGCAAAGCCATTGCAGTGCAACAAATAAGGTAGGTTCGTCGCAAAACATGACCACTTTTTAGTCAGAACTTACCAATCAAAACTATCTTTCTCAGGATTGTCAATACAAGAGTTTCGTCATAATTAGCGATGGAGCCACCAATCTTGAGGTAAGCAAAGCTTATAACTCTGCTACTTGAAACTGAGCATTTGCATAAAAGCAATTGATTCTCATTCGACTTTGTGTCCAATGTAGGCACGTAAACCAAGGTGGCGCAGACTTGGTCATATGCTACGCCAGAATTCAGCTTCGTGAAGCAGTTGCAGCCAAAGCAGGTTGGGTCGTCTTCAATTAGGAAGAGCTTTGTTCTTGACTTAAGTGGTCTCTAGTTGAAAATCTTCAAGATAATAACCCCGAGTCTGTTAGAAATTATTACAATTATTATTATTCATGAGCCTCAAATGTCAGAAAACATTAAAAAACGACCAACAGTAGAGGTCTCTACATGATAAACAACCCCAACTTAAAAAACATAAATTAAGAAACTTCTATTAAGCTTAGTCTGAAACTGCAAAGAAAAGTGCGAGGACGCAAATGAGTAACGTAGGCGGCGCAACATTGTAGAGATTAAGCTCGCTTTGCAACATCGCCATCGTCAGTCTGATCAAACCCGTCAGGGCCAGCCTCTGTTTTACCATTCTCTGAGTCACCGAATTGATTGTCACCGCCACCAAACTGCTCATCGCCACCAAACCCGCTTTCAAGCTGATGATCCGTATCATTGCCTAAAGGTTCGTTGCTGCTAAACTTGTCATCAAAGCCAGCATTAGAAGAACTGCCTTGGGCAAAGTTGTCACTTCCACCAACACCACCAGCAACACCATATCCGCCGCCAAAGTTGCTTCCAGAATCACCACCACCACCAACGGCATTGCCACCATAAGGAGAGTTACCTCCATAACCACCACCACCAGCAGCATTTCCACCATAAGAAGAGCCACCTCCATAACCACCGGCTGAATCACCGTAACCACCTGCACCACCTCCGTAACACCAGCTGGAGCAGCGTAACCACCAGCACCACCTCCGTAACCACCACCTCCGTAACCACCCCCTCCATAACCACCAGCTGGAGCACCGTAACCACCCGCATTGCCCACCACCAGGACCACCGAATCCCTTCCCCCAAATCCACCTCCTCTTTCAGTTGCGTAGTTCACCCTAATTCTTCGACCATGAAGGTCCTATATCCAAAAAATTAACCCCAATAAAAGAAAAATCGACAATGCCAACGTGCCAAGCAAAGAAGAATTAGCGTTTTTTTAATCTTCTAGACGCAGTCTGAAAAACAAAGATTTATTTTGAAACGAGAGATAGAATCAACAAACAGAATTGCTCCACATTCAGCCAATTCATTTAGAAAGAGCAAGTCGCTGCCTAACCGATGAATAGTATTTCAAGCTAGATGACAGTACCTACCCTACCTATGTTGCCAACGTTTGAAAGGCCAAAAACCTTAAGTGTTTTACAAACATGCATCGTCAAGACACAAGTCATTTTGAAAAAGGTTGAACATCCAGAACACGACATAAACGGTCAGAAAAGAAAAAGAAGTGACAAAGGAATAAGCCCCATGACATCTTAGTATCAAAAGAAGCTGGAACATTTGTGTGCTACCTGTCCATCCAATTGCATGGCATTACTAGCCTCCTCGGTTGAAGTGAACGTTACGAAAGCAAATCCCCTCGATCTGCCAGTTTCACGGTCCACAATAATTTTCGCTGGATTTGATAAAAAAAAAAAATTAAGTCAGCTCTGAGAGTAAAACCACGAAAACTATACATAAGGAGAAGGAAGATAAGACTTCAACGGATAGACATTTGCAATAACTTAGAGGGAAATAGATAGCTACCATCAACAACTTCTCCATATTTGCTAAAAGCTTCTCTTAAGCCAAACTCATCAGTGCTGTAGGAGATACCTGAAGCAAAATCGACAATTTTGAGGGACAAGTAGAGAGAAACAGAATCGAAAAGAGAGTACACTCTCACACAGCCAAAATAGAGTTATAGTCACCTCCAACAAAGATTTTTGACGATGACATGCAACGGATGCTCTGTAGCATTGAGTTAGAGGCAGTGACATGGGTGCTGGTCTGCCTGAATATCCTTCCAACTTTACTTAAGAAAGCCATGTGGTACGTATCTGTATTCTGGAAACAATTGAAAGAGCATTCACTAAGTGGTTAGGCAAATAACAGAGCAACCCAAAATATAAAGAGTGATTTCAGAAAGGCAGAAACAAAAGATGAAACTCATGAACGACCCATGAATTCAATCGTCAATACAAGTAAGAAAAAAGGCATTCTTTCATAAAACAAAGAATGCAAGAACACAAGAAGCTTAAAAACTTCATGATCTGTTCTCGTGTTTGTTACACGTATGGTGACCAAAAGATAATCAGAAACGAATAATATACGCCGTGATTAATTCTTGTTCCAGCAATAACCATCAGTCTGAAAGAAGAATCCACAGAGATTGAACCAAAGCTTAGAAGGTCAACTCACTAAACCCACAGATTGCATCACTCAGAACCGTGAAAGGACACATTAATAAACAGATACACACTCCAAATCAAATTCCTAGGTTGCAGAGCAGAAAAGTAAACAAAGAATAAGCAGAAACATCAACAAAATCTAGTTCCGGATCAGCGAATGAAATATCAGAATATCAAATCGAATCCATACAATCAAAAGAACTGGACGGACTAAACAGAAAGAAGCAGAACAATCGATGAGACTGTACCCACTCTCTAGGGATATCGGAGACGATCTCTCTGGAAGCGTCTTTCAACTCTCGCCAGTAGTAAAATGTGAAAACCCTGAATCCATGTTAGAGAAGGGCTTATGTCAAATAGTTTGTTCATCCTGTCCGTTCATTAATATGAGATAATCTTGACCGTTAAATTTGGATACGCTCGCTGATCTGCCACAGAATTATATTTAGAGACCCAGTAAGACTAAACCAATGGTCGAACCGAATATAAACCTAGACTGGATTAGAATGATCACTTTTTAATCTTTACTTAGCAATGGCGAAAAATAGTTGATTAAAATTGGATAACGATTATTATTATTATCAGAAGTCAAAAAATAAAACCCCTACACGCGTGCGTGTCCTTTGAAGTCTAAATTTTCAATATTTTGTCTTTGAAATTCCAAAAACAAACAACAATATCTGTCTCTCCCATATTTTGTCTTTGAAATTTTCTAAAAATAATATCTTCTTGCTAGTGTTCTTCGTCTTCATCATTGTCCTTTTGAAACATCAGGTTAACTAAATCTCTCGAAGATGTCATTAATGTGATCTTCTCTATTCTGAATCAATAATCCTTTTTTTGTCTTCATTGTTACATTGCAGATTGAGAATTTGGCAAAAAAACCTCAAAACGCAAGAACAGATTCATTTTGAATCATGGAAACGTCACAAGAGCACAACTTTTTCAACCCCACGAACCAAAACTCTACAAACTTAGCCTCTAAACAAGAAATGGAAGATCCAATCGTACGAATATCTTCTTCTTCCTCTTCCTCATGTTCTTCCATAGAAGCCGAACCAAAACCTGATGAAACTCTAAACAGCAACAACTACGTAGAGCAATCTCCTCCAACACAAGTCATGGAGAGATCCACAAACAACACAACCACAACAACGACCTCGAGCCCTAATACAACTTCTTACAGAATTCCATCACGCGTTTTCGCAAGAACAACCTCTACGGCTCCAGTTGAATGGAGCACTCTCTCTAACGAATCTCTATTCAGCATCCACATGGGAAACAATAGCTTCACCGGAGGAGATTACTTCAAATCCGGCGAGCTAACATTTCCTCAGCCTCCTTCACCAATAACTCCTCCTTTGCCTTCTCCTTTACCATCTCCACACCAAGAAACAAACCAAGGAGGAAGCCGAGTGGTGGAGGAGGCCAAAACACCGGTGGATATAGGTAAGAAAGCAGCTGAAACAGATAAAGCGTACCGCGCAAGTAAAGAAGAAGAACAAAAGGCTGCAGCAAGTATAAGAGAGGTTATCATGGCTAATGAAGCTGCTAAAAAAGAAAACAACAACAACAACAACAAAACCAATAAATTAGATCGTTCGGTTTCTCGTCGCTCAGAAGATGTAAGCGTCAAGTCTTTCGCTTTTCCAATGTAAGAAAAAAGAAAGGAAATTGTTTACTATCCTTATTATCTCTTCTTTATAGGTTAAAATAGAAATGTGTTTTCTTTGCTCACATTTGTTGTTGTTGTTGTTTGTGTAGATTGGGGAATGCAGATAAGGGAGGATTACAAGGTTCAGCTCCACAAAAGAAACAGAGGAGGCCGTCACAGCCAGAGACACCAAAGATTTCGACTGAGGCTGAAGGAGATGAAAGACTGAAGAAAGAGGAAGCTCCTAAATCAGTTACTCCTAAAGAAGCTGATCATGCCTCTAATTGCAACCCTAGATGGTTATCTTGCTTCCCTTGCTGCACAACTTTCTGTGTCTAATTGAAAGATTTTTTGTTGGGATTGAGTTTGCTTTGTATGTACTATCTCTCTACATTTGAATATAATTTTTGTTTTTAGAGAAATTGTTTCCTTCTTCTTACAGAAAAGGTTCACATATTGCTTCCGTTTCATATTAATTTTGGGATTGAGTTTGCTTTGTAATTTGTATACTATCTTTGTGATCAACGTCAGGTCACTTTCCTCCTCCTTGGTTTTATAGATTTACCAAGTTTGACTTTTATGTCTAATCTTGCGAAGTAAACAAATACGATTTGATAATTTTGCGTCTTTCTTCTTCAAGACTCCTCTCTGTTAGACACTTACTGAAGATTGTAGAAGCACGCAAGATACAGTAATTGTGGACAACTGTTTTTATTTTTTTGCTAAGAATGATGGATACGACTTAAAGTGTACCCAATTAATGACAAGCAATAGATACACTGAAAAGAAATTAGTGTGGTACTTTAAGCCTTTGCATAAGGGAGGACCAATGAAGCAATTTGACCCAAGAGCTGTCGCGGAGACTTGGACGTTTCAGGTAATGGAGATGTCCATTCTTGAAAGTTATGGAGGCTGCCTGTGAAATCCGTAAAGAGTCCATCAACTCCAATCTCATTGATCCAGTACTCGTATTCCTTATATGGGTCTTGGCTAAAGTTAAAGTGTAAGTACTCGTGTTCATTCCTGTACGTGTATGGATGCACCTGAATTTGTATCACAAAGAACATGTTCAAGAAGTTATTAGAATGTTTTACTTGACTCCCAGTCTCCGGAAGAATCTTAAATCCTACCTGTAGATTATGCGCGTGAGCTCTTTTGACCAAATCCGTAGGGGCTTGCATATAGTTGTTCTGTACTGGAACAATTGTATCTTTCCATGGTCCAATCCCCACTACGTACTGCTTAATGTAGCTGAAATATGCATCTGATGTGATCTCTGCGTATGTCTGCTTAGATTTGAGGGAAAGATCGATCAGTCACTTTAGCAGAAGGATAAGAACTTCCAGGAATACACAAACAAGAAGAGGATCAGAGAATTGACCTGGTTAGTATCTTGTGTTGGCATGGTTACATCATCTATTAGGAAGACTTTCGGTGAGTCTGTCAAGTTTGATATGTACACGAGTGAAGTTGGGGCAAATGACTGAATAAACAACGGTTTCTTCAACCACTTCTTGGACAAATATTCGCCTCCGTACCCATACTTCTTAAGAGTCTCCACAATTTTATCCTCAAATCTCTTACCACCAGGCCATTTAACCTGCCGATAATCAACAGTGATTTAGTAACAAAGATTAAAGCCAGCAAGTTCATCATTTTCTGCAAACTGAACCTAATGGTGGTGCAAGAGACTTTTCAAGTCAGTCTTTAGGATTCCAATAAGCCTGTCAGATTGTAACTTACATGCTGGTTCATCAAAATTGGATTTTTAATCTCAGGATATATCCCGACAACTCTTGGAGCATCCCGAGCAATGGTAATGAATTCTTCAAATGTAATGATAGGGTACATTCCTGCAATTCAAACAATGGATGAGCATGGTTAAATATTTCCTTTTTATTTCTTCCGATAGCTAAATCCTGGAAAGAAAAGGCTAGCTAACCGTTATATTGCTGGTCCCGAAAAGAATATCTCTGTTTTGTACGTAGTGTTTTTAGTTCATTGAGAGTAAAATCAACTGCAAGCAATCAAAGAGGAATCAGTTGTTAGAGAATATATAGCTCAAATTCAAATATCAAGGTTTTATCAGATGCTTCTCTAAGTAGTTTAATAGATGAAATCACGTGCACGAGCTCTTTTGAGCAAATGAAAATAGTCTAAATGCTGAAAGAGATTCCAGTAATATGCTGAGATATGCATCGACTCTCATGCATCAAGAACACAAGGAGAATGGAGGTAACATACAAGTGAAAAAGCCAGTGATGTTGAATCCTTGGACCTCATACGTCCTTTTACGATCAGCAAACTCCTTGTGACTCGCAACATTGGTTGTTTGGTCCAGGATTACATCATGGAAACAGATAAGCTTACCATCTTTGGATGATAAGATATCTGTTTCTATGAAGTCTGTACCTTCTTCAATTGCTCTCTGTCAAAAGACAAAAAAAAAGTTGCTTAAACAAATTGTTCCAAGGAAGAGGATCCACTTCAACAAAGAAAGTGCTTAACGATTTCCGTGAGTCAAGCTCTCTATAATTCCCCTTTTCAGACATGAAAACTACAAAAAAGTGATACGCCAAAATAATCAAATAAAACAGAAAGAGGTTGATCAAGGAAAGATCAATGGTATACCAAGTATGAAGCTGCAGTTTCTTCAGGGATCTCTCCGTTTGAGCCTCTGTGTGCGATGTTATAAGGACGTGAAGTCTGGATTTGAAGCTTAGCGCCTTTGGCTCCTTTACCAGGGAGTGGGTACAATGTCCTTCCAGCACACAGAGTAAGCAGAGACAGCCATATTAATGGCAAGCATTCTGTAAGATGAACAATATCCACTTTTGATCAAACTTCAGTTTTCTTCATGTTTTTTTTTTTTTTTTTTTTTTTTGTGGTGTTAGCAGAAACTAGGCAAGAAAATTCCCAAACTTTTCTTTTTAGCTTGTAGTGAAAAAAGAAACAAATCCAGATTCAATAGAATAAGAAATAAAGCCTAGCCTCTAAAGTCCCAAACTTTTTTCTGAAACTTGTACTGAAAAAAAGAAGCAAATCCAGATTCAATTAAATGAGAAATGAGCTGAGTCTCTCAACAAGATTCAATTTGTTTACCATCGCGTAAACTGGAAAAAAGGAACAAATCCAGATTCTTTCTTTCCAGCGTATTCACACATAATTTTTTTTCAATTTGCTATTCATTTTAATGGATGAACAGAAAAAAGTCAAACGGCAATGATAAAGTTTTGCAAACTCCATTCTCAAGCTTAAAACAAGTTTACCTCCATACTCAGATGGAGAAAGACAGAACAATGAGAAACGAAGAAAAGTTTAAGCTTTCAAACCCAGAAAACAAAAAAAAAAGGTTGAAATTTGAGAAGCTTACTTACTTGTAAGAATCATGACGATCTCCTAGATCAATCGGATTGCTTGTTTTGTCTAACTCTCTTCTCTCTGTCTCTTCTGAGACCCAATTGGTTCCTGTCCGTTTGCTTTTAATAGACGAAGAAATGTTTTGGGATCTATTTTTATCTCAGTGTCAGTCCATTGACCTTCTCTGGCGAAATCCATACTCACGAATATTCCAGTTTTGGTTTTTTTTTTTTTTAAGATGACAGTCCAGTTTTGGTTATTAGACAAGTTTTGAGGTTGCTTTATTTTTTTCCACAGTAATTAAAATAAATTAAATTAGTGTGTGAGTTGTTGATTCGAATCGGTAATTTTTGCGAAATTACCAAGAATATACTATTTACCAGATACTCCTCCTCTACGTGCGGGAAATTGCAAACAAAAACCACTAGTCTCGCATTATCATTTTGATCCACAATATATGTATGTATTAACATTTTATTCTCTCGACGGCGCTCTCCGGAAAAATTCTTTGCCCTAAATCGTTGTTCTCATTTCCGATCGAAATCGCTGATTCCATCTCCGATACAAAAATTATGTGAATCATTGTGCAGGATCTGTCCACTGGCTACACTGTGATGCTGATCCAATGTTCAAACCTGAACCATGAGGATTTAGGGTTCTTTTGTTTGCCGGAGACACAATGGTGCGTGAAACGCTAACGTATTAGCAACTCGGTTAGATCTTTTGTCAAAGTTAATCACATTAATTGAATTGATTCAGAAAAGCCGGTGGTGGTGGGTGACGCCAAAAAAAAAAAACGTATGCAAGGATCACGCGTTTAGCATATGATTTGAATAGATTAATTAACAGGAATTCAATGAGCTTACCTCGCTAAAACAATGAAATTCAGGTGAGATTTATAATCTACTAGATGACTTTGCATTTTATTTATCTTCGTTTGATAATAGTAGAGTTGCTCAAGGCTTGAGGCTCAAGCATAATGGTTATTCAAGCAGAATTCAAAGGTTACAACTTTATTCATTGCATGCTTGGGATTTTCTTTTGGCAAACTGTTTCTCATTACTTTAACTAATACAGTATTGATATAACAAAAAATTGACGGACCTTCTTGCGAATTATTACCCAAAAGATGCTTAACAGCGCCACACGCTATCTCAGATGATATATGTTTCACGCTTTATATGGATAATCACCGACAGAATTTGTAAATAACGACCTTTCAAAAACTCTGGGATTGTTTAATCGCCAAGCTTTGTATCTCTTTGATCAATAGAACTTCAGATGACAAATAAAAAAAGAGTAGTAGATGATGAAGCCGTGGGTTTTTCTGTAGCTTGTGGCCATAAATGCTGGGAATACTCGCTTCTCTTTTTTAATTTTCCTTGGAGCAAAGCTTGGCTTCGTGTTGTTAATGCTATATTGCTATCATCCATAAGATGAAAGATTTGCCGTCCTAAATTATTTACATTGGTTTGATCCTTTGATGTGCTAATTCCAATGTGATTGTATTATTTTGCTATTTACTTATTCAGCTAAGGTGAAGTAGCCAAAGCTTATTACCTTGAAACCTGAGCTCAGGTTTCCCGCCATACTTAATGTGGTATGCTATTTGTCTTCTCCTCTCTCCTTTTTTTTTTTAATCTGCTCATTTTCATTCAGATTCTTCCGCAGCACATGTCAGTTCTGTAAGAGGTTTACATCACACAAGTGGTTACCTTCAAATAATGGATTTTTTTGTTTAACGTTAAGAACATCATAATTAAAATAATGGATATTTGAATGGGAATGTGTAGTTTTTGCCTATATATAGTTATATACACAGGCAATCAGGCATCAGTAATGCATGCAAATTATTTTGTTGTTCAGAGAGTTGGGACTTGGTCTGGGCGTCTGGCTAAGGTATGATTATATTTCAATTCTTGATATTTACATTCATGCTATAAACTGGTATGTTGATAGCATAATTAGGACGGGTTCGTGGCCACGTTGGATGTTTATAAGCTTTTATGTAACCGTTTTTCCTTTTGTCTGAGAAACATTACTTTGGGCAGTGGAATGATGGTGTGCTTTCTTTGCACATAAATCATGTGCTTGAGTGGTTGTTCATTTTGTTTGACATGATTTAAATTAATTAATCATTAGTTGAATAATTCAACTAGCTTACATTGGTAAACGATGGAAACACAAGGAATATAAATATATGTGATGGGAAGTGTCTTGTGAGCCTTCGACCAAAAAAAAAAAAAAAAAAGTGTCTTGTGAGCTTATTACAAGGATAATATTTTCCATTATATTTATCTTCTTTTTTGAAATTTAATTATTTTTAATTCAAAGAAAGAAGACTCCGAATTTCTTAATCCTTCTAGGACCCTTAAATATGTGAGGACCGTGTATATTTAAACTGTTACAAATATATGAATTTAGTTCATTTATTTTCGCATGTTGTATTGTTTCCCTCCACACGGCTTGTAGCGCTATTTCTAGTTTTTTTTGTTTATAAGAGCATTGCAATGGACCAATGGTACTCTATTTCTGTCTCTAAAAACATTTTCAAGAGATATTATATTTTTAAGATGTAAGAAACCTTATATTTGAGGTTTAAGGTGATGCTCTCCAATGATAAACCTTAAAATGATACTTTAAAAATATTATATTTTGCATTTTAGTCCTTACTATTTATAATTAATTAACTAATATCATAAAACTTTGATAAATAATTATAAAAATACATATTAAAAATATTATAGGAATATTAATTAATACAACTTTAATATAATATTACATATATATTAATGATAATAAAATACAAAAACTAAATAATAAATTACAAACAAAATTTATATGTTCATGTAAGTTTATTTTTGTGTTATTTTAGTTTATATGAAATTTGCTTTATATAATAATGTTGTTATGTATTTATTTTTTAATGTTATGTATTATATTACTGTTTGTCATTATTATTTTTATTTTAAATTATCTTTTAAAATTGTATATATATATATCATATATTTATAAAAATAAAAATGAAATATTAATAAGATATTAAATTAGGAGAGTTGAAATGATAAAAACAAAAGTTATTATCATTAATTTTAAAGCATATAACTGAAAGGACTGAAATGCAAATAAAAAAGATGATACCTCAAATTTGAGGTATTGAACAGTGATACCTCAAATATAAGGTGTCACTGTTCAATACCTCAAAATTTGAGGTTTTAAGGTATCTCTTGGAGGACATAAAACCTTATATTTGAAGTTATAAGGTATCTCTTGGAGATGCTCTAAACTCTATTTTTAGAGTAAAATCATATGCATTGATATTCTATATCTTACTCTATAAATAGAGAAATGAACAGTATATCTCTATATTAAATATACTGTTCATTTCTCTATTTATAAAGTAGAACTTAATTCTTTACGGACTTTCTCTCTCCTCTTCTTCTTCTCTGCAATTTCAAGATCTGAACTTGCAGACAAACTAAAACTTTCCGATCTCCCTCTCCGGCGCACGTGGTGGCTCACCGTCGCCGGAGGAAGGACCCCCATGTTTCCCTCTTTCTTCTGCATCTCTTTTTTTCTCTTTAGATCTGGTTTCCGCCGTGCTGGGTGTTGCAGGAACGATGGTGGTTTCGTCGGTGGGTTCTCAACGACGGCGGCGCGGGCTTCAGCGGCGTCGCTGGATCCGCGGTGGAGGTGGTTCGTCTTCATTCGTAGTTGGCGTCCCCCTCTGTCTGCCTTCGTTTTTCCGGCGTCTCTTCCTCTCTTCTCGCATCTGGCTTCTTTTTCTCTCCGGCGCGTTTCCTCGGCGTTTCTTTTAGAGTGTCCTACCTGAGACGAGCTCTCTGGCTTTAGTCGAAGGTGTGCAGGTGGTGGCTGTCTCTTCTGGCTACAGTCCCTCTCAAACTTCGTTCACGAGGTGTCGGAGTGGTGGCTAGATAGTAAAGAGCTTCTGTCAATCCCGGCGGTCGAGTATTGGATTTTGAGGACGAATTTGATCTCTGGCTTAAGGGGTTTTGGCAGCGGCTTTTGGCTTGTGGCAAGCCTCGGAGTGATGGCTCTCGTATCTCCGGTAGGTGCGGCTCCATCGACTGTGTCTCTCAGCGGTGGCTCAAGACGGGTGGCTCGGCGGTTGCCCGCTGGTTTGTCTCAGCTTTTGGCTCCTCCGCCGTCTACGGCATCGGTGTGGCCTGAGATTTTCCGAAGGTGCGTATGTCCGATTATTTGCGATAGCTCCGTGTTTGTGTATAGTTCTTGGTTTGTGATGGCACCGGATGTGATCCGGTGTAGATGGTGGAGTATTACTGGACATTGTTGCGGCTAGTTTGTAGCTGTGGGAGCTGGTTCTCGAGGAAATTCGTTTTTTCGGGAATGGTAGTCCGATGTGACTCTCCGATGGCCCTTGCGGGCTCCTTTGTCAACGGTTGCAGGTTAGTCCGTTACGGAATCCGGAAATTCCGTTAGTTCTCGGAAAAGCTGTAGGCTTTCTCTTTTGAGGTTTAAGGGCTGACCTCGGGAAGATGCTCGTGGCAACAAAGATGAGAACTCTAGTTCTTCGGAGCTGTGGCAATTACGGGGTGGTCTGCGTTTTGGCGTGCGACTGCTGCTTTCCCGTCTAGTTTTGCTTCGGTTTTAGCATCAATTCCGCATTCCATTTTCTTATGCTTTCGTTGTTGTTTGCTGCATTTGTCAGATTTGTTAGTAGTTTTTTATTTTCGGTCTTTCTGCTTTCTTTGTAATCTTTGTAATTTCTGTAAAAAATTTGAAAATTGGTAAAAACTTTTTTATTTACAAAATAATCCTTAAACTTTCATATCTTTTTATTTGACACTTAAACATTAAACAATAAGATACTATCTAATATTATACTTAATTAAACAAAATTAATAATTTAACACTTTCGATGTGCCAAGCTACTTAGGTAATCTCTCTCTTTTGATTCTCCGTGGAGTCATTCCACAGACAATTTAACACTTTCGATGTGCCAAGCTACTTAGGTAATCCTCTTCTCTGTGGGCAACCAACCGACATAAGCTGCAACGGTAATAACTTTCAAGAACCAGACAATAACGAAGTGAATGCTGATGAATCCACAATCGACAAGTTATCTTTCTGCTGGAGTTTTGCTGCAGCCTATGTGACAGTACTTATTGGATTATTTGCATCTCTCTCTTTTGATTCTCCGTGGAGCAGAGCGTGGTTTTACATCGTTGATGCTGTTCTCCACAAGGTGACGAGTTTTTTTGGGTAAACTACTGTTGGTTTCAAATCCTGTTCCATCTGTTGTTGTTTTTCACAAAACTTCTTGCTTTGTGTTACAAAACCAAATCACAACTTGTGCTGGGTTCCTGTGTATTGTCTGTCTTTAAATAATTGTAATGCTTGAAACTTGGAGAAAATGCCTAATATTCTCATCTACCAGAAGAAATTGCAATAGATTATCGATGCTTCCATTGCCTCTACGAATAGTATGTTGTCTTAAAAAGAATTTAAATCCTTTCAGCTTCACTTCTCAAAGATTTTCTCTTTTTTTTTTTTGGCCAAGAAAAAGTTTAATTGCTTTTTGCTATTACGGCGATCTAATAGTGACCGTCGTGACATCATCCTTTGTCACGCCGTTGCTGGCGACGGACAGTCAAAAATCTTTCGCGGAGACAAAATGATGCCACCATACGACGGCGTTTTACTGTTTCAGGCGTAACTAAGAGAGCCAAACTCAGTGACCGTTGAGCAGATCTTAAAGGTTAGAACTTTTTTTTCATTGACTGTCTCGTGTATTCTTTTACAAAGACCTTGGCTTTGTATGCCAAAAACGAGTCTTTTCATACAATTCAAAGTAAACGATAGTGATCCCTCTCTCACACGACTTTTTAAGTGTTTTCGTTAAATGGGACATCGATTTTCTTAATGTATTCAAGTAGTTCCTTGTTGAACTTGGCTTTTACCATGGAAACTTGAATAGTAACTTGAAAAGAAGAGAATTTGGAGGATGATGAAGATGGGAAACCGTGCGATATTGGCAGATGATGATTCTGGATCACGTAGCTTGGTTTATTTCTTACTCTTTGTTTCCATCACCGGTAATTCTTCAACTCTTCATTTTTTTTTTTGGTTATTTTTCGTGGAAATATACTGTGTGATCTGCTTGACTATGTTTTTTTTTTTCTCTATTCTGGTTTCTGTTTCCTTGACGTTTACTTCAATTGGTTGAAATTATGAGATGTGATTTTGAGTGATGAAATTTAGATTTCTATGCCGAACTTGACCTGATTTTATTTTATGGATTATTGTTATTCACTTGAAAGTTAATGCGAGAGATGAAGCTCGAGTATCATAAATTTGGGTTTTTTTTATTGTGTGTTGATGAATCACAGTTTCAATTTTTCCTCTGTTTGACGAGCATGATAACAAGAATTGCGAATATTATAGATAACTAAAAATGACGTCATCCAGGATTTTGGTGGTAAAGTTGTATGTAGCTTATATCTGAAGATTTCGTTTTCTGTGTTTTGATTTTTCCTACATGGCAGCCATAGCAGTGGCCGGAGATTCTCTGGACAGTGATGGAGAAGTCTTATTGAACCTGAAATCTTACCTCGAATCTCGTAACCCAACGAACAGAGGAATGTACACGGAATGGAAAATGGAGAAGCAAGACGTGTGTCAATGGCCTGGAATCACATGCACGCCTCAGGGAAGTAGAGTCACAGGGATCAATCTAAGTGATTTAACCATCTCAGGTGCTCTGTTCGGGAACTTCTCTGCCTTGACGCAGCTCACATATCTCGATTTATCAAGGAACACCATCGAAGGCTGGATTCCAGATGACCTGAGCCGTTGTCACAACCTAAAGCATCTGAATCTTTCTCATAACATCCTTGACGGAGAGCTTAGCTTACCAGGTTTATCAAATCTTGAGGTTCTTGATCTATCGGTGAATAGGATTGCAGGTGATATTCACTCTAGCTTCCCATTGTTCTGCAACAGCCTCGTTGTTGCAAATCTGTCGGCCAATAACTTTACTGGCAGAATCGATGACATCTTCAATGGGTGTAGGTATCTGAAGTATGTCGACTTCAGTTCCAACAGATTCAGTGGAGATATATGGAGTGGTTTTGGGAGGCTGGTTCAGTTTTCAGTTTCTGAGAATCATCATCTCTCCGGGAACATCTCAGCTTCCATGTTCAGGGGGAACTGTACTTTGCAAGTCTTGGATTTGTCTGAGAACAGTTTTGTTGGGGAATTTCCAGGCCAGGTTTCGAATTGCCAGAATCTGAATGTACTGAATCTGTGGGGAAACAACTTCACAGGGAAAATTCCAGCTGAGATAGGCTCCATATCCTCTCTTAGAGGTTTGTATTTGGGGAATAATAAATTTTCTCGAGACATACCAGAATCTCTCTTGAACTTGAGCAACTTGGTGTTTTTGGATTTGAGCAGAAATCATTTTGGAGGAGACGTACAAGACATATTCGGGAGATTCACTCAAGTAAAGTATCTAGTCCTGCATGGGAACTCGTACGTTGGAGGCATCTATTCTTCAAACATCCTCAAGTTACCTAATCTTCTCAGGCTAGATCTGAGCTACAACAGCTTTTCTGGCCAGTTGCCTGCTGAAATTTCCCAGATCCAGAGTTTGAAGTTCTTGATTCTTGCTTATAATAACTTCAGCGGTGATATACCACAGGAATATGGGAACATGCCGGGTCTTCAAGCACTTGATCTCTCCTTTAACAACCTGACCGGTTCGATACCAGCTTCATTTGGAAAATTGACGTCTCTTCTGTGGCTAACGCTTGCAAATAACTCTCTGTCAGGAGAAATCCCTCGAGAGATTGGAAACTGCACGAGTCTTTTATGGTTTAACGTGGCAAACAACCAGCTCTCTGGTAGATTCCATCCTGAACTGACTAAAATGGGTAGCAATCCTTTTCCAACGTTTGAAGTGAACAGGCAGAACAAAGACAACATAATTGCAGGTTCCGGTGAATGCTTGGCGATGAGGAGATGGATTCCTGCAGAGTTCCCTCCATTCATGTTTGTATATGCAATTCTTACAAAACAGAGTTGCGGAAGCCTATGGGACCATGTTCTTAAAGGGTACGGTCTCTTTCCTGTCTGCTCTGCTGGTTCCACAGTACGCACGCTTGATATTTCAGCCTATCTTCAGCTCAGTGGAAACAGGCTATCCGGTGAGGTTCCTGCAAATATCTCTCAGATGAAGAAGTTGAGTACGCTTCATTTGGGTTTCAATGAGTTCGAAGGGAAACTGCCTATAGGGATTGGACAGTTGCCTCTCGCATTTCTCAACCTGACCCGAAACCATTTCTCAGGCCAGATTCCTCAAGAAATCGGAAATCTCATGTGTCTGCAGAATCTTGATCTGTCCTACAATAATTTCTCAGGAGATTTTCCGACAAGTTTAAATGACTTGAATGAGATGAGCAAGTTCAACATCTCATATAACTCCTTCATTTCTGGTGTGATACCGTCGACGGGACAACTGGCAACCTTTGAAGAAGACTCTTTTCTTGGAAATCCCCTGCTGCAGTTTCCTAGTTTCTTCAACCAATCAAGGAACAACACTTCGAGCTCAGGGGAAGCAGATAATGGAAGCGAAGAAGAAGAAGAAGATGAAGCTGCTATTGACATGTCGGTCTTCTATTGGAGTAGTGCAGTTTCATTTTTTGTGACTGTGATGATAGGCTTTTTTGTTCTCCTGTGCTTTGATTGTCCTTGGAGCCGAGCATGGTTCCACCTTGTCGATGCTTTCATCGCCTCTGCGAAAAGTATGTTTCCTTAAAATCATGTCAGCTCAGTTCTTGGATGATCCTTATCAAAAACTTTTTTTTTTTTTTTTTCTATTTGCTTTCTCTTAGCGTGATTTTCTAACAAAAGAAGCTCTCTGAAAAATGGTGATAGTCTTATCCACTTCTAACTTTGAAGTTTAAAGCTAATTGTTTTTGTTTCGTCCAAAAAAAAAAAAAGCTAATTGTTTTTGCTACCACGGCGATCTAATAATTGTTCTTGTACGCCGGCGATGGAAAAACGACACAACTTAACGACAGTGTTTTCTTTTTCGACGGTGTTTGACCAAAATAAAATTATGATACTGTTGGGACAGATACAAAAGCTGTATTGAGGAAGAAAGGAAAGCTTTCTTGGTGCTCAAGAAATACATAAACTCACAAAGTATTGCAGGGTCCCCCGAATTTTGTTCTTTCTATTGGACTAATGACACAAAGATCGATTGCTGCCTGTGGAAAGGCGTCGAGTGCAATCGTACAAGCGGGCGGGTGACCAAGATTGCCTATGGTGATTTGTACTTCAAAGAGAGTTCTCTCCTAAACCTTTCTTTGCTGTATCCCTTTGAAGAAGTACGAAGTCTAGACTTTTACGGGTCCGGACTCAAGGGAGATCTGGCATCTTCTATTGGCAACATGAAAATGATTGAATTTCTGGATATATTTCACAACAGTTTCCATGGAAAGCTACCAAGAAGTTTTGTAGAAGGTTGTCATTCCTTAAAAAATCTTGAAGCTTTCACATAACCAACTAAGTGAGAGATTTACCTAGAATCAGCCAACTTTGCGGGTATATATGCATTGTCTATGGATAACAATTAGTTTACAGGAAAGATTGGACAAGGTTGGCATTACTCGAGATCTTTGTATATGCTTGACTTTTCGAACAACAATCTCTCGGGTGCTGTCCCAAAACCGGAACATAGCTTGTGTTTGGTTATTGTGTGCTATCTATCTAATTTGAATAATATGTAATGCCTTAAACATATCGTGGAATTGGTTGGGTGGTTGGCTAGCTCAATACATAATATAAAAAACACATGAACTTTAACATGAAAAAATCTCAAAATAGAAAGAGAATTTCCCATTAGTTCTCTTTATTTTTGGGGAATGATCTTAAATATATACTGTATACCGCTTCACAGTTTTCCACTGAGCATTTCAATTACCTCTTTGTCAAAAAAAGAATGTTAATGCTTATAAGCATGAGGTATTTGTGACATCATAGTGTACTTACAAAGTTACAATCCATTTAAAAAATGACTCTTCTAAACAATGGCGTTTCTTTAAACTCTGCTGCATTGTGCAATTAGAGAAACGAGAAAATCATAGAAGGAAATAAATATTGAAAAGAAGAAAATGACAGTTAGAGGAAACATCTTTCTTTTACAGAAAAAGAATATACTTTTATTTGTTCTTGTGCTTTATTTATTTTTTTCTACAAACGACTCTGAATAAGGAAGAGATGTTTACCTCCAAATTTCCTCTTGATTAGTGAGAGGAAAACATTTCGAAATAGTTTTTCTGAACTTTTTCATTTAATTCGTTTCGTCATGATTTAAAGCTTGGTCGAAGTAAGACTAAGAGAAGCTGACCAACACCGACGGCTAGCGTTTTAGTATTGGCAGAGTCAACACCGGCGTAACCAATCTAGTAGAGCCACATCAGAAATTCCTTGACCGTTGGGTCTATTCCTAAAGTGTAGTGGTTGTTATTCCACATCATAACTTTAATTCCTTGAATTATATTGTGCTATAATATAAGCTTGGAAAACAAACCTTCGATGACATTTCAACAACAAATCATTGAAATTTTCATCATATTTTCTAAGGTTAGAAATTGTTGGCGAAACCAGTCTTATATCATTAGGAGTCAAAGTAACCAATATGATCACATGACTTTAGAAGTGTTTTCTTTCATCGATCGAGACTTTAAATTAGTTAATATAACATATATTAATCGTTGAACTTGGTGTTTTCAACGAAAGTTTCGAAATCCTTATAAACGTGGAGGTATACTCCCATTCCCATATTGCGTTTGAGTCTCTTCTATATTATTTTATTTGCATTTGAGTCTCTTTCTTTCATATTATTTTTATCATATTCGCGATGGAAGGGAAGGTGTCATTGTGTCAAAAGCTGATATGTGTGATGCTAATAGTGGGGCAGCTACATGGATACTAAAGCTGTGTTGAGAATGAAAAGATGGCTTTGTTTGACCTAAAGAAATTCTTGATCTCAAGGAGTGATCAAGAATGGGAACACGACTCTGTTCTCCCTACTTGGACTAATGACACAAAGAGCGATTGCTGCCTGTGGAAAGGAGTCGAGTGCAATCATACAAGCGGACGGGTTATTGGGATTGCCTTTGGTGAAGTGTATCTCAAAGAGGATTCTCTTTTTGATCTTTCTTTGCTGCATCCCTTTGAAGAGCTTCGAATTTTGAATTTATCCGGGGAAGCATTAAACAAATTCAGTGGCTTGTTTGATAATTTGGAAGGTACATCAAGCTTATTCCTTCAGATAATATGGCTTTTCTCTGTTTATGCATTTGCTCTGATATTTGTGTGCCATATTGCATGTTGCAATCACATCAGATGTCACTTGCATTCCCTTTCACATTCAAAATAGTAAAAAGTTATTGGACTTGTTATCAATTTATGCTTACCAAGGTTCTCGTTTGCAGGTTATAAAAGCCTCAGAAGATTAAGAAACTTGGAGATTCTGGATCTCTCCTTAAACAACTTTAACAACAGCATCTTTCCATTTATTAATGCCGCTACATCACTTAGAACTCTGTTTCTTAGGTCCAACAACATGGATGGCTCTTTTCCTGTTAAAGGTATATTCTCCATTCTTAACTAAGTCAACATCTAACATGGCTTATATCCGATGATGTCTCTTTCTTTGACTCGATTCAATGTATACTTACTGTTAAAACTTTCTATATATGTCTTAATTTCAGCTTTGTAGTATTCTTATATTCGTTGGACTCCCTTCAGAACTTGGAGATTTGAAAAACTTGGAAGTGCTTGACCTGAGTAGAAACAGATTCAACGGCTCCATACCAGTACAAGGTAGTTGTCCATAAATGCTTGCTCTACCGTTGAAATTTAATCGATTTTTAACGTCCGCACCAACATTGGTTGATCACTGGCTTATATCATCCTTGAGATCATCATGTTCATTTATAAAGTTGTTTACCTCTCTGTGGCTTTGTCTTGTGGCAGAGTTATCTCACATGAGTAACCTGAAAGCTCTGGATCTAAGTGGCAATGAATTTTCTGGCTCAAAGGAATTGCAAGGAAAGTTTGCTTAAATGTTTATTTCTTTTGACTAAAACTTGTGTTCTGAATTCACGTTTCTATAAGTGACCGTAGTTTTCTACATTTGATTACCTTAGGTATTTGCAAATTGAAGAATATACAAGAGCTCGATCTCAGTCAAAACAATCTTGTAGGTCAGTTCCCCTTATGTTTAACTAGCTTGACTGGACTTCGAGTTCTTGATCTCTCATCTAACCAATTGACGGGGAAGCTACCATTTTCTCTCGGTAGCCTTAAATCCCTCGAGTATCTGTCGTTGTTTCATAACGACTTCCAAGGATTTTTCTCACTTGGTTCCCTAACCAATCTCTCAGAACTTAAGGTGTTGAAACTTGGCTCCAAATCCAACTCACTTCAACTAGTGTCGGATAGTTCTTGGAAGCCAAAATTTCAGTTGCATGTTATTGCACTACAATCTTGCAATTTGGAGAAGGTTCCTCAATTTCTCCTACACCAAAAGGAATTGCGTCATGTTGATCTCTCCCACAATAATATCTCTGGAGAGTTTCCTTCTTGGCTGTTGGCGAACAATAGGAAACTCAAAGTTTTGCTTCTACAGGAAAATTCCTTTACGAGCTTTCAGCTACCAAAATCTGCTGATCATAGTCTTCTTTTCATGGATGTTTCTGTTAATAAATTCAACCACCTGCTTCCTGAGAACATTGGGTGGATTCTTCCTCACTTACGGTATATGAATATCTCGAAGAACGATTTTCAAGGAAATCTGCCATCTTCTCTGGGTAACATGAAGAATATTGAGTATCTGGATCTCTCTCGCAACAGTTTCCACGGGAAGCTTCCAAGAAGTTTTGTGAAAGGTTGTAATGCCATGGCAATCTTGAAGCTGTCACATAACAAACTAAGTGGAGAGATTTTTCAAGAACCACCCAACTTTACTAATATAATGTTTATGGATAACAATCTTTTTACAGGAAAGATTGGACAAGGTTTGCAGAGCCTGAGAAACTTGTCACTGCTTGACATTTCAAACAACAATCTCACAGGTGTTATACCAAGCTGGATTGGCGAACTTCCATCCTTGACTGCACTACTGATTTCAAACAACTTGTTGGAAGGTGAAATACCTGCATCGCTGTTCAACAAATCCAGTCTTCAGCTACTTGACCTCTCTGCAAACAGTTTGTCTGGGCACATACATCCACACATCAGTTCTACAAGTGGGGTTGTGTTACTCCTTCAAGACAATCATCTATCAGGAGATATTCCAGACACATTGCTGGCAAATGTCAGCATACTTGATCTAAGAAACAACAGATTGTCTGGGAATATACCAGAGTTCATCAACACACAAAACATCAGTGTTCTTCTTCTCCGAGGGAATAATTTAACAGGCAGCATTCCCCACCAGTTGTGTGGCCTAAGAAACATCCAACTTCTGGATCTTGCCAACAACAGATTGAATGGATCCATACCTTCATGTCTCAGCAATACATCATTTGTTTTTGGGAAAGAATGTACATCATATGATTATGATTTCGGCATTTCTTTCCCTTCAGATGTCTTCAGCGGTTTTTATCTGCAACAAGACTTGTCTTCCACAAAAAACGTCAAATCTCTGCTCATGCTTGATCCGTTTAGTATGGACTACAAGGCAATCACACAGACGAAAATTTCTTTTGCAACAAAACACCGATACGATGCCTACATGGGTGGAAATCTCAAATTACTGTATGGATTGGATCTCTCAGAAAACGAGCTGAGCGGTGAGATTCCGGTTGAGTTTGGAGATCTTCTGGAACTAAGAGCTTTCAATCTTTCTCACAACAAGTTATCAGGAGTGATACCAGAAACCTTTTCAGGTATGAAGAATGTGGAAAGTCTTGATCTTTCTTTCAACAGATTACATGGCCGGATCCCAACACAACTAACAGAGCTGAGCAGCCTTTTGGTCTTCAAGGTCTCGTACAACAACTTATCAGGAGTCATTCCACAGGGAAAACAGTTTAACACCTTCGATACACAAAGCTTCGAAGGTAATCAACTTCTCTGTGGACAACCAACAAGCAGAAGCTGTAACATTGATAATACCTTTCAAGAACCAGACGATGAAGTGGAAGCTGATGAATCCGCAATCGACATGGAATCTTTCTACTGGAGTTTCGCTGCAGCGTATGTGACAATACTTGATGGAATATTCGCATTGCTCTCATTTGATTCTCTTTGGAGAAGATTGTGGTTCTACATCGTTGATGCTTTCATCTACAAGGTGAGGAATCAGTTGTGGTAAAATCAGCATCGTTGATGATTTCATCTACCATAGATGCAGTCTTTATGGTATCTTTCCCCAAGAGTTTTGCTATAGCTTATGTGACACCATAGTGCTGGGAATACTCAGCTTCACTCCCTTTTGATTCTCTTTGGAGCAGAGCTTGGTTTAGTGTTGTTAAGGCTTTTATCCATAAGATGAAAGCTTTCTTATCCTAAATTACAGTGGTTAAGAGTGTAAGCTGGTCTCTTGAAAGTATATAATCATTTGTTGTGACAATTCCGTTCTGATATACTTGTAATTTGTTCTTCAGCTCGACGATCAGTACTTCCTGATTCTTAATCGCTTTTTTTTTTTAACTCTGTTACAGAATATCCATTATTGGTCATTAACCAATAAATCCTATTTGGCTACCTACTTTTTTAACCCTTGAATTATTATTACGTGGTATATAAGCTTGAGGGAAAAAAATTGCTTTTAAACTTGGCTTTAAACAAGCTACCAATTTGTGAAAAAGGCACGTTTACTATGTAACAAAACCTTACCAACCGTGTCTCGTAGAACCCATGCAACTCCTCCCTACTTCTTTTGTTTGGAGAAGGAAAATCCGATGTTGCATTTTAACCAGTTCATTGGAGAAAATGTACTTTTTTCCTTGGCTTTGCTTCTCGTTTAATTTAGGCGTTTTGGGTTATTGTAAGATTCTATAACATTCGATAAAATCTAGATGACCAAAAAAAAAAAAGCTCGAGGGAAAAAATATATATTCCAATATTTTCCATATTATCATCCTTTAACTCTATTGCTAAGCAATTTCCTGTGACTTATGGTCGAAGTAAAAGATGCTGACCGCACAATTTCTACGGAGACCTTGACTTAAAAAATGATGCCAAACGAATCTAAGCTTATCATACGACTCAAAGTAAACGCCAGACCACAGTGGTCACTCATGCCCCGACGACTGGGACCTGAATTGACTTTGTAAGTGTGCAATTATTTCCTTGAATTTGGTGTATTCCTCTGGAAATTTAAAGAACCCTTGTAAATGTGGACAAGTCACTTTGGATTATCAATCATTTGCTTTTTTTTTTCCGGTTTATTTGCAATGGAAGGGAAGGTGTTCTTGGGAAAATACTTGATATGACTGATGTTACTGTTGGGGCAGCTACATGGATACCAAAGCTGTGTTGAGAAAGAAAGGAATGCTTTGCTGCAGCTCAAGAATTACTTTGTCTCAATTACTCGAGAAGTTTTCGTAGACGATGTTCTCCCTACTTGGACTAATGACACAAAGAGCAATTGCTGCGGCTGGGATGGCCTTAGGTGCAATCTTACAAGCGGACGGGTGACCGAGATTGCCCTTTCTGGCACCTATCCCTTTCTGACAATCTTAAAAGAGAATTCTCTCCTTAATCTTTCGTTGCTACATCCTTTTGAAGATGTTCGAAGTCTGAACTTCTCCGGGCACCTTCTCAGTGGCTTGTTTGATGACGTTGAAGGTATACCAGGCTTTCCCTAGTAGTTAGCTTTTAATATTCTGTTTTTCATTGGAACTTTCATGTTTTCTCTCCTTTAGGGATCTACTTCTCTGAAGAACCTATATGGACTAGATCTTTGTTCATTGTTTCTAGTTCTTGAAAGTTATTGTTTCTCGTTGCAGGTTGTAAAAGCTTGAGGAGATTAAGAAACCTGGAGATTCTGGATCTCTCTTATAATGAATTCAACAACAGTATCTTTCCCTTTCTTAACGCTGCTACATCACTCACAACTCTTTTTCTTAGGGGCAACAACATGGTTGACCCTTTTCCTGTTAAAGGTATGTTTTACCATTTGTATATATATAGCATGTCCTAATTCTTTTAGGGACGATGTATCATTCTTATATTTGTTGGACTCCATTTCAGAACTCAAAGATTTGACAAACTTGGAACTGCTGGACCTGAGTGAAAACAGATACAACGGCTCCATACTAGTACGAGGTAGTCCATAAATGCTTGCTTTCTTACAACATTTGTTGGATTGGTTTGCCTCGTCCTTGAGATGAACATATCCATATTTTGTTACCTTTGTCTGTGGCAGAGATAACTTCGCTCAGAAAGCTGAAAGCTCTGGATCTAAGTGGTAATGAATTTTCGGGTTCAATGGATTTGCAAGGCAAGTTTGCTAAAATATTATTTCGTTATGGAAGTCGTGTCTTTGTATTGATACATAGAGCTCTGTTATATATTCAGAGTGAGCTGTACAAGTAAGGTAATATAATATACAATAGTAATGAAGGCATAATCAGAGGGATTCTAACGTAAACACTAACGTATACTTTCTATGAATACTATATTTCCTATACACCCCTCAAGACGGACGTGGAGATGCAAGTCCGATCTTGACTGTAAGTAACTCAAACCGAGCTCTTGATAACGCTTTTGTGAGTGCATCAGCCAACTGATCCTGCAAAGAAACATGAGAGACCCGAAGCTGACCTGACTGAATATAGTTTCGAACGAAATGGTAATCCAAGGCCAAATGCTTCATACGTGAGTGAAAGACAGGATTTGCGGCTAAGTACGTCGCACCAATATTTTCACAATAAATCACCGGAGACGTATTGTTGTTAACCCCAAGCTCAGATAATAACGATTGGATCCAGATAACTTCCGCTGTGGTGGAAGCAAGTGATCGGTATTCCGCCTCTGTGGATGAACGAGCTACACCAGTTTGCTTCTTTGATGACCATGCGATGGGATGACGTCCGAGATAAACAATGTATGCACCAGTGGATGTGTAATCATCTTTGTTTCCAGTCCAGTCTGCGTCGGTGAAAGCATGTAGAGCTGTAGTGTTCTTGGCATGAAGGAAAATTCCCTTCGTCGTTGTGCCCGCAAGATAGCGAAGGATTCTTTTAACGGCGTTCCAGTGCTCTGTGGTTGGTTTATGCATGTATTGAGAGAGCTTGTTTACAGGAAACGAGATATCAGGGCGTGTAAGCGAGAGGTATTGTAAGCTCCCAACAACCATGCGATATTCTGTTGGATCCTCCAAAGGTGTACCCGAAGTCAGTGTGAGAGTCAAGTTCGGACACATTGGTGTTGTCACCGGTTTGCAGTTTTCCATCTTTGTCCGGTGTAACAAATCTGCAATAAAACGAGTTTGTGTCAGATGCATCCCGGTTTCATTGCGATGAACTTCAATACCAAGAAAGAAAGAGAGATCTTCAAGGTCCTTTAGTGAAAACCATTTTGACAATGATGCAATAAAACGATTTGTATATGAACTATTATTGCCTGTGATAACTAAATCATCAACATAAACAAGCATATAAATTAAAACTCCCTGTTTGTTGTAGATAAATAGTGATGCATCGGCCAAAGAATTTGAGAAGCCAGACTGTAAGAGAAAGCTACGCAGCTCATTGTACCAAGCTCGCGGGGCTTGTTTTAAACTATAAATAGCCTTTCGTAAGCGACAGACAGCGAGTGGATTATCTTTGTCGACAAAACCTGGAGGTTGCATCATGTAGACTTTATCAGAAAAAGTCCCTTGAAGGAATGCATTGTTAACATCAAGTTGACGAATAGGCCAATTTTGTGTGACAGCAACACTAAGAACGGTCCTTATTGTGGCTGGTTTAACAACAGGACTAAACGTGTCATGATAATCTATCCCTGGCCTTTGCGTGAATCCTCTTGCAACCAGACGAGCCTTATAACGAGCAATTGTTCCATCGGGATTTCGTTTAATGGTGAAGATCCACTTGCAACCTACAACATTAAAACGAGAGTCAGTAGATAAATTTTCAAGATCCCAAGTTCTATGGCCGATTTGAGCATTATACTCCTCACTCATGGCTTTTTGCCAATGAGGACTCTTAAGTGCTTGTGCCACCGAGGTTGGAGGTTTCTCCATTGTTTGTGTGACGGAAGTGTGAAGATTTAACTTCTGCACTGGTTTCCTTTGTCTCGTGCTTTGCCGCACAGGAGGTGGAAGAACAGGTGTAGGAGCTGTGACGGTGATGACAGGTGAAACGGCCTGAGATGAAAGTTGATAAGCCGTTGGCTGAGACTGGTCTGTTGAAGCTTCCGCGTTCTTCTCAGGTGAAGTCTGTAAAGACTCCTCTGTCGGAGCTGTTGTGTGAGCTGATGATGACGGAGTTTGCGCAATTGTTGGTGACGAGTTAACTGGTGTCGTTGTTGTTGTAACAGGGGATACATTTTCCTGAGTTGGTACCTGTACTGAAACGGAAGGAGAGAAAACTGGAACAACAGAAACAGACGGTTGGCTAACATCGTTAGATTCATTAGACTCTTGCAATTCTAAGTTGGATGAAAGTGCAAAAGGAAAAACCGATTCATGAAACACTACATGTCTAGATGTGTAAATCCTTGATGTAGTACGATCTAAACAAAAATATGCACTTTGCGTGTTGGAATACCCTATGAAAACACATGGAGTTGATCTTGCGTCTAATTTATTTGATGCATACGGCCTAAGCCACGGAAAACACAAGCATCCAAATATTTTTAATTTTGAAAGTTTGGACTATATCCATGAAGACGCTGAAAAGGATTTCCATAATTAAGAACTTGTGATGGCATTCTATTGATTAAATAAACTGCCGTTGCAAACGCATACGTCCAGAATGACCTAGGCATAGATGCATGAGAAAGCAGAGCAAGCCCTGTTTCTACAATATGTCGGTGACGACGTTCTGCAATGCCATTATGCTCAGGCGTATGCGGTGGACTTGTCATGTGAGAAATACCATTACGTGAAAGAAATTCTCGTAAACCAATGTATTCACCCCCATTATCCGTATATAAAGTTCTAAGCTTGCTTTGAAATCGATTTTAAACCAATACTTTGAACCGGGTAAATATCTCAAAGACCTGAGATTTTAATTTCAATGGATAAAACCAAGTGTATCTAATGTAATGATCTACAAATATCACATAATATTTGAAACCATCAACTGAATGTATTGGAGATGTCCAAACATCGAAAAACACTATATCAAGAGGCTGAATAGATTGTAAAGACGAATTTTGAAAAGGTAACTTATGCATTTTATTAATCGAACATGCATTGCAAGGCTGAGCCATTAAAGCATTGGAAACAATTGGTAATTGAAATTAAGAAACTACTTTTTGAAGAATTGGAAATGCAGGGTGTCCTAAACGAGAATGCCAAGCAGATAAACTAGTTTGAACTTTAGAAGCAAATGCTAATGAGGGTGGTTTTGCCGAATTTGTTTTCGGCCACTCATACGTCCCATCTTTAGGTTTCCCTTCTAGACGTAGAGCTCCCGTTTGCAAATCCCTCACCTGAAAATATGTTGGAGTAAACGTAACAGCTACGCCATTAGTAGAACATAATTGAAACACAGAAATCAAGTTCTTGTCAAGTGCAGGAACACATAAGACATTATTTAAAAAGAATGGACGGGTATAAGAGGGAAGAGATAAAGAACCAGAGTGTGAGATGTGCAAACCAGAACCATCACCAAGAACCCCATCACCTCCTTCATATAGATTATGCATGGAGAGATTGGCCAAGTCTGATGTCATGTGGTGAGAGGCTCCAGAATCCACCAGCCAAGTCGACGAATCTGAGAGCATAGCTGGATTAGCACTCGGCTGCCATGTCTGAAATTGAGTAGCCGCATTCCATGCATTGTTGTTTCGCTGTTGGTGTTGCCTCTGTGGTGTCTGTGATGGTCCTTTGACAATTCGAAAGTCAGGACAGTACTTCGCACTATGACCTTGTATCCCACATGCTTGACAACGTTCCAAATACGGTGTGGAGAAACGTTACTGGTTGTTGAATTGCTGTGGACGAGCTTGATTATGATTTTAATTGTTGGTGCTGTTGTTGTGCCATTGTTGACGGGGACGAGTATCAGTAGCATTAGCCACGATTGGAGTAACCGCCGTGGAGCTGTTGCACATAATCATTGCTTCACGATTAAGGAGACGTTCATACAGCTCAGCATAAGAGATGGTAGAGTCACGCCCATGAATAGCATCGATCTCTGGTTTGTAATCTTCACTAAGACCAGCCAAAATCTTCTCCGTAAAGTCATCAGCATCCATGGGTTTCCCAAGGAGAGCAAGATCATCAAATTTAGATTTCATGTGACGAAGATATTCACTAATCGTCTTTGTACCTTTAACGCCGGTGTCGATCTGGTGCTTCAGCTGACGAACATGGCCACGAGACCCAGATCCAAAGGTAGTAGCCAATATGGACCACGCCTCTTTGGTTGTATTGGCACTGGAGACCACTGACTGAACCGGCATGGAGATCGCACCAATGAGCGAGCTATAAAGCAAACGATCTTGACGTTTCCATGGAACATACGCAGGATTGGTTGACGAAACTCTATTCTGTGTCACCGTCGGTGTCGGAGCAGCTCCGGTGTCCTCAATGAAATGTTGTAACTCATGTCCTTCAAGTAAGGCACGTACTTGTTTACTCCACATAAGATAGTTGAGATTGGTGAGTTTTGTGATACCCGACATATTGATGGAAAGAAGCGTGCTTTGTGGATCTTGAGCATTAAAAACAGAGGTACGATCTGCTGTGGATTCAGAAGCCATGATGATAAGAAGAAGAAACACGAAATAGAGAAGAAAAGTTTGGACGAAGAAGAAAAGAGAACGAAGAAGAAGAAGACAAGAGAAGAGAAGATGCGGCGGTGAAAAAAAAATTGTAGGTTCAAAGACCTAAAAGTGCTCTGATCCATATTAGGTTATGGAAGTCGTGTCTTTGTATTGATACATAGAGCTCTGTTATATACCCAGAGTAAGCTGTACAACTAAGGTAATATAATATACAATAGTAATGAAGGCATAATCAGAGGGATTCTAACATAAACACTAACGTATACTTTCTATAAATACTATATTTCCTATAAATATTTCACTTTTTCACACTAAAACAGTAAAAAAAAACAAAAAACAAAGGTTGTGGTTGAATTCACCTTAATGTAAGTGACTAATTTTTTTTGCATCTGATTACCGTAGGGATATGCAAATTGAAGAATATGCAAGAGCTCGATCTCAGTCGCAACAAACTTGTAGGTCAGTTTCCCTTATGTTTAACTAGCTTGACTGGACTTCGAGTTCTTGATCTCTCATCAAACCAGTTGACTGGGGAGATCCCATCTGCTCTCGGTAACTTTGAATCCCTTGAGTATTTATCATTGTTAGATAACGACTTTGAAGGCTTCTTCTCATTTGGTTGGCTCGTCAAACTCTCAGAGCTTAAAGTGTTGAAACTTGGCTCAAAATCCAACTCGTTTCAAGTAGATTCTAAGAGTTCTTGGAAACCAAAATTTCGGTTGAATGCTATTGTACTACGATCTTGCAACTTGGAAATAGTTCCTCGTTTTCTCCTACAGCAGAAAGGTTTGCGTCTTGTTGATCTCTCACACAATAAAATTTCTGGAAACTTTCCTTGTTGGCTATTGGCGAACAATACAGAGCTCAGAGTTTTGCTTCTGCAGAATAATATTCTTACGAGCTTTCAGCTACCGGAATCTGCTCATGATCTACGTTCCCTTGACGTGTCAGTCAATGAATTCAATCATATGTTTCCTGAGAACATTGGGTTGATACTTCCACATTTACGGTATATGAATATATCGAAGAACGCCTTTCAAGGAAATCTGCCATCTTCTCTGGGTAACATGATTGGGATTGAAACTCTGGATGTATCTCACAACAGTTTCCAGGGAAAGCTACCAAGAAGCTTAGTAAAGGGTTGTTATAACTTGGCTTACTTGAAGTTGTCACATAACAAACTAAGTGGAGAGGTTTTTCCAGAATCAGCAGAGTTATATGATTTACGTTGGCTGTATATGGATAACAATCAGTTTACAGGAAATATTGGACAAGGTTTGCAGAACTTGACATTTTTGCATATCCTTGATATATCGAATAACAATCTCACGGGTGTTATTCCAAGCTGGGTTGGCGAACTTCCAAGGTTATATGCAATACTGCTTTCAAACAACTCGTTGGAAGGTGAAATACCTACGTCGTTGTTCAACAAAACTTTTCTTCTGCTATTGGACCTCTCTGCAAACAGTTTATCTGGGGGATTACCTCCACACGTCGATTCTACAAGGCCGGTAATATTGCTCCTGCAAGACAATCATCTATCAGGAGATATTCCAGACACATTTCTAGGACATGTCAGCATACTTGATCTGAGAAACAACAGATTGTCTGGGAATATACCGGAGTTCATCAACACCCAAAGCATCAGTGTTCTTCTTCTCCGAGGGAATAATTTAACAGGACGCATTCCTCGCCAGTTGTGTGGCCTAAGAAACATCCAACTTCTGGATCTTGCCAACAACAGATTGAATGGATCCATACCTTCATGTCTCAGCAATACATCATTTGCTTTGGGGAAAGAGGATGATGGATTCGATGGTTATGGTTTCATTTATGGTACAATTAGTGATTATTATGATGATGTCGATATATATTTCAAACCTCTTCTTGAGCTAGCTCCGCTTTCTTCGCAAATCGTGGTAGCCACCCAGACGAAAGTTGAATTTGCAACAAAACATCGATACGATGCCTACATGACGCGTGGAATTCTCAAATATCTGTTTGGGCTAGATCTCTCTGAAAATGAGCTAAGCGGTGAGATTCCAATAGAGCTTGGAGGTCTTCTGGAGATACAAGCTCTCAATCTTTCTCACAACAACTTATCAGGAGTGATACCAGAAAGCTTTTCAGGTCTGAACAATGTGGAAAGTCTTGATCTTTCCTTCAACAGATTACAAGGCCGGATCCCATCAAGACTAGCAGATCTGAGCAGCCTAGCTGTGTTCAATGTCTCTTACAACAACTTATCAGGAGCCATTCCACAGGGGAGACAGTTCAACACTTTTGATTCGCCAAGCTACTTAGGTAATCCTCTTCTCTGTGGGAAACCAACCAGCAGAAGCTGCGACGGTAACACCATTCAAGCACCAGATAATGTAGCGAGAGATGAAGAAAGCACAATCGACATGGTTTCTTTCTACTGGAGTTTTGCAGCAGCCTACGTTACAATACTTCTTGGAGTACTTGCATCTCTCTCTTTTGATTCTCCTTGGAGTAGGTTTTGGTTCTACAAGGTTGATGTTTTCATCCACAAGGCGAGGAATTTGTTGTGGTAAACCATTATTGGTGACAAATTCTTATATTGTCCCCATCTGTTTCTATTCTTCACAAGACCTCCTGCTTTGTGTAGCCAACCAGAACATTACTTGTGTTTGGTTCCTATGTACTGTCTTTGTCATTGTCTATGAATAAATGGATTGTCTCAAACATTTCTTTGTTCCTGAGTAGCTTAGTGGTTGGTTTACTAAAAAATCCCCAGAAATCAGGAACTTGCAGAGAACAATTTTAAGGTAGAAAAAGAGTGCAGACCCAAGAATGAAATAAATACAGAGAATTTTCCATTATACCGCTTTACTCATTTTATTTCAGGTAACCGTCTCAAGAATTTTCCATTATACCGCTTTACTAATTCATTATCCTGTTGTAGAATACAAATGAGTAAAATGAGCATATGAATCAGCAGAGAAATAGAAAGACCAGAGAGAAACATAGAACGTAGCTAAAGAATTAGAGAAAGAAAAGCAACCACTCGTATATAATTTAGTCACTGTTCAACAGACGTAGCTAGTTGTCAGCTAATAGAGTTCTTCGCCTTCCTGATTGCCAGCAGACGACCAGTTATTCACCGGCTCGTTGTAGAGAAGCTTCTGCATATCCAATACCAATCCTGAGATTTCTTCACTGAATCTAGGAGAAAACCTTATTGAACGGTTCAGATACTTTTCTCCCTCAAGGATCTCGAGAATGGACCTTTGTAATGATCAGAAAGCTTGCCTGATCTAAGATCAACATTAGAATTCTGCATCACACGCTCTCACTATCTACTGAAAGACTATGAACCTCTTTCCGCTTTTGCCTAGATTTCAGCGAGAAACAGAGTATCGAGGTGCATCTTTGGTTAGAACTCTAAAGGACTCATTAAAATCAACAGGAGCAGGTTGATACTAACCATAAGGCCTCAGAGATCCTCTCTTCTGCTGCGTCTAACTACTTTCTCTCTTGGCATAGGAGTCTTAATTGAAAGCCCTCTAGCTCATCATAGCATCGCTTGCAGCTGTAGGAGAATTTTTTTTAAAAATGCTATCAGTCATAGATGAGGTCAACGCCCATTCTCTTCGCTAATTGCAATTTCCATTAACTGCAACAAACACATACAAAGAACACCCAGTAACGAATCGAGAGAAACACTGAAGAAGAAACTGCAAGTAAAACTTAAATTAATCACATTTGGATGAAAATCCACGACACAGCTCAGACTAAGTAAGTAATGATAGCCATATCGAGAATATTTGGATTTGGGTCTTGAATCTGTTTTTTCCTTGTATCTTCTCCTCGTCGATGGGCTCTTGTCCCTTGCTAGTGGAATATCTACCCAACTTTTATTTCGAGTCAAGAAAATATTTATTTACCAAGCAACCCCTCAGCGAAAACTTGCAAATAAAACCTTTCTCAACACACTAACACATGAAAGAAAAGAAAAAAACAAAAACTCCAAAAAAAGGCGATATGAAACAGTAAAACCTGAGTAATCGATAGATCCGATCCAGAAGCTAACCTAGAGCTCGGGGAACAGTAAACCTAAGCCTAGAAGAAGACCACGGAGGAAGAAGGGTCTTCTCGGAGGTCAAAGATCAATGGTGGATTGAAGATTTAGATGATGACAGAGTTTAGAGGAAGAAGATGATTTTGATATTCTGATTGATTCTCATATTTGGCCAAAGAGCCTTACATATAGTGATTAAAGTTTTATGAACCGGAATTACAAACCGTAATTAATATAACTACTAAACCAAGATAAACCAGAGGATATGGAATAATCCTGTAACAATACTCCCTCGTCGACAACATCCTTGTCCTCAAGGATGACAAGTTGGAAGCTCCTTGATGATTTTGATGGAACGTCAATGCAACTTGGTCTGGAGGATGCACTTTCCAATGGACAAAGACCGTGATGAATGCTTTGTTGTGGTGGTTAACCTTCTTCTTGGCACTGTTTTCAACAAACGGGGATTGTAGCAGAAGTATAGCAGTAGTGGTGGAGGTCGGATAGAAGAAATAGCATTTCTCAGTTGTTACCTCTAGCTTCGGGACTAATCCACTAAGCCACTCAAAACCATGCTTGATCCTCATAATGTAAAGCATAGCAACACAGAGCATATAACTGAAAATGTGTGCATTATCCAACGTCATTTTACCAGAGATCAATAAGTCCTCAAAATTGTCGGCTTCTGTCTTGAAATGAAGGTATAATTGCAGAACCGTAACAGAGATTATAGAGGCAGGAAAGCCATCGATAGAATGAGCAATGTAGAGTGTTCCAGAATGTGTATGACCAGATTCACAATCACAATTTATGGCTCGGTTCCATATATCAATCAACCAAGTGAAGTAGTCCAGACCTGAAGAACTTGGGGGTTCAGTACTAAACTGCTTCAAATCGTTGTAGTGTGTCCAAAATTCAGGATGCAGCAGCTTGTGGTTCTTGAGGAATAAGAGCTTGGGGTCCTTCTCGAGCTTACCCAACCTCTGAAAGCTCTTCTTTATTGTCTTGAAATCTGGAGGTCGTGGCAGTGAACCATAGAGTAACTTAAGTGATGTGCTGTAGAAACCAACAGCTTTAAGCCTCATGAAATCGCCATCTCCATAGTCACTGACCAGATAAGAGAGCTGGTGTGTGTTTTCATCTAGACTCACGAACTCTTCTTCACCTCTACGGTCAACTTGATTAATCTCAAGTTCACAAATATATCCATCAGCTGTACCAACCTCACGTTCTTTTGTTACCAAAACTAATATGACCTTACCATCCTTTAAGAAATCGTTCTTTCTCTTCTTAGCATCAGCTTCAACGCTCTTCAAAACAGTGGCGTGTAAGCCATCAAATAGATGAAATGTAGGAATTAACCAGCAACATTCCAGCAACACCACCATTTTAAACTTAGATCTCCATTTGTGCTTCAAATGGAACTTCATACGAGCAAAAGTAAGCTGTCTCAAGCCTACAACTAGCAGTGTTCTGTTTCTTAGCAAATCAGGCACGTTAAAAACTTCATCATGACCAGCGTGACCCTTAGCTTCAGATATAAGCCCAACAAGTATTCTCAATACACCATTCCTTCTGCGAGACTGAAACTCGAACGGTTCCAGTAACACACGTTCTGATCCCTTTTTATTTCCGGCTTCAATGTTCATCAGCGCATGCTTTCCTTTATCATAAACCAACCGTGACTGCATCTTTTCACTTGCAACTAAAGGCTCCTCACCAGGTGTTTTTCCTCCAACGATATCAACATACATCGATTCCAGCGGTAAATAAGCTTTGTAGTACGAGTATATTGAGCCAAACTTCTCCAATAAGACTTTGTTATTCTCGCCTATTCCATCTAGAAGCAACTGGTTATCTTCGTCCAAAGGCAGAGATATGACCTTTGAGGAAGTTACAAGAATTACAACTCCATGTTTCAACAAAAGAGTGGTTCCATCTGTCGATTTATGTGCCTCTGAGTTGCCTTTGAACTTGTATTTCCAAGTCTTTGACCACTTCTGCTTCCTCTTTCTAGTTCTCAGCAAAACTTTAAGCATCTGATCTGCGCAATCCAACTTTGTAACAACAGAAAACTTCTGAGGCATCTCAACCTCTCTTGGAACATAACCAATTTGTTCCACCACAGCACTCACGTAATCGACAACCTCTTGGGTTTCTATGTCCATAATCGATGATTCTGGAGTTAACTCAGTCACTTTACCATAGCCCCACAATATACTAGACAGCCTGTGCATTAACCTCATCGATTTACCATCTTTGTAACATTTTTCTAACCCTTTCCACTTATCATGTTCAGTCGCTATTCCACCAGGTTCCCACATTCTATTATTCCAAGATGAAACGAGTTTCATCACCTTGTTTTGCTCATGTTCATCCTCTTTTTCGTCTTCTTCATAAAGAGGCTTGAGCTCCTCTAGATCCCAATTCACCACTTGCATCTGAGGATATAGAGACGTTTCAAACTGATGTGATTCTTGGTGTGACTTCGATTCTTTCTCTGGCCAGTCCCAAAAATCCAGAGTAGCCGGTAAACCACCTGGCTCCCATACATGACCAGTCTTATGTGAGAACAAGAGCTTATCATTTGATGAACTGATCAGCATTGTTGAATCCTCCTGATACTTCTCTGATAAGGAGAGATCAACGTGAGATCTAAATTTGGCAGAAATCGCTTGAGAGTGCTTGCCCTCCAAGTGTTCGGCGTTTTGCCCGAGAGGTGGATTCCTCTTTTCTTCAGCTACAGTTTTTGGATGATCGTCTTCCCGATTCAACTCAACAGAATCCTGCAAAACTGGGACAAACCCCAACGATTTCATAGATGAATCTGTCTCAACATGTGGTTCGACGAACTCATTATCAGCAGAAAGTTGATCATCTTCACAGTCTACCATGAAAATCTTTGATTTTCTGTGCTTTGACTGAAAGTGACCACGGGTATCAAGCTCATCACAAAACAAACACAACCCATTTTCCATTCTCGCATACACCTGCTCACATGAATACGTCCGATGAGTCTTGTTCGTGGTGATCGTGCCCGCCATTGTTTGTTTTTTTTTTTTTTTTTTTTATTAGTTGCGTCCGAAGCTCGTTGGCTCTGATACCAATGAAACAGTAAAACCTGAGTAACCGATAGATCCGATCCAGAAGCTCACCTAGAGCTCGGGGAACGGTAAACCTAAGCCTAGAAGAAGACCACGGAGGAAGAAGGGTCTTCTCGGAGGTCAAAGATCAATGGTGGATTGAAGATTTAGATGATGACAGAGTTTAGAGGAAGAAGATGATTTTGATATTCTGATTGATTCTCATATTTGGCCAAAGAGCCTTACATATAGTGATTAAAGTTTTATGAACCGGAATTACAAACTGTAATTAATATAACTACTAAACCAAGATAAACCAGAGGATATGGAATAATCCTGTAACACGATACGAATTAATATCTGTTCCACAAGGCATATTCTCTTACAGTAAAAGTCGAGACGGCTCTTACTCTTGGCTATCCACCGCCGTATATCGGGCGGCGACGATGGCAGCGTCTGCATTGGTATAGCGTTTGGCGTCTGGCGATTGGCGATTGGCGATTGGCGATTGGCGTATGGCGATAGGCGAAGGAAAATTAAGGGGTTTTCGCTGACTCGCTAAATGATGTGAAACGACGGCGTTTCTATTTTGGGGGTAACGGCCCCCTTCTTTCTGACGTGGCCGGCTTAGAGAGGCACATCAGCAACTCAGTTACCGTTGGAGTGTTTTAGGTCCTTTCTTTGGCAGAGTTTAAAGGTTAGGCCTTTTTATTTTAATATTAAAATCGCATCATTCTTTTACGGAAGATCAATTATTTAGCTGAATAATTCAACGGACTTACATTGCTAAACAGATCAACATGTACAAGGAATATATATATAACTAGGACTAAGTAAAAGATTTGCGACCAAAGTGGAAATTGTCTTTACTACTGATACAAGAATTAGTATTTTTTACTCTTTTTTATTCTTTAGTTTATTTCTTGTAATATATAGTTTTACGTGTGAGGACTGAGACCCTGTATAGTATTTATCTATCTATTAAAACGGTTGAAATATATCATGTCATCTTTTGTTTTTTTACTCATGTTCCCCTTCACATTGCACTTAAATAATAGAAACCAGCTATCGCAGACTCTAAATTACATTCTTGAGTATTAGGCACTTTGTCGTGGCTAAGGCATACAATATTTCTTCGTTAGTTGTGCGTAAAGCTTCGTTGAAGTTGATAATGCTCAGCACGCCACAAGTATGTCATGTGATATGAGTATTTTTCCACAGATTGACTTTGTAAATATATTTTCTTATTCAACTTAGTTTTTCAATTCCTTTTTGTCAAACAGCATTTTTAGTGCTTCTAAACATGGATATATTTGGGTAACAATCTAATTTTTAAGTTTCTAGTTGTTTTATTTTTGGCTCAAACCAATGGAAGAGAAGGTGTTCTTGGGTAAAAACCTGATTTGGGTGATATTATTGTTGGGACAGCTACATGGATGTAAAAGCTGTATTCAGATAGAAAGGAAAGCTTTGTTCGAGCTCAAGAAATACATAATTTCTTGGAGTATAGAAGAGGAATCCAACTCTGTTCTTCCTACTTGGACTAACGACACAAAGAGTCATTGCTACCGTTGGAAGGGTGTTGAGTGCAAACGTACAAGCGGACGGGTTATCGGGATTTCCATTGGTGAGATGATCTTTGAAGAGAGTTGTCTCCTAAATCTTTCTTTGCTGCATCCCTTTGAAGAGATTCGAAGTTTGAACTTATCCGGGGAAACGTTCAACTCTTTCAATGGCTTCTTTGATGATGTTGAAGGTATACCAGGCTCTTTCACAGTGCTCAGTTTACCCTTTTTGGTCTCTATTTGAAAGCATATATATCTTATTTCTTTGTTCTAGTTCTTGAAAGTTAGTACTGTTTAAAACTATGGTACTTATATTTTCGGCTGCATCAAAAGGCTACCTTGCATTTAGAGTAGACGAAAAAATACTATTGAAGTGATTAGAATCAGCAATCTTTTTTTTGTACACTTTGTTAACAAGATTCTCGTTTGTAGGCTATAAAAGCTTTAGGAAATTAGGAAACCTGGAGATTCTGGATCTCTCTCAAAATGCATTCAACATCAGCATATTTTCTTTCCTTAATGCTGCTACATCACTTACAACTCTTTTTCTTCGGCAAAACCATTTGGATGGCCCTTTCCCTGCTAAAGGTCTGTTTTCCACTTTGTAACAAGGTGTTTGCCTAGCAAACCCTAATTATTGATGATGTATCTTTGGTTAGGACGTTTGATTTTTGTATTGCAGTCTGTATAATTTTATATGTCCTAGCAATTCTTATCATTCTCATGTATTCTCATGGACTCCCTTTCAGAACTAAAAAACTTGACAAACTTGGAACTGCTGGATCTGAGTGGAAACCGGTATAACGGCTCCATGCCAGGTAGCATCTATGTCAATTGTCACTGTTTTTTTCTTCAGAGTAGAACTTTAACAAATTTAACTAGAAACTTCATTGACTCTTTACCTCTTGAGTATTGCCTATCCAGCACAACCTACTTCTTGATGATGTATATATTGTTTGACTTTTGTATTGCAGTCTCTGTGATTTTCCATGTATTAATTGCAGTTCTTATGCAGAAAATTAATTATCATCATTTCCATATATATATTGTTTGACTTTTGTATTGCAGTCTCTGTGATTTTTTTTTTCCCCAGAATTTCATTCATTCTTATGCAGAAAATTAATTATCAACTGAATTACTCAACGAGCTTTACGTTGCTAAAAAGATTAACATACAAGGAATATTTACGTAACTAAGGCTAAGTAATAGTTTAATCCGTCTTCTTATCTTTAGTTTAATTCTATTCTCCTAAATATAGTTTTGTTTGTCAAGAATCCCAAAGGTTGGAGGATTGACCCTGCCTAACATTCATCTCTCTCGCTTGAGCTTAAAAACTTGACAAGCTTGGAACTGTTGGACCTGATTAAAAACGAATTTAATGGCTCCATACCAGTACAGAGTAGTGTCAACGTTATTGTGACTGTCTATAGATTCTTACTATAGATGCAGTCTTTATGGTATCTTTCCCCAAGAGTTTTGCTATAGCTTATGTGACACCATAGTGCTGAGAATACTCATTCTCCTTGGAGCAGAGCTTTTATCCAGAAGACGAAAACTTTCTTATCCCAAATTACAGTGGTGAAGAGTGTAAACTGGTCTCTTGAGAGTATATAATCATTTGTTGTAACAATTCCGTTCTGATATACTTGTAATTTGTTCTTCAGCTTGGCGATCTATGTGGCTAAATATGAAACCCAGAAGATACGCTAGCTTGTCCTCTGTTAGAAGCTTATAAGCTTGCAAAATGATTTATAAATTATATACAGTATATAGTTTGGCTACCTACTTTATAAACCCTTGAATTATTACGTGGTATATAAGCTTGAGGGAAAAAAATTGCTTTTAAACTTGGCTTTAAACAAGCTACCAATTTGTGAAAAAAACACGTTTACTATGTAACAAAACCTTACCAACCGTATCTCGTAGAACCCATGCAACTCCTCCCTACTTCTTCTGTTTGGAGAAGGAGAATCCGATGTTGCATTTTAACCAGTTCATTGGAGAAAATGTACCTTTTTCTTATGGCTTTGCTTCTCGTTTAATTTAGGCGTTTTGGGTTATTGTAAGATTCTATAACATTCGATAAAAATCTAGATGACCAAAAAAAAAAAAAAAACTTGAGGGAAAAAATATATATTCCAATATTTCCATATTATCATCCTTTCACTCTATTGCTAAGCAATTTCCTGTGACTTAAAAGCATTTTGGTCGAAGTAAAAGATGCTGACCGCACAATTTCTACGGAGACCTTGACTTAAAAATGCCACACGAATCTCTAAGCTTATCATACGATTCAAAGTAAACGATAGACGACAGTGATCACTCATGCTCCGACTGGGACCTGAATTGACTTTGTAAGTGTGCAATTATTTCCTTGAATTTGGTGTATTCCTCTGGAAATTTAAAGAATCCTTGTAAATTTGGACAAGTCATTTTGGATTATCTTTCATTTGCTTTTATTTTTCGTTTTATTTGCAATGGAAGGGAAGGTGTTCTGGGGAAAATACTTGATATGTGTGATGTTACTGTTGGGGCAGCTACATGGATACCAAAGCTGTGTTGAGAAAGAAAGGAATGCTTTGCTGCAGCTCAAGAAATACTTAGTCTCAATTACTCGAGAAGTTTTTGTAGACGATGTTCTCCCTACTTGGACTAATGACACAAAGAGCAATTGCTGCGGGTGGGATGGCCTTAGGTGCAATCTTACAAGCGGACGGGTGACCGAGATTGCCTTTGACTTGAACTCCAAAGACAATTCTCTCTTTAATCTTTCGTTGCTACATCCTTTTGAAGATGTTCGAAGTCTGAACTTCTCCGGGTCCTTTCTCAGGGGCTTGTTTGATGACGTTGAAGGTATACCAGGCTTTCCCTAGTAGTTAGCTTTTAATATTCTGTTTTTCATTGGAACTTTCATGTTTTCTCTCCTTTAGGGATCTACTTCTCTGAAGAACCTATATGGACTAGATCTTTGCTCATTGTTTCTAATTCTTGAAAGTTAATTATATATTGTTTCTCGTTGCAGGTTATAAAAGCTTGAGGAGATTAAGAAACCTGGAGATTCTGGATCTCTCCTGGAATAATTTCAACAACAGCATCTTTCCCTTACTTAACGCTGCTACATCACTCACAACTCTGTTTCTTAGGGGCAACAACATGGTTGACCCTTTTCCTGTTAAAGGTATGTTTTACCATTTGTATATATATAGCATGTCCTAATTCTTTTAGGGACGATGTATCATTCTTATATTTGTTGGACTCCATTTCAGAACTCAAAGATTTGACAAACTTGGAACTGCTGGACCTGAGTGAAAACAGTTATAACGGCTCCATACCAGTACGAGGTAGTTCATAAATGCTTGCCTTTCTTTTCAAGGGCTATGCTTTCTTACAACATTTGTTGGATTGGTTTGCCTCGTCCTTGAGATGAACATATCCATAATTTGTTATCTTTGTCTGTGGCAGAGATAACTTCGCTCAGGAAGCTGAAAGCTCTGGATCTAAGTGATAATGAATTTTCGGGTTCAATGGATTTGCAAGGCAAGTTTGCTCATATACAATTTCACTTTTTCATATTAAAACAAGAAACAAAAACAAAAAACAAAGGTGAATTCACGATAATCAAAGTGACTAAACTTTTTGCATCTGATTACCGTAGGGATATGCAAATTGAAGAATATGCAAGAGCTCGATCTCAGTCACAACAAACTTGTAGGTCAGTTTCCCTTATGTTTAACTAGCTTGACTGGACTTCGAGTTCTTGATCTCTCATCAAACCAGTTGACTGGGGAGATCCCATCTGCTCTCGGTAACCTTGAATCCCTTGAGTACTTGTCGTTGTTAGATAACGACTTCGATGGCTTCTTCTTACTTGATTGGCTCGCCAAACTCTCAGAGCTTAAAGTGTTGAAACTTGGCTCAAAATCCAACTCTTTTCAAGTAGATTCTAAGAGTTCTTGGAAACCAAAATTTCGGTTGAATGCTATTGTCCTACGATCTTGCAACTTGGAAATAGTTCCTCGTTTTCTCCTACAGCAGAAAGGTTTGAATTATGTTGATCTCTCCGACAATAAAATTTCTGAAAACTTTCCTTTTTGGCTATTGGCGAACAATACAGAGCTCGAAGTTTTGCTTCTGAAGAATAATATTCTTACGAGCTTTCAGCTACCGGAATCTGCTCATGATCTACGTTCCCTTGACGTGTCAGTCAATGAATTCAATCATATGTTTCCTGAGAACATTGGGTTGATACTTCCACATTTACGGTATATGAATATATCGAAGAACGGCTTTCAAGGAAATCTGCCATCTTCTCTGGGTAACATGAGTAGGATTGACACTCTGGATGTATCTCACAACAGTTTCCAGGGAAAGCTACCAAGAAGCTTAGTAAAGGGTTGTTATAACTTGGCTTACTTGAAGTTGTCACATAACAAACTAAGTGGAGAGGTTTTTCCAGAATCAGCAGAGTTATATGATTTACGTTGGCTGTATATGGATAACAATCAGTTTACAGGAAATATTGGACAAGGTTTGCAGAACTTGACATTTTTGCATATCCTTGATATATCGAATAACAATCTCACGGGTGTTATTCCAAGCTGGGTTGGCGAACTTCCAAGGTTATATGCAATACTGCTTTCAAACAACTCGTTGGAAGGTGAAATACCTACGTCGTTGTTCAACAAAACTTTTCTTCTGCTATTGGACCTCTCTGCAAACAGTTTATCTGGGGGATTACCTCCACACGTCGATTCTACATTGCCGGTAATATTGCTCCTGCAAGACAATCATCTATCAGGAGATATTCCAGACACATTGCTGGCAAATGTCAGCATACTTGATCTGAGAAACAACAGATTGTCTGGGAATATACCGGAGTTCATCAACACCCAAAGCATCAGTGTTCTTCTTCTCCGAGGGAATAATTTAACAGGTCATGTTCCTCGTCAGTTGTGTGGCCTAAGAAACATCCAACTTCTGGATCTTGCCAACAACAGATTGAATGGATCCATACCTTCATGTCTCAGCAATACATCATTTGGTTTGGGGAAAGAGGATAATGCATTTCACGTTTCTAATCTCGATCTAGGTATAGAGCGTGTTTATGATGATCCCGATAGATATTTCAAACCTCTTCTTATTGAGCTAGATCCGCTTTATTGGCAAATCGCGGTAGCCACCCAGACGAAAGTTGAATTTGCAACAAAACACCGATATGATGCCTACATGGTGGGTGGAATTCTCAAATATCTGTTTGGGCTAGATCTCTCTGAAAATGAGCTAAGCGGTGAGATTCCAATAGAGCTTGGAGGTCTTCTGGAGATACAAGCTTTCAATCTTTCTCACAACAACTTATCAGGCGTGATACCAGATAGCTTTTCAGGTCTGAAGAATGTGGAAAGCCTTGATCTTTCCTTCAACAGATTACAAGGCCGGATCCCATCAAGACTAGCAGATCTGAGCAGCCTAGCTGTGTTCAATGTCTCATACAACAACTTATCAGGAGTCACTCCCCAGGGAAGACAGTTTAACACCTTCGATATGCAAAGCTACTTAGGTAACCCTCTTCTCTGTGGAAAATCAACCAACACAACCTGCGACAGTAATATCATTCACGCACCAGATAATGTAGTGAAGGACGAAGAAAGCACAATCGACATGGTTTCTTTCTACTGGAGTTTTGCAGCAGCCTACGTTACAATACTTCTTGGAATATTTGCATCTCTCTCTTTTGATTCTCCTTGGAGTAGGTTTTGGTTCTACAAGGTTGATGTTTTCATCCACAAGGCGAGGAATTTGTTGTGGTAAACTACTACTGTTAGTGTGAATTTCATTAATGTGCCCCATCTGTTGCTATTCTTCTCAAAACCTCTTGCTTTGTTTTACAAAACCAGAACATAACATGTTTGGTTCCTCTGTACTGTCTTTGAATAAATGTAATGCCTCAAACATTCCTAGAGCTTGTTTTGAGGTTGATTCAATAAATAATATATTATAATTATGAAGAACAAGAACTTCCATGAAAAAAAAAAAAAAAAACTCATAAGTAGGAAAAAAAATACAGAGACTTTTCCGTTAGTTCTCTTGCTTCTATACCGCTTTATAGTTTTATTTCAGGTAACCATCTCAAGAACTTCAGTCACAATATATGATTATGAATCAGAAGAGCAAAAGAAAGACCAGAGAGAAACACTTAACACAGTTAAAGAGTTAGAGTACGAAGAGTAATTACTAGTGTATATATCTAGTCTTTCTTCAACAGCCTTAGCTACTGGTCCGTGAAAAGCGTTCTTCGCCTTCCTGACTTTGCTTGCAGACGGCCAGTCTCCGCATGTACGATCTCATTCACCAGATCCTTGAAGATAAGCCTCTCCACATCCAGCACCAATCCTGAGATTTCTCCATTGAAGTCCACCCAATTCCCAGACCGAACCATTACATCTTCTGCAAGTATACTTTTCAAGAAGTCGTCTTCTTCCTCCAACAAGAAGTTTTCTGATCTCTTTGTGGCTTGCTTTTGCAGTGTTTCTATCTCTGAACACAGTTCTTTCAGTAGCTGTTGCGCACTCATGGCTTTCTTAGTCATCTTAGTTGATGACTTCATCAATGGATTCATCGTGGCTTCAACCGAAGCTAGTTTCTCCACAAGAATTTCATTAACGGTGGTGTCAAACACAAGTTTGCGGTTGAGCTTCTCCTTGTTCAAAACCTTGCTTTCTTCTTTGTGTAACAGATGCGTAGTGCTGCTTCCCTTTGTCTTGAATGGTTTTTACCTGCAACAAGACTTGTCATACAAAAAACGTCAGTGCATATTTCAAATCTCTGCTCATGCTTGATCCTTTTAGTATGAACTACAAGGCAAGTACTCAGAAAAAAATTTAGTTTGCAACGAAACACAGATACGATGCCTACATGGGTGGAAACCTCAAATTATTGTATGGATTGGATCTCTCGAAAAATGAGCTGAGCGGTGAGATTCCAGTTAAGTTTGGACATCTTCTGGAACTAAGAGCTTTCAACCTCTCTCACAACAAGTTATCAGGAGTGATACCAGAAACCTTTTAAGGTATGAAGAATGTGGAAAGGCTTGATCTTTCTTTCAACAGATTACATGGCCGGATTCCAACACAATTAACAGAGCGAGCAGCCTCTCGGTCATCAAGGTCTCGTACAACAACTTATCAGGAGTCATTCCACAGGGAAAACAGTTTAACACCTTCGATACACAAAGCTTCGAAGGTAATCAACTTCTCTGTGGACAACCAACAAGCAGAAGCTGCAACATTTATGCTACCTTTCAAGAGCCAGATGATGAAGTGGAAGCTGATGAATCCGCAATGGACATGGAATCTCTCTACTGGAGTTTCGCTGCAGCGTATGTGACAATACTTGTTGGAATACTCGCATTGCTCTCATTAGATTCTCCTTGGAGAAGATTGTGGTTCTACATCGTTGATGCTTTTATCTACAAGTTGAGGGATATGTGTTCGGTGTGGTAAAACTACTGTTAGTGTCAAGTCCATTAATGTGCTACTTTCGTTCATGTCCTCATTTGTTGATGTTTGTCATCATATCCTCCTCCTCTGTTACTCATAACCAGAACAAGACATTTGTTATGTTCCTATGTGTTGTCTGTCTTTAATTAAATGTAATGTCTCAAAGGCTCAAGCATATCTTAGAGCTTTGTATGCCTTAATTTTCAGCTTTGTATGATTCTTATATTCGTTGGACTTCCTTTCAGAACTTGGAGATTTAAAAAAATTGGAACTGCTTGACCTGAGTAGTAACAGATTTAACGGCTGCTATGGAGGATTAGTGTCTCGTCAAAATGGCGTCACTGAAACGGCGGCGTTCTCTCATTCTGGCTTTTACATCCTTTTTTTTTTTTTTTTTTTTTTTTTTTTCATTCTTTATTCCGCAAACCTTTAAAAGGCGACTTTTCAAAAAATTACAAGGAGAATTCCCACGCGGAATAAAGAACCTTACATACCCAAGGAATAAAAAACAAGACTTGAAACTCGCATGAAACAAGAACATAGCATGATGACCAGGCGAAAGAAACATAGATAAGATTGAGATGGGAGTTAAGACTGAAAAAATCTGAACCACGTTTGAAGAAACGATTCCGAAGATGACGAAGTACCCTGAGGGAGAATCCGGGGATAGGAGATAGCTTGTCTATCAAGACCAGCTAGCTTGGCTCTAAGCAACAACTGGAGGTCTTTAACGAGGGTACCAGTGGCTTTGGAGACAGCATTATGAAGTCTACTGTTGCGTTCCTTCCAAATAAGATAAACCGCTGCTTGAAAAACCAGAGAGGAAATGTTCTTCAACTTCCGAAGCTGAAAAGGAGATCTAACCCAAGCGACAATACTATCAAGAGAGTAATGAGGGGTGAAACCATAATGGGAAAAAATGGAGTTCCAAAACTCTTTGGAAAAAGGGCAATTGAAGAAAAGGTGCTCTCTAGATTCAGCAGCAGAACCACACAACAAACATTCCGGAGGAACCAACAGTCCCCAACTCCGCAATCGATCTCGCGTTGGAAGCCTATTGCGAAGAATAACCCAAAGTAAGAAAGAATGCTTAGGTATTCTTACCTTAGGCCAAACCGACTTAAACCAAGAAACCGTCGGTGGGGAAGGGTGCAGAAACTTCCACGTTTTCGAAGTAGAAAATATCCCTGGAGGGCTGTCAAGAGAATTGCGCCACAAGAAGAAGTCAGGTTCCAGGGACAGCTCACTGGGAAGATCGGGAGGAAGGCAGGCTCTAAGCAGAGAAAGAATAGGATGACGCCTGCCTGAGATGTTCCAGACACCAAAACGACAAGCTTCAACAACCGTAGACATTAAAGGAAGACCCGTAACACGAGGTCCATTATCACCTGTAAGAGCAGTAAGAGGACCCAAGCTAGTCCAATCATCATGCCAAAATAAAGCCGTGGAACCGGAACGAACATGACATGCTAGAAAAGGTCGAGCTATAATGCGAAGCTTCATGAGCCGTTTCCAAATCCAACTGCCCGATCTCTGAAAGTCAGTGGTCCAAAACAACCTCCCTCTAATAATATTCTGCTTAGTCCACGCAACCCATAACGAACCCGTAGAAGCAAACAAGAGCCAAATGAGTTTCAAACCGAAAACCTGATTAGAATCCTGGATATTTCTCAAACCCAGACCGCCTGATTCCTTAGGAGAACAGACCGAACTCCAAGCAACCTTGGCACTACGCGCAGAGTTAGGAGCTCCACTCCAAAGAAAGGCGCTGCAAATCTTATCAAGAGTATCCAAGCAACTCTTGGGAAGAGGAAACACCGAAGCCCAGAAATTGATAATGCTATGTAGAACAGATTTAACCAACTCCAATCTTCCAGCAAAAGATAATTGCCTCACAGTCCAAGAGGAAATGCGGGAGAGGATTTTATCAATCAAAGGCTGATAATCCTGAGGCCTCAACTTGTGAGGCATCAACGGTAATCCGAGGTATCTGACCGGCAATGCACCTTGAACAAGTCCGAAACGAGAAGCAAGAGACAGAGAGAGTGCCTGATTATTTCCGTCAAGGAATAGACATGACTTGGTAAGATTTAGGGCCAATCCAGACGTTCTCTGAAAAGAAGATAAAATATCCAGAATTCCAACAGGAGAAGATTCAGCCCCATCAAAAAATATAAGCACATCGTCAGCAAAGCTAAGATGAGTAACAAGAGGGTCGCGGCACATCGGATGAGGAGCAAAGAGATTTTCTCTAACAGCTTTATCGAGAAGCTTGGAGAGAATATCCATGACTAAGACGAATAAAGATGAGGAAATAGGGTCACCTTGACGGAGCCCTTTCCTGCCGGGAAAGAAGCCAACAAGCTCACCGTTCACCGCGATGGAATAATGAGGAGATGAAACACAGGCTTTAATCCAAGAGATAAATCGAGGAGGGAGCTGAAAGGCGATGAGAATATTCGAAATGAAGCTCCAATCCACATTATCGTAAGCTTTGGATATGTCAATCTGCAAACACCCTCTAGTTGTATTTCCATCCTTATGGAAGTCAGAAACCAACTCAGAAGCCAAAAGAACATTCTCACAGAGGAGCCGCCCTTTAACAAAACCAACTTGGTTCCTCTGAACTGCAAGGGGAGTAAAAAGCTTCAAGCGATCAGCGAGAATACGAGATATGACCTTGTAGACCGTGTTACAAAGCGAGATAGGTCTGTACTCGGATAACCGCTCAGCTCCAGTAAATTTTGGAATTAGAGAGATAACTGTAGCGTTAACTTGACAGATCAAAGAAGAAGTGATGAAAAAGTCTTGAACTGCGCGGGTTAGATCTCCCCCAACTAAGTCCCAAGAAGAAGTGAAAAATTCCACCGAAAACCCATCAGGCCCGGGAGCCTTGTTCCTTGGCAAGGAAAAAACCGCATTCTTGATATCCTCCGACGAGGGCATTCTGTCTAGCTGAGGATACAAGTGGTCGTCACACCTGAAAGAATGTAAGTCTTGAATTTGAGGAACAGAGAGTGGTTGAACCTCTGGATTAGGAGATTCAAGCAAAGCTGAATAAAAATCCAGAACGTGATTCTTAAGCATTTGCGGATCAGAAATCTTGACACCATCAGAATTCCTTAGGTAATGAATGGAGTTTCGAAGGAGGTTAGCTTTAACAGACTTATGAAACACACGAGTGTTAGCATCTCCTTCAGATAGCCACTTAATTCGTGACTTTTGCCTGAAAAAATTTTCCTCCGCCGCTGCTAGAAAGAGCCAAGAATCCCTCAATCGACGTTCCTCAACAAACAAGTCCTGAGTTGGAGACCGAAGAAGATCACGCTGAACAGATTCCAACAGCTCGAAAGCCTCTTTAGTCCTCATCTGAATATTGCTAAAGCTCAAACGATTCAACTCCTTACAGCACTGTTTAGCGGCTCTGAGCTTCTGATAAAGACTAAACATATGACTCGCAGGAGTAGAGAACCCGTTCCAAGCCTCCTCCAACACTCTACCATAATCTGGGTGAGAGGTGAAGAAGGGGAAGAAAGTGAACCGTGATTTTCTTCTGGATCCTTCGTTTGATAATGATACCAAACAAGGAGAATGATCGGAACTACCAGGAGCGTCAAACAACGCAAGAGAATCAGGGTAAGAACCTTGCCAAGCTTCATTAATAACCACACGATCAAGTTTTCGAGACTTAGGATTATGAGGACATTTATTACTCCAGGTAAAGAAGCAGCCCCGCATAGCCATATCAAAGAGAGAACTAGATGATAAACACTCCTGGAACTCTGCAATACCTTGAACCGGCAAGACACTAGGAGATAGAGAATATGCTTCCGCCATAGATAAGACTTGGTTAAAGTCACCTAATAAGAGCCACGGAGAATGGTTTAGCAGAGGAGAAGACGCTAATTCCTTGATCAAAATCCATAGAGGGATGCGATCCTCTCTTCTGTTAGGAGCATAGATAAAAGCCACAGAGAAAGACTGGTTGGAGGCAGGATTTAGAACACCACAGAGCATAAGATTAGGGGATTTCAGAAAAGTAATAACAGAGAGAAGGGGATTCCATAGAACAACAATACGCCCGTTCTCTGCATCCTCAGAATGATTAGAGTCAAAACGCCACCCTGGGAAGTGCCTGGTCATCAAATCATCAATGTTTGCTTGTTTCACGCGAGTTTCCAAAAAACCACCGATCATAGGTTGGTTAGCGATGAGCCACCGCTTTACAGCTAAAAGTCTTGAATTGCCATTAAGGCCTCTTACGTTCCAACAAAAACACTTCATATAGAAGTCAAAAAAGGGGGAGTGCATCACACTCAGAGGGCCAAAATGTGAGCAGATCGCTTGCGCGAGTGCCCACTTAAAGAAGGACCAGGAACAGACGAAGCTGATCTGGAAGAAGCCAAAGAAACCGGACGATCGATATTAGAACCAGGGGAAGAGGAGGAGAGCAGCAGAGACTTCTGACGAAGGTTTTTCCTTGCTTTCCTTCTAGCAGCAGCTGTAATCAACGGAGGGGCAACCACTTCCAGATTAGCAATTCTCTTCCGGATAATAGCTTGGGCTGATTGAATGAGCTCCTCTTCCGCAGCGAACTGAGAGTTGGTAACCGAAGCAGCAGGAGGACGCTCTTCAGTATTAGCCGAGGAGAGACGAGGAACTGAGGAGCGACGAACCACCTTAGTCCATACCCCAGAGATATTAGCATCAGAGCCGCTATGATTTTCAAAAGAAGCGGGGACAGCCCGAGGAGAAGATGGTAAACTCTTGGAAATTCGAATCTTATGAGGAGACGAAGGACGACTAGCAAAGGAACCCTGACAAACTTGCACATCAGCGACTGAAGAGGAAGACCCTTCAGGGGAGGTAGCCGGAGAAAAATCATTTGAAGGAGATTGATTTGAGTTATTCGGGCAAACGGCAGCTTTAACAACAGGAACTGGGCATCGCATCTGGAAGTGACCAAATTCACCACAAGCAGCACATTTGGGAGGGAGTTGAAGGAATTCCACTGAGACAAGAACAGTATTCTGCATCTTATCAGAAACACGCACAAACGGAGGAGGAGTTTTAGCAAGTTCAACCACGATCTTAAGCTTAACAACTCCATTTGAATATGGTCGAATATTCGGAAACTCTGAATGAACTGGGAAGCCAACTCCAGAAGCGATGGTGCTAAAACCTTGAGAAGACCATAATTCCTGAGGAACATTGCGAAAGAGAACCCACACCGGAGCAAAATCCAGCTTCGAAGAGCCCAAAGTAGCAGAGGAAGACCATTCGGACAACGAAAAAGAACAGTTACGGGAGTGCCAAAAGCCGATATCGAGAGCCCATTTCCGCGTGGCCTCACACGGAATGAGAATGAGAAAAATACCAGGGGAGTGATACTTAATAGAGATTCTGCCCTGTTTACCCCAGATTGGGTTCAGATCCGAGAAGATCTTAGCAATGGAGGGAGGAGAACCATGAAATTGAGCAACAAGATGATTTTTCCAAAGCTGAGATGATTTAAGAATAACTGAATCTGGAGCTTTCATCTGGGGAATTCCATCTTCAGAAACAACTGGAGAGCCGACCTTAGAGAGAGTCAAAAAAGTCGATTTGAATTTGGAAGCCCAAGAAGGAAGAGAGTCCTTTGACGAAGCAAGAGGTGGAATATTGGGAGATGAGAGCCTTGGAGAAAGAGGGGCAGAGCAAGAAGGAAGAACCGACAGATCCGCCGCCGGAGCCGAAGGACGATCCAAGGGAAGGGGATCAGGGGAAAGAGGACCGGAAGAGCCAACGGGAGAGGAGGAAGGTGGATCCGGCCAAGGAAGGAGGAAAAGCAGGTCTTGAGGCACCGATGCGACCGGATCTGGAGGTTTAGAAGCCATACAGAGAGAAGATAAGGGAGGAGAGGTTTCTCGGCGGTTAGCGTGAGACGTAACCGACGGCGGCGTTAGGAACGAACCCTAATCACCTAAGCGCCGGAGAAGGCGAGAGCTTTTTTAGTGTATTATCAATTTTTTTTTTGTTTGTTTCAGACGAAATCAATCAGCAAGACCGTTGGGGTTAGAAATTCATTCATTGAATAATTTCGTTGTATTAACTTTTAAGCGTAGCCAGTATGGAGGTAATTTCAAAACAAATTCTTGTCTAGCAACCTGTTTTTACTTTAATTTGCCTCCATACTTACCTTATCTTGAATTTGTACAGTTACGAGTGTTTTCTACAAAGACCTTGACTTGTCTTTACCATACTATTCAAAGTAAACGATAGCGATCACTCACTTAACGCATGTCACATGACTTTTAGGTGTGTTTTTTTCATTAACAGAGACTTGGACTTTTTCTAAATATACAGAATCATTTCTTGTTGAATTTGCATTGAACTTCACAATCCCACGTTCGTTTTTGGAGTTTGCTTTTCTATTATTGTGTTATTTGTAATGGAGCGGAAGTTTTTCTTGGGCCAATATTTGATATGTGTGATATTACTGTTGGGGCAGCTACATGGATACAAAAGCTGTATTCAGAAAGAAAAGTTGGCTTTGTTGGAGCTCAAGAAATACATAATCTCACAAAGTAGGCTACCCGATTTCGTTCTCCCTACTTGGACTAATGACAGAAGGAGCGATTGTTGCCGATGGGAGGGCCTTAAGTGCAACCGCACAAGCGGACGGGTGACTGAGATTGTGCTTAGTGATTTGTTCCTCAAAGAGAGCTCTCTCTTCAATCTTTCTTTGCTGCATCCCTTTGAAGAGGTTCGAAGTCTGAACTTTTCAACGCTAGTGGGAGGAAGTTGCTTCTTCGATGATGTTGAAGGTATTTACCAGGTTTTCCTTTGCATTGGAAGTTCTTATGTTTCCTGTGTTTAGGGTTCTACTTCTTTAACGAACCTTTATGGACTAAATCATACTTGATTGTTTCAAATTTTCATGCAAGTCACTTGCTCATGTCTGTGTGCACCATGTTGCGTGTTGCAATCACATCAGACGGTGACTTGCATCCCTTCACATGAAAGTCATAATAATTGATTGAGATATGTTATCAGTATTTATATGCTTAGCAAGATTCTCATTTGCAGGGTATAAAAGCCTAGGGAAGTTAAGTAGCCTCAAGATTCTGGATCTCTCAAGAAATAAATTCAACAACAGCATATTTCCCTTTCTTAATGCCGCTACATCACTTACAACTCTTTTTCTTCGGGAAAACAACTTGGATGGCCCTTTTCCTGCTAAAGGTATGTTTTTTTTTTTTCCATTTGTAATTGTGTGGAAACACAGGATGGCCTCATTATTGATGATGTCTTTGTACGTTAGTTCGATCCAATAATTATAATTATTGTTATAACTTCAAGTCCTATATTTGTTGGATTTGCTTTCAGAACTTAAAGATTTGACAAACTTGGAACTGTTGGACCTGAGTAGTAACAGATTTAATGGCTCCATACCAGTACAAGGTAGCTCAGAAATTTTTAGCTGATTCAATGGCTGCATAACCCTTTGTTTTTAATTGGCTCGTGCAATCTTTGAAACCATGATGTTCGTAGGTAAAGGTGCTTATCTTTGTGTTGGCTTTGTCTTGTGGCAGAGTTATCTTCCCTGAGGAAGCTGAAAGCTCTGGATCTAAGTGGTAATGAGTTTTCTGCATCAATGGGATTGCAAGGCAAGTCAAAACATATCTTTAGCTACTCCGTTAAAACTGGTGGTGAATTAACGTTTATTCATGTGTATAAATTTTTTGCATTTGATTATCGTAGGGATTTGCGAAATGAAGAATATGCTAGATCTTGATCTCAGTCGAAACAAACTAGTAGGTCAGTTTCCCTTATGCTTAACTAGCTTGAGTGGACTTAGAGTTCTTGATCTCTCATCAAACCAATTGACTGGGAATGTGCCACCTGCTCTCGGTAACCTTGAATCCCTCAAGTACTTATCGTTGATTGATAACAACTTCGAAGGCATCTTCTCACTTGGTTCGCTTGCCAACCTCTCAGAGCTTGGGGTTTTCAAACTTGGTTCAAAATCCAAATCACTTCAAGTAGAGTCTGAAAGTTCTTGGAAGCCAAAATTTCATTTGAGTGTTATTGAACTACCATCTTGCAACTTGGTAAAGGTTCCTCATTTTCTCGTATACCAGAAGGATTTGCGTCGCATTGATCTCTCCCACAATAATGTTTCTGGAAATTTTCCTTCTTGGCTATTGGCAAACAATACGCAACTCAAAGTTTTGTTTCTACAAAATAATTCGTTTACGAGCTTTCAGCTACCGAAATCTGCTCATAAGCTACTTATCCTAGATGTGTCAGCTAATGAATTCAGTCATCTGCTTCCTGAGAACATTGGGTGGATACTTCCTCATTTACGGTATATGAATATCTCCAAGAACGGGTTCCAAGGAAATATGCCATCTTCTTTGGGTAATATGGAGAGGATTCAATATCTGGATATATCTCACAACAACTTCCAAGGGAAGCTACCAAGAAGTTTTGTAATGGGTTGTTATTCCATGGTATCTTTGACGCTGTCACATAACAACCTAAGTGGAGAGATTTTCCCGGAATCAGTCAACTTTACTGATATATCGGAGCTGTCTATGGATAACAATCAGTTTACAGGAAAGATTGGAAAAGGTTTGCGTAGCTTGAGATACTTGGAATTGCTTGACATTTCGAACAACAATCTCACGGGTGTTATTCCAAGCTGGATTGGCGAGCTTAAATCCTTAGTTGTAGTACTTGTTTCAAACAACTCGTTGGAAGGTGAGATACCTGTTTCGTTGTTCAACAGAAGATTTCTTCAGCTACTGGATCTCTCTGCAAACAATTTATCTGGGGGCATACCTCCACACGTCAATTCTAGGTATCCCGTAGCGTTATTCCTGCAAGACAATAAGTTATCAGGGGTCGTTCCAGACACATTGCTAACGAATGTCACTGTACTTGATCTGAGAAATAACAGATTGTCTGGGAATATTCCCGAGTTCACCAACAACCGAAACACCCATACTCTTCTTCTCCCAGGGAATAATCTAACAGGCAGCATTCCCCACCAGTTGTGTGGCCTAAGAAACATCCAACTTCTTGATCTTTCAAACAACAGATTGAATGGATCCATACCTTCATGTCTCAGCAATACATCATTTCTTCTTGGGAAAGAAGAGGATATAATTTATGATTATGATTACGGCCGTATTAACCAGCTTGATCTTGCGGGTGGTTTCCAAGATCCGTTCAAATTTCTTATTGTGCTAGATCCGTTTAGTATGGTATACGGGCCAATCATCCAGCTTAAGATAGAGTTTGCAACTAAACACCGATACGATGCCTACGTGGGTGGAGTTCTCGTATTATTGTTTGGAATGGATCTCTCAGAAAATGAGCTGAGTGGTGATATCCCTGTAGAGCTTGGAGGTCTTCTGGAGATACAAGCTCTCAATCTTTCTCACAACAACTTATCAGGCGTGATACCAGATAGCTTTTCAGGTCTGAAGAATGTGGAAAGTCTTGATCTTTCCTTCAACAAATTACAAGGCCGGATTCCACCAAGACTAGCAGATCTGAGCAGCCTAGGTGTGTTCAATGTTTCATACAACAACTTATCAGGAGCCATTCCCCTGGGAAGACATTTTAGCACCTTTGATACACAAAGCTTCCTCGGTAATCCTCTTCTCTGTGGGCAACCAACCGACATAAGCTGCAACGGTAACACCATTCAAGCACCAGATAATGTAGCCAGAGATGAAGAAAGCACAATCGACATGGTTTCTTTCTACTGGAGTTTTGCTGCAGCCTATGTTACAGTACTTCTTGGAGTACTTGCATCTCTCTCTTTTGATTCTCCATGGAGCAGATTTTGGTTCTACACGGTTGATGCTTTCATCCACAAGGCGAGGAATTTGTTGTGGTAAACCATTATTGGTGACAAATTCTTATATTGTCCCCATCTGTTTCTATTCTTCACAAGACCTCCTGCTTTGTGTAGCCAACCAGAACATTACTTGTGTTTGGTTCCTATGTACTGTCTTTGTCATTGTCTATGAATAAATGTATTGTCTCAAACATTTCTTTGTTCCTGAGTAGCTTATTGGTTGGTTTACTAAAAAATCCTCAGAAATCAGGAACTTGCAGGGAACAATTTTAAGGTAGAAAAGAGTGCAGACCCAAGAATGAAATAAATACAGAGAATTTTCCATTATACCGCTTTACTGATTTTCTTCAGGTAACCGTCTCAAGAACTTCAGATATTACAATAACATACCATATGGATACTAATTCATTATCCTGTTGTAGAATACAAATGAGTCAAATGAGCATATGAATCAGCAGAGAAATAGAAAGACCAGAGAGAAACATAGAACATAGCTAAAAGAGTTAGAGAAAGAGGATGTGAAACGATAGCGTTTTGCGTTATTCCCTTGTTTCTGACGTCGCCAACTGAGAAAGCCACGTCAGCAACTCATTTGGCAGAGAATTTCATGGTTAGATTTTTTATTTTTATTTTACCAGAATCTCATTCATTCTTATGCAGAAAATTAATTATCAGCTGAATTACTCAACAAGCTTTACGTTGCTAAAAGATTAACATACCTGATACAAGGAATATATATACGTAACTAAGACTAAGTAAAAGATTCGAGGGGGCAATTCAGGGCTATTACAAAGAGTATAGTTTTGTTCTTCCAGAATCCCAAAGATTTGGGGATTAACCCTGCCTAACATTCATCTCTCTCGCTTGACCGGATTTTTTGAAAATATTAAATCATTGTCACTCTTTTTAACTTTTGTTCCCCTTCACATTGTACTTGAAATACAGCAATTGGCTATTGCACACTGTAAATAGTACTCTTGAGGATGAGGAAATTGTAGTTGGCTAATGTATACAATTTTTATTTGTTAGTTGTGATAAAGCTTCGTAAGAGTTGATAATGCGAAGCACGCCACAGGCACAAGTATGTTATATGATATGAATGCTTCTCCACAGAAGATATTGTATTTTCTTATGCACCATAATTGGTGTTTTCCAATTCCTCTATGTTTAATACTTGTAAACATAAATTCTTTGTTTTTCCTTTTTAATCTCTGATTATAATTCTCTTGGCTCAAACCAATAGAAGGGAAGCTATTCTTGTCTGAAAACTTGATATGGGCGATGATACTATATATCACAAATAACATCAAAAACTCATTCTTCACATTTTATTCCTAAGTTCACACAGTTCAACATTTACACGTAAAAAATATGATAACTGAAGTGATCAGTGTAGGCTATGTTATTTTGTATACATTGTTTAATAATTTTTTTTTTCTTTTTTGCAGGTTATAAAAGCCTGAAGAGATTAAGGAACCTGAAGATTATGGATTTTTCTTCAAGTGAATGCAACAACAGCATCTTTCCCCTTATCATCCTTAGCTTTATTGCTTAGTACCCAGCAAATTTTCTGTGACGTAATGCATTGGTCGAAGTAACAGATGCTGACCGCACAATTTCTACGGAGACTTTGACTTTATATGCCAAACGAATCTCTAAGCTTATCATAACGACTGAAAGTAAACGCTAAACGACAGTGATCACTCACGCTCCAACTGGGACCTGAATTGACTTTGTAAGTGTGCAATTATTTCCTCGAATTTGGTGTATTCCTTTGGAAAAATTTGAAGAAATCTTGTAAATTGTGGAGGTACTTGCATTGAGCGGACAAGTCACTTTGGATTATCTTTCATTTGCTTTTATTTTTCGGTTTGATTTGCAATGGAAGGGAAGGTGTTCTTGAGAAAATACTTGATATGTGTGATGTTATTGTTGGGGCAGCTATATGGATACAAAAGCTGTGTTGAGAAAGAAAGGAATGCTTTGTTGGAGCTCAAGAAATACATAATGTCAATTAGTAAAGAGGAGGAGCCCGACTATGTTCTACCTACTTGGACTTATGACACAAAGAGTGATTGCTGCGAGTGGGATGGCGTTACGTGCAACCAAACAAGCCAACATGTGACCGAGATTGCCTTTGGTACACTGAACCTCAAACAGAGTTCTCCTCTTAATCTTTCTTTGTTGCATCCCTTTGAAGAAGTCCGAAGTCTGAACTTATCCAAGTCCAGATTCAGTTATTTATACCCGATCGAAGAGAGAGGATTCCAGGGAGAGACAAACAACCTTTTCGATGACTTATTTGACGATGTGGAAGGTATACCAGGCTTTCTCTAGTGGTTAGGTTTTAACATTTGGTTTGTTATTGGAGCTTTTGATCTGTTCCTTGCATTAGGGGTCTACTTCTCTAAATAACCTAATGCATTTATTTCGTGATATGTCTGTGTCCCATGTTGCATTCTCGTCACACGTTCACTTACTTTCCCTTTCCCCGTGCATAGAGTTCATCTGGATGCATACTAAGCGATTGGATTAAGATATGCTAATCATTAATTATATGCTTAACCAGATTCTTCTGTGGGTTTATCCAAAATAAAAGCTTCGTTTTTCAGGTTATAAAAGCTTAGGGAGATTAAGAAACCTGGAGATTCTGGATCTCTCTTCAAATAAATTCAACAACAGCATCTTTCCCTTTCTTAATGCCGCTACATCACTTACAACTCTTTTTCTTCGCGATAACTACTTGGATGGCCCTTTTCCTGCTAAAGGTATAATTTTGTTTGATCGATTCAGTTTATAATGCTATAATTCTATATGTCTTAAATTCAAGTTGTATAATATTCAATTATATTTGTTGGCCTCCATTTCAGAACTTGGAGATTTGATAAACCTGGAACTGCTGGACCTGAGTATTAACAGGTTCAATGGCACCATACCAGTACAAGGTAGTTGTCCGTAAATGTTTTTTTTTTTTTTGTTCCTAAGGTGATAGGTCAATCAATTCAATGGCTACGTACAACATTGTTGGATAATTAGTCCCTTGAGGTGAACATGTTCGTATATTTAAAACTGTTTACCTTTGTATGGCAGAGCTATCTGCCCTGATGAAACTGAAAGCTCTGGATCTAAGTGATAATGAATTTTCTGGCTCAATCGAATTGCAAGGCAAGTTTACTCAAGTATCTCACGTTTTTGATTAAAAAGAAGCTGTGGGTTGAATTCACGCTCAAGTAAATGACTTAAAGCTTCTGCGTTTGATTAACGTGTAGGGATCTGCAAATTGAAGAATATGCAAGAGCTTGATTTAAGTCGAAACAAACTTGTAGGCCAGTTTCCCATATGTTTAACTGGATTGACTGAACTTCGAGTTCTTGATTTGTCATCAAACCAATTGGATGGGAATGTGCCATCTGCTCTTGGTAACCTTGAATCGCTTGAGTACTTATCGTTGTTTGATAACAACTTCGAAGGAATCTTCTCACTTGGTTCGCTCTCCAACCTCTCAGAGCTTAGAGTGTTAAAACTTGGTTCAAAGTCCAACTCACTTCAAGTGGAGTCTGAAGATTCTTGGAAGCCAAGATTTCGGTTAAATGCTATTGTACTAGGATCTTGCAACTTGGACAAGGTTCCTCATTTTCTCCTACAACAGAACGGTTTGCGTCATGTTGATCTCTCCGACAATAAAATATCTGGGAATTTTCCTTCCTGGCTGTTGGTGAACAATACAGAACTCCAGGTTCTGCGTCTACAGAATAATCATCTCAAGAGCTTTCAGTTACCAAAATCCACTCATGGTCTGGCTTTACTGGACGTGTCTGTTAATGATTTCAATCATCTGTTTCCTGAGAACATTGGGCGGATACTTCCTCAGTTAGTGTTTATGAATATATCAAGTAACGGTTTTCAAGGAAATCTGCCATCTTCTCTGGATAACATGATGAGTGAGATTACAAATCTGGATCTATCTCACAACAGCTTCCATGGGAAGATACCAAGAGGTTTCTTGAAGGGTTGTTATTCCATGAATATTTTGAAGTTGTCACATAACAGACTAAGTGGAGAGGTTTTTCCAGAAGAAGTTGATTTTTTTGGTATATTGGAGCTGTATATGGATAACAATCAGTTTACAGGAAATATTGGAAAAGGTTTACGGAGCTTGACATCTTTGAGTATGCTTGATATTTCGAACAACAATCTCACTGGTGTTATTCCAAGTTGGATCAGCGAACTTTCATCCTTAAATGCACTGCTGCTTTCAAACAACTCGTTGGAAGGTGAAATACCTATTTCCTTGTTAAACATGACCAATCTTAATCTACTTGACCTCTCTGCAAACATTTTGTCTGGGGAGATACCTCCACACGTCAAATCCTCAAGCCCGTTAGTATTACTCCTGCAAGACAATAAGTTATCAGGGGTCATTCCAGACACATTGCTAACGAATGTCACTGTACTTGATCTGAGAAACAACAGATTGTCTGGGAATATTCCCGAGTTCATCAACACCCAAAGCATTGGTATTCTTCTTCTCCGAGGTAATAATCTTACAGGCCGTATTCCTCGCCAGTTTTGTGGCCTAAGCAACATCCACCTCCTGGATCTTTCCAACAACAGATTGAATGGATCCATACCTTCATGTCTTAGCAATACATCATTTGGTTTGTGGAAAGAGGACGCATTTTACTTTTTTGATTTCTCTTTCGGTGACAATCCTATTAGTTTCGAGGTTGGTTATGCTCTGGAACAGGATTCCACTTCCACAAAAGGTGTTGGTAGATATTTCAAGTCTCTGCTTATGCTTGATCCGTTCAATATGGATTACAAGGCAATCACACAGACGAAAATTTATTTTGCAACAAAACACCGATACGATGCCTACATGGGTGGAAATCTTCAACTGTTCTTTGGAATGGATCTTTCACAAAACGAGCTGAGCGGTGAGATCCCATTTGCGCTTGGAGATCTTCTGAAACTACATGCACTCAATCTTTCTCACAACAACTTATCAGGCGTGATACCAGACAGCTTTTCAAGTCTGAAGAATGTGGAAAGTCTTGATCTTTCCTTCAACAAATTACAAGGTCGGATCCCATCAAAACTAGCAGGACTGAGCAGCCTAGCTGTCTTCAATGTCTCGTTCAACAACTTATCAGGAGTCATTCCACATGGAAAACAGTTTAACACTTTTGATACGGAAAGCTATTTAGGTAATCTTCTTCTATGTGGACAACCAACAAACAAAAGCTGCAATGGTAATACAATTGACGCACCGGATAATGTAGAGGAAGACGAAGAAAGCACAATCGACATGGTTTCTTTCTACTGGAGTTTTGCTGCAGCCTATGTGACCATACTTCTTGGAACATTCGCGTCTCTCTCTTTTGATTCTTCTTGGAGCAGATTTTGGTTCTATATCGTTGATGATTTCATCCACAAGGTGAGGAATCTGTTGTGGTAAACAATTTCTTATATTGTTGTCCCCTTCTGTCTCTGTTCTTCTGAAAACCTCTTAATAACATGTTTGGTTCCTCTGTATTGTCTTTGAATAAATGTAATGCCTCAAACAATCCTAGAGCTCGTTTTTTTTTTACATCTATCTTTATTTCCTAGTTCTCGTTATGTGGTTGGTTCAATAAATAATATCATAATTATGAAATACAAGAACTTGCATGGAAAAAAAAAAACTCAAAAGTAGGAAAAAAAAAAGAATACAGAGAGTTTTCCGTTTATAGTAAGAAGTTCTCTTGCTTCTTTTAAGAGTCTCCGCATGTACGATCTCATTCACCAGATCCTTGAAGATAAGCCTCTCCACATCCAGCACCAATCCTGAGATTTCTCCACTGAAGTCCACCCAGTTCCCAGACCGAACCATCACATCTTCTGCAAGTATACTTTTCAAGAAGTCGTCTTCTTCCTCCAACAAGAAGTTTTCTGATCTCTTTGTGGCTTGCTTTTGCAGTGTTTCTATCTCTGAACACAGTTCTTTCAGTAGCTGTTGCGCACTCATGGCTTTCTTAGTCATCTTAGTTGATGACTTCATCAATGGATTCATCGTGGCTTCAACCGAAGCTAGTTTCTCCACAAGAATTTCATTAACGGTGTCAAACACAAGTTTGCGGTTGAGCTTCTCCTTGTTCAAAACCGATGCGTAGTGCTGCTTCCCTATGTCTTCAATGGTTTTCAACTTTTCTGTGGGCAACCAACAAGCAGAAGCTGCAATACCTTTCAAGAACCAGATGATGAAGTGGAAGGTGATGAATCCGCAATCGACATGGAATCTTTCTACTGGAGTTTCGCTGCAGCGTATGTGACAATACTTGTTGGAATACTCGCATTGCTCTCATTTGATTCTCTTTGGAGAAGATTGTGGTTCTACATCGTTGATGCTTTCATCTACAAGGTGAGGAATCACTTGTGGTAAAACCAGTATTGGTGACAAATTCTTCATAAATGTAATGCTTCCACATCAAATCACCCAACTTTTTCATTTGGAGAAAAGAAAAGAGTATGTATTTATTATACTTTTATCAAGCAAAACCCCTCTTCGCCATTGGATCTCTCTTCGTTTCGTCTCGCTCTCATTCTCATCTCAACACAACACACTTTACAAAAGAGAAAAAAAAACCTTTAAGTCACAGAAAACGGTGATATCCGCCGTTTCACAATGGCCATCGCGTCGCGACTGCCGTTATCTTCATATCCGCCGCCGTTTTTAGCGCGTCTTCGTCTCACCTCCTTCTTACTTCACGGTGGCGATCGCTGGACGGATACTTCAACAATCGCCATTGGAAAATCTACGGTTTTCGCTGAGACAACTGAATTATGTGAAACGACAGCGTTTTCGTTATTCCCTTGTTTCTGACGTCTCCGACTCAGAAACCCACGTCAGCAACTCATTTGGCAGAATTTCAATTCATGGTTAGATATATTTTTATTTTTTTTCCCAGAATTTCGTTCGTTCATTCTCAGAAATTTAATTATCAGCTGAATTACTCAACGAGCTTTACGTTGCTAAAAAGATTAACGTACAAGGAATATTTACGTAACTAAGGCTAAGTAATAGTTTAATCCGTCTTCTTCTCTTTAGTTTAATTCTATTCTCCAAAATATAGTTTTGTTTGTCAAGAATCCCAAAGGTTGGAGGATTGACCCTGCCTAATATGCATCTCTCTCGCTTGAGCTTAAAAATTTGACAAACTTGGAACTGTTGGACCTGAGTAAAACGAATTTAATGGCTCCATACCAGTACAGAGTAGTGTCAACGTTATTGTGACTGTCTATAGATGCTTACCATAGATGCAGTCTTTATGGTATCTTTCCACAAGAGGTTCGCTATAGCTTATGTGACCATATTTCTGGGAATACTCAGCTTCACTCCCTTTTGATTCACCTTGGAGCAGAGCTTGGTTTAGTGTTGTTGAGGCTTTTATCCATAAGATGAAAACTTTCTTATCCCAAATTACAGTGGTTAAGAGTGTAAGCTGGTCTCTTGAAAGTATATAATCATTTATTGTGACAATTCCGTTCTGATATACTTGTAATTTGTTCTTCAGCTCGGCGATCAGTACTCCCTGATTCTTAATCGCTTTTTTTGTTTTAATTCTATTACAGAATATCTAATATTGGTCATTAACTAATAAATTATATACAGTATATAGTTTGGCTACCTACTTTATTAACCCTTGAATTATTACGTGGTATATAAGCTTGAGGGAAAAAAAATGCTTTGAAACTTGGCTTTAAACAAGCTACCAATTTGTGAAAAAAAAGCCCGTTTACTATGTAAAAAAACTTACCAACCCTGTCTCGTAGAACCTATGCAACTCCTCCTTACTTCTTCTGTTTGGAGAAGGAGAATCCGATGTTGCATTTTAACCAGTCCAGTGGCTTTGCTTCCCTCGTTTAATTTGGGCGTTTTGGGTTATTGTAACTTGTAAGTTTCTATAACCTTCGATAAATATCTAGATGACCAAAAAAAAAAAAGCTTGAGGGAAAAATATATATATTCCAATATTTTCCATATTATCATCCTTTAATTCTATTGCTAAGCAATTTTCTGTGACTTAAAAAGCATTTTGGTCGAAGTAAAAGATGCTGACCGCACAATTTCTACGGAGACCTTGACATTATATGCCAGACGATTCTAAGTAAACGCTAGACCACAATGGTCACTCATGCCCCGACGACTGGGACCTGAATTGACTTTGTAAATGTACAATTATTTCCTCGAATTTAGTGTATTCCTCTGGAAATTTGAAGAATTCTTGTAAATTTTGGAGGTACTTGCATTGAGCGGACAAGTCACCTTGGATTATCTTTCATTTGCGTTTTTTTTTTCGGTTTATTTGCAATGGAAGGGAAGGTGTTCTTGGGAAAATACTTGATATGTGTGATGTTACTGTTGGGGCAGCTACATGGATACCAAAGCTGTGTTGAGAAAGAAAGGAATGCTTTGCTGGAGCTCAAGAATTACTTTGTCTCAATTACTCGAGAAGTTTTCGTAGACGATGTTCTCCCTACTTGGACTAATGACACAAAGAGCAATTGCTGCGGCTGGGATGGCCTTAGGTGCAATCTTACAAGCGGACGGGTGACCGAGATTGCCCTTTCTGGCACCTATCCCTTTCTGACAATCTTAAAAGAGAATTCTCTCCTTAATCTTTCGTTGCTACATCCTTTTGAAGATGTTCGAAGTCTGAACTTCTCCGGGCACCTTCTCAGTGGCTTGTTTGATGACGTTGAAGGTATACCAGGCTTTCCCTAGTAGTTAGCTTTTAATATTCTGTTTTTCATTGGAACTTTCATGTTTTCTCTCCTTTAGGGATCTACTTCTCTGAAGAACCTATATGGACTAGATCTTTGTTCATTGTTTCTAGTTCTTGAAAGTTATTGTTTCTCGTTGCAGGTTGTAAAAGCTTGAGGAGATTAAGAAACCTGGAGATTCTGGATCTCTCTTATAATGAATTCAACAACAGTATCTTTCCCTTTCTTAACGCTGCAACATCACTCACAACTCTTTTTCTTAGGGACAACTTCATGGTTGACCCTTTTCCTGTTAAAGGTATGTTTTCCCATTTGTATATATAGCATGTCCTAATTCTTTTAGGGATGATATATTATTCTTCTACTAGGGATTAACCCGCGCTATATATTTTTTATCATTAATTAATTTAAATAATTTTATGAAACAGTTATTTTGTAAAAACAGTTATTGTTATAAAGTTTACAATAATATAGTGCATATTTTTATGAATTTTAAATAATGAATTGATCTGTATATATATATATATATATATATATTTGAATTATAAAAAATAAGTTAATCCGTATATGAAATTATTTTATAAGCGTGTAAAACAAAATAAGTTGTTTTAATTTCGTTGGTACTAAACTAAAATATTAATTAGGCTAATATATAAAAATTATAATATTATAATCATCAACTCTAATTTGCATCGTTTAATAATTGACATTTATAATCTGTTCACAAACTATAAAAATTTAATTTTATCTTTTTAACTATATATGAAAATAATATAATATTCTTTACACTTAGGTTTGATATACAATAAATAAATATATAACAAATTATATTTAATTTTAAAAATAAATATAATTTAGTAGATTGAATATATTACCTATTTTAAAAAATTAATATTTTGAATTTTGAGATTTTTTGTGGGTATTAAAAAATTAAAATTATAATCTATTCATATCGAACTAACCATTTACTTAACATGTTTGTATTGGATAAAAATTTAATAATTAATTATAATATTCACCGTTCAATAACTCTTATTTTACCACAAACTTTTTTTATTTAAAAATCAATTTTTTTATATCAAAATTTTAGTAAAATAACTAAAAATGTATTTTTGTATATAATCAATCAAATGTAGCAAATTATTGAAAAAAAATACTTCACCACTTTTTTAATATCATAACTTTTAATTTTGACTTTTATAATATTTCTAATTCAAAAATTGATTTTCACGTTTTTTAATTAAAATATACTTTATAATATCATTTGAAAATAAAAATAATAAAAATACTATCATATTTTTAAATTTAGAAATTAAATAATAAATATACTCTATTAAATGAGAAATAAAAATTTTCCATATTTTTAGCAATAGAGTTGAAAGACAACTATATCATTTTCTATTTTAATTATTCTTTGTTATTTTTAATAGCATTAATATTTTACAAAATAAAGATTATATTTTAAGAGTTTCAGATTTAACTCATATTTCAAAGTCAAACACAAAACTAACCTCTTTTTTTTCTCTCTCCAACTTTTGTTATTTTCTCACAATTTTATCCTTCTCACTTAAACTATTATCGAAAATGCCATTATACATCTAATAAATCGATTTTTCTTTAATTGGCTAAAGTCTTCTTGGACCTTCTAAAAACTTTTTAATTACGAGACTGCCATCGTCTTTAGTATCTTCAACCACCATGAACAACCATGAAAATGGAATAAATGCTTATCAACCTGTTTTAAAGCTGTAATAAAACAAATATCTAAGCTCATTCACTCATAATCTTGCTCATTCTATCATAATTTCTTCTCCAAAACATCTGGGCATAGTTGCAATGCTTCGCGCCATCCTTTTGCGGTGAATTCTGGTTTACTCGACACCTGGGTTGTTTAATTTCAGTGAAATCCTAAGTTCTGGGTAGATAAGAGAAACTTAGGGGAGCTCAATTTTGTCAAAGGTAATTCTCGCACTTCAATTTCTCCACATTTCAGTTTTTATATCGCGAAAGTAGACTTCTCGTGAACTATAGTAAAGCCTATGAGTCAACATAAGGTTATTTTTGCAATTGACTTTTAAAAAGTAGACTTCTTTAAACCTCACGAGAAGTCTACTCGATATCCTTTGAAAACAAAATAAAATCATAGTAGACTTCATCTGACGGCTTAAGAAGTCTACGAAAGAAAAGAGGTTATTTTTGTAGTTGACCGTATTTTGACTTTTTAATGTAGACTTCTAACTGAAGTTTACTGTTTACGTCTGCACACGAAGTCTACATTTAGGTTAATTTTGTAGTTTGACCAAAAACATATAGGTCATTTTTGTGTTTGACTTATGTTTTTCAAAAATTAAAAAATTAAAAAAATTTCAAAAAGCTTCAGTAGACTTCACAAAGAAGTCTACAGTTTGTAGACTTCTTTGTGAAGTCTACTTATTGTGTTCGGTCAAACTTAGAAGGAATATTTTTTTAGTAGACTTCATTGTGAAGTCTACTAAAAAAATTCAATTGCAAAAATAACCTATTTCGTTCCGTAGACTTCTATTTATAAAGTAGACTTCAAACGTAGACTGCCAGAGAAGTCTACTCTTACATGAAGTCTACAATAGAAGTCTACTGTGTTAGTCAACGCGGTGGTCAAATGCAAAAGTAACATTCTTTGCCTGAAGTCTACAACTGAAGTCTACTGAAGAAAAAGTCAACGGAATGGTCAATTGCAAAAATAACATTTTTTTAGTAGACTTCAGTAGTAGACTTCTCAATGAAAAAGTAGACTTCTCCTCCAGTCTACATTCGAAGTCTAAATAAGAAGTCTACTTTCCTATGTTTTTTTTAAAACGCGTTTTAAGCAAATGTATAAAATATTTTTCAAACTTTTTGGTTCAGAATTGCCTCTTATTAGGTGATTGAGCTACCCATTGAATTTTATCTCATTTCATTGGATATTCATGGTGGAATCAGAAGTTTCAATTTTTAAGATACTTAGCTTATAAAAGTAGACTTCGTAGTGAAGTCTACGTTCTAAGTCTACACTAGAAGTCTACGTTTAGACGTTTTTATAAAAACGCCATTTAAGCAAATCTATAAAAAAAATTTCAAATTTTTTTGTTTACAATTGTTTATTAATTAGTGATTGAACTATCTAGGGCTTTTTATTCTGTTTCATTGAATATTTCTTGTTGAATCAGAATTTTCGATTTTTAAGGTACTCAGCTTATCAAAGTAGACTTCATCGTGAAGTCTACTTTGATACAAAAAGTCTCTATGATTGTTTGCTAATACGGTTTATATGGTTATTTTTCAGAGGATGGCTCAAATTCCAGACTTATAATTCTTATCATAATAAAACTTTCTGTTGACTTATACTATCGGTGTACACTTTTCCGCATACACTTTGTTTTGTATACTCGAAAATTACATAACTTAATTATAAGGGTGAAATCGAAAATTTGAAATATTAACATGTTAATAGACTTAATAGACTTCAGTACAGATACAATGACAAGTTAGTAGACTTCAGTCACAGACTTCAGTCGTAGACTTCAGTTTTAGTACAAATCCTAAACGAAAATACAACATATTTGGCAAGTTAATTATAAGATAGGTGGCCAAAAAACTTCCACACCTATTATTTACCAATTGCTAAAATGACCTCCAATCACATGGAAGGTCATTTATGCAAATAGCCCAAAAGTTGCCATAAAAATCAAAGTTAATTTTAAGAACGAAAACACTAAGCTTGCCTATCATAGACATCCAACCCGGTTGCATCTAGCTTATCATGGCCCTTACATCCTGTCGCAGCCAGCTGGCGGTGTCGGGCACTCGTTGCTCGGGAAACTAGCTGAGCCGCTTCTCTGGCTTTGGCATTTTTGGCAAGTGCAACCGCATCGAAGTCTACATCACACGTCTTCGGGTCAATTTCACAAATACTAGGCTCTGGGGCCTCTTCTTCATTAACGGCAGCCTTCTTTCCTTTTGCATCCCCGGGGGTGTTAACACTCTCACACGCACCAACGTTGACATTAGCCCTCTTCGGAGCATCATCTTTCTCTGAATTACTCTGTAGTTTATTGTCAGAAACATGCATGAATATACAAATGAGTACACCAATGCTATAATTTAGTAACATGTTTTATCATAGTCTGAAAATTGTAAACAACAAGTTTTGAAAACATAAGTAAATAATCTCAAATGGTACATAACAGTAGTAAACATGTTCGAATTCAAATGACATTAGTATTAAGTGTTCCTAACTTTGTGTGATCCTGTTCGCATGTAATGTTTTCGTATAGGCGGAGGGTTTTTGGAACTAACCCCTTCATGCTTCTTGGATCCAGTGCCCTGCTGCTGGGTTGGCTCTTCCTCAGTGTGCTTCGCCGACCCTGTAGTCAACTCTTCTACCGCACGCTCTACAGATTCAACCTTCTCGGTGAGAAGTTTGATCTGCTTTTCACAGCTACCAAGACCATTCAGCATCTTGGTTGAAAAGCTTTCGAAGCATTGGTCGAAGTGCGCTTTCATAGTAGCGACAACTCCGACCCCTTCATCACCAACGAATGATGCGGCAGATGCAGAGGCTGTGCAGGGTCTCTTGCGACTTGATTCATCTGAGGGAAGGCTCCTCTTTCAGGCTTCTGACTTGACGATGTGTGCACCCAAAACACCTTCCAAAGGCCAATGGTCTTTTGAGAACTTGGAATTGGGGTCATGGAGTGCATTGACAATCTTTACAATATCTGGATCCTGTTCGTCATCATCCCACACGGGAAACATATCCGCCAAGTCCTTAGCCACGCAGGACTGTATGCGAGCCTGGAAAAACACGATTAATAAATAGATTTAGAGCCATATGAAGCCTCGGAAAACTACGTATGAAGTCTACTCCTGAAATCTAACATAGAAGTCTACCCCTGAAGTCTAACACAGAAGTCTACTCCTGAATGTCACACACTATTAATGACACATATAGAAGTCTACACATGAAGTCTACTTCTGAAGTCTACATTGAAAACTCATTACTACATAGAAGTCTACTACACTAATACAGTACTTGTTTTAGCATGTTGGCTTTGACGTTCCTTCGTCCTCTGGATCCTTTGTAAGCCAGCAAAAGAGGTTCTTCAGTAACATTTGGCAATGGTTCGCCAAATTCAGCAGCAAAATCTGGTAAAGCATAGTAAACCCACAGTTGAAGAGCTTGCACAAATCCTTCTATATGAATGTTTTTGCTGAGATCTTTCTCCTTAACAGAATTGATCAAATGCTGAAAAGCAATTCTTCCCCATGGAAACTCCTTAAAACCTTCGAGATTCATCACTAGTCTGGCATGGTTGACATTTGTGGATGAGCCGGGTCTCGTTGCCACTATGAAACCAGCGTAGATCCCAAGATAACCCAACCGCAGCCTATCATCACGAGACCATGATGAGCAGTTGGAACAGGCTTCGATAATTTTGGTAGTGCTTGGGCCCGACTCGGCATCGACCCCCATTAGCTCCAAAATGCACGCGTGTCATCGGAAAGCGCAAGATCAGTTAAAGCCAAGTCATCCACGTACCCGCAGTTAAGTCCGGTGATCTCCTCAAACTCATGCAATAAAAACCGAACAGGAGTGGTACCAATGAGGCTCCATATCTCGTACCTCTGCTTGCAAACTATCTGAAAGGTCAGCATGTGGTGCACCAGCCTAGAAGCCCAACCAAAATCCAACTCGTGGAACTTTAAAAAGACACCCAACGGTGACTCGTAAATCTCTTCCCATTCATCCTCCTCTAGAGCTGACTTTAGTGCATGGACCAGCCTATAATCATCAGCGTAATAGCCGATGCTTTTATCCGGGACTGGCTCAAACCCTTTGGTGTAAAGTCTTCTGGGGAATTCAGAGGCCATTATCTAACAAAGATTCCTGCGTCAACAGTAACAAAGCTCTAATGAGAAAAACTAGTAACGGTTTGAAACTATACCCGAATGAAGTCTACAGTTTCAAAATGAAGTCTACTTTATTAAAATGAAGTCTACTTTCCCAAAATAAAGTCTACTTTCCCAAAATGAAGTCTACTTTCCCAATATGTGAAGTCTACTTTCAGTAAAAGAAGTCTACTTTCACAAAAAGAAGTCTACTTTCACAAAAAGAAGTCTACTTTCACAAAATGAAGTCTACTTTCACAAAATGAAGTCTACTTTCACAAAATGAAGTCTACTTTCACAAAATGAAGTTTACTTTCACAAATGAAGTCTACTTTCACAAAATGAATTCTACTTTCACTAAAATTACAGTATATGAAGTCAATCTACAAAGTTTAGAGTGTTACCGCCTTTATTAGATGTAGCTGGCGCCGAGAAAATACAACCAGATCTGGTAAAAAAACCTAAGTCAAACCCGACGGAACAAAAATTACAGGAAGATAGAAGAAATTTAAGAATTGCTAAGGATATAACTTCGGAACAACATCTACTAACCGTTTTGAGGCAGAAAATTACTTTAACCTCCAACGGCGAAAGCAAATCTGCAAAAAAAAACAAAAACCCTAATTTCGGATCTCGAAAACGGAACGGTGATGAATACAGAGGAGTAGGGAAGCATGGGGGTGTGGTTGGAGAAAGAAAACTTGCCTGAACGAGTTTATCGGCGGCAGTTCTGAATGTCGACGGCGCCGGAGCAGAGAAACGGAAATTGCCTTCGAGTTTTTTTTTTTACACGAACTTTTCGACGGTTTTTTTTTAACGGGATCTGTAATTCGTATATATAGTCTGGTAATTCCGTACGGTTCGGGTAAGTTTTTTCCGGTTAAAGTTGCTAATTTTTCGGGGTCTAGGTTAATTTACCCGGTTAAGGGCAGTTTCTCTTGGTTAAGGGAAGTTATTTCCGGTTTAATCTCGGTTAAATATCCGTTAGGTTAATTTTTACGGTTTAGTAGACTTCAATATCGAAGTCTACAACTTTTAAAACCTAAATAATAAATTTATTTCTATTTAATTTAAAAACATACATTTCCATTTACCAATGTGAAAAAACTAATTTTTTTGTATTTGGGTTACTATTATGGAATTTATGATGGTAAAATTCAGACCAAAATAATTTTTTATAAATTTTTAAATTAAATTTACAGATTTAATTATTTAGTAGACTTCAGTTTTACTTTAGTAGACTTCGTAAGGGAGAAAACGGTAATTAGGATATCCGTTTTTTGTTTACACATACAGGATTAAATGGTTTTTTCACTACCCCTGTAGATTATATCTGTCAAATGTTTTTTCAGGAGTCTACTTTTGTATTCAAAATCAAATTTTGGGTTATTTTTAGCAAAAACCCCATATTTTAAAATGTTTACTCAAATAATAATATAGAGATTCGTTGGACTCCCCCTTTTAGAACTTGGAGATTTTGTTCATTGTTTCTAATTCTTGAAAGTTATTGTTTCTCGTTGCAGGTTATAAAAGCTTGAGGAGATTAAGAGACCTGGAGATTCTGGATCTCTCCTGGAATAATTTCAACAACAGCATCTTTCCCTTTCTTAACGCTGCTACATCACTCACAACTCTGTTTCTTAGGGGCAACAAAATGGTTGGCCCTTTTTCGGTTAAAGGTATGTTTCCCATTTGTATATATATAGCATGTCCTAATTATTTTAGGGACGATGTATCATTCTTATATTTTGTTGGACTCCATTTCAGAACTCAAAGATTTGACAAACTTGGAACTGCTGGACCTGAGTGCAAACAGTTATAACGGCTCCATACCAGTACGAGGTAGTCCATTAATGCTTGCTCACTTACAACATTTGTTGGATTGGTTTGCCTCGTCCTTGAGATGAACATATCCATATTTTGTTACCTTTGTCTGTGGCAGAGATAACTTCGCTCAGGAAGTTGAAAGCTCTGGATCTAAGTGATAATGAATTTTCGGGTTCAATGGATTTGCAAGGCAAGTTTGCTCAAATATTTCACTTTTTCATATTAAAACAATAAACAAAAACAATAAACAAAGGTTGTGGTTGAATTCACGTTAATCAAAGTGACTAAACTTTTTGCATCTGATTACCTTAGGTATTTGCAAATTGAAGAATATGCAAGAGCTCGATCTCAGTTACAACAAACTTGTAGGTCAGTTTCCCTTATGTTTAACTAGCTTGACTGAACTTCGAGTTCTTGATCTCTCATCAAACCAGTTGACTGGGGAGATCCCATCTGCTCTCGGTAACCTTGAATCCCTTGAGTATTTATCATTGTTAGATAACGACTTTGAAGGCTTCTTCTCATTTGGTTGGCTCGTCAAACTCTCAGAGCTTAAAGTGTTGAAACTTGGCTCAAAATCCAACTCGTTTCAAGTAGATTCTAAGAGTTCCTGGAAACCAAAATTTCGGCTGAATGTTATTGTACTACGATCTTGCAACTTGGAAATAGTTCCTCGTTTTCTCCTACAGCAGAAAGGTTTGAATTATGTTGATCTTTCCGACAATAAAATTTCTGGAAACTTTCCTTGTTGGCTATTGGCGAACAATACAGAGCTCGAAGTTTTGCTTCTGAAGAATAATATTCTTACGAGCTTTCAGCTACCGGAATCTGCTCATGATCTAGTTGCCCTTGACGTGTCAGTCAATGAATTCAATCATATGTTTCCTGAGAACATTGGGTTGATACTTCCACATTTACGGTATATGAATATATCGAAGAACGGCTTTCAAGGAAATCTGCCATCTTCTCTGGGTAACATGAGTGGGATTAAAAGTCTGGATGTATCTCACAACAGTTTCCAGGGAAAGCTACCAAGAAGCTTAGTAAAGGGTTGTTATAACTTGGCTTACTTGAAGTTGTCACATAACAAACTAAGTGGAGAGGTTTTTCCAGAATCAGCAGAGTTATATGATTTACGTTGGCTGTATATGGATAACAATCAGTTTACAGGAAATATTGGACAAGGTTTGCAGAACTTGACATTTTTGCATATCCTTGATATATCGAATAACAATCTCACGGGTGTTATTCCAAGCTGGGTTGGCGAACTTCCAAGGTTATATGCAATACTGCTTTCAAACAACTCGTTGGAAGGTGAAATACCTACGTCGTTGTTCAACAAAACTTTTCTTCTGCTATTGGACCTCTCTGCAAACAGTTTATCTGGGGGATTACCTCCACACGTCGATTCTACAAGGCCGGTAATATTGCTCCTGCAAGACAATCATCTATCAGGAGATATTCCAGACACATTTCTAGGACATGTCAGCATACTTGATCTGAGAAACAACAGATTGTCTGGGAATATACCGGAGTTCATCAACACCCAAAGCATCAGTGTTCTTCTTCTCCGAGGGAATAATTTAACAGGACGCATTCCTCGCCAGTTGTGTGGCCTAAGAAACATCCAACTTCTGGATCTTGCCAACAACAGATTGAATGGATCCATACCTTCATGTCTCAGCAATACATCATTTGCTTTGGGGAAAGAGGATGATGGATTCGATGGTTATGGTTTCATTTATGGTACAATTAGTGATTATTATGATGATGTCGATATATATTTCAAACCTCTTCTTGAGCTAGCTCCGCTTTCTTCGCAAATCGTGGTAGCCACCCAGACGAAAGTTGAATTTGCAACAAAACATCGATACGATGCCTACATGACGCGTGGAATTCTCAAATATCTGTTTGGGCTAGATCTCTCTGAAAATGAGCTAAGCGGTGAGATTCCAATAGAGCTTGGAGGTCTTCTAAAGATACAAGCTCTCAATCTTTCTCACAACAACTTATCAGGAGGGATACCAGAAAGCTTTTCAGGTCTGAACAATGTGGAAAGCCTTGATCTTTCCTTCAACAGATTACAAGGCCGGATCCCATCAAGACTAGCAGATCTGAGCAGCCTAGCTGTGTTCAATGTCTCATACAACAACTTATCAGGAGCCATTCCACTGGGAAGACAGTTTAACACCTTCGATACACAAAGCTACTTAGGTAATCCTCTTCTCTGTGGGAAACCAACCGACATAAGCTGCAACGGTAACACCATTCAAGCACCAGATAATGTAGCCAGAGATGAAGAAAGCACAATCGACATGGTTTCTTTCTACTGGAGTTTTGCTGCAGCCTATGTTACAGTACTTCTTGGAGTACTTGCATCTCTCTCTTTTGATTCTCCTTGGAGTAGGTTTTGGTTCTACACGGTTGATGCTTTCATCCACAAGGCGAGGAATTTGTTGTGGTAAACTACTGTTAGTGTCCATTCCATTAATGTGCCCCATCTGTTGCTGTTCTTCTCAAAACCTCTTGCTTTGTTTCACAAAACCAGAACAGAACATGTTTGGTTCCTCTGTACTGTCTTTGAATAAATGTAATGCCTCAAACATTCCTAGAGCTTGTTTTGAGGTTGATTATGAAGAACAAGAACTTCCATGAAAAAAAAAAAAAAAAAAACTCATAAGTAGGAAAAAAAAATACAGAGACTTTTCCGTTAGTTCTCTTGCTTCTATACCGCTTTATAGTTTTATTTCAGGTAACCATCTCAAGAACTTCAGTCACAATATATGATTATGAATCAGCAGAGCAAAAGAAAGACCAGAGAGAAACACTTAACACAGTTAAAGAGTTAGCGTACGAAGAGTAATTACTAGTGTATATATCTAGTCTTTCTTCAACAGCCTTAGCTACTGGTCCGTGAAAAGCGTTCTTCGCCTTCCTGACTTTGCTTGCAGACGGCCAGTCTCCGCATGTACGATCTCATTCACCAGATCCTTGAAGATAAGCCTCTCCACATCCAGCACCAATCCTGAGATTTCTCCATTGAAGTCCACCCAATTCCCAGACCGAACCATCACATCTTCTGCTAGTATACTTTTCAAGAAGTCGTCTTCTTCCTCCAACAAGAAGTTTTCTGATCTCTTTGTGGCTTGCTTTTGCAGTGTTTCTATCTCTGAACACAGTTCTTTCAGTAGCTGTTGCGCACTCATGGCTTTCTTAGTCATCTTAGTTGATGACTTCATCAATGGATTCATCGTGGCTTCAACCGAAGCTAGTTTCTCCACAAGAATTTCATTAACGGTGTCAAACACAAGTTTGCGGTTGAGCTTCTCCTTGTTCAAAACCTTGTTTTCTTCTTTGTGTAACAGATGCGTAGAGCTGCTTCCCTTTGTCTGCTCAAGAACAAAGAACAGCTCTGGGTTGATCGGGTGGCCTGAAGGGTGTAGTTGAAACGTTGTTAATCCTGAGCCAAGATCTCGGAGGAGGAGACCTGAGGCTAATAGAATCTCGGAGATGTATCTGTGATCGGTGCTAGGATCTGTGTTCTCACAGAGTGATGCAATGTAATCTTGGCTGGCTTCATCATGGCTAGAGTTCAGTCGTCTGAGCTTTTGAACCAAGTGCTCAACATTCTGAAGCTTCTTGCGGTTTATCTCTGGCGAAAAGCTTGATGTGGTTTCTGAGAAACTGTAAGCTGGATTCCACTGGTCCTCACAATGGTCATCACCAGAGTCATGGGCAACATTACCTATTGTACATGGTCAGTTCTGAGTCAGAAATTGAAGTTAACTGAACATTTAGAGAATTTGTAAAAGACAAAACTTTCCCCAACTAAGCAAGCTAAAGACAGATGTAAGAGTTTAAACCCCTGGTCAAAGAATCTTAATGTGACTTTGATATATACAGTGTTTATGACCATGCTACCTTGTGTCTTCACAGGAGATGGTTCAATCTCTCTGTAAATTGAGGAGTCGAGAACAGAAATAGGACTTGGATGTTCCAAAGCAATTAGTGAAAGGTTTGCTGACGATCCATCTTCACTAAACCTTGGACTGGATTTCTAAAAACACCAAAACAAAAAACTTGTGAGAAATTTTAACTCAAAATATTTTCAAATCAAACACTAAAAAATACCAAGGAGGCACAGAACTCACATTCTGCATTAAGTTAGAGACTACAGCTTTGGCTGCCTCGATTATAGATGGACTTTTACCACCATCGGCTTCAGTTGCTTGTTCTACACCAGCAGCGGCTTCTGCTTCAGATTGAGTACACATATCATGGCTTGACGTCCTAGATTCATTGCTCGCTTGACTAAGTTGATCATCATTTTGCTGCAAATTCTTTTGAGCCTTGGGTCTACGTCTGCCACCAGGAGAAGTAGATTCCGCGAGTTGTCGGTTTGATGGTTTCATTGATTTACTAGAATCAGATGGAGGGGTTGGTGGCCGTGAACGTTTGTCATACTCAAGCTTCTTCTGCTGCAATCTTGGACTTACAGATCCTGAACTCTTTGAAGTACTTTCTTTGGGAACCTGATGAGGCTTCTTTGAAGAAGACCGCACATTTCTGCTGTCAGATTTCTTATCAACAGAGCTGATACATGATTCAGCTCTTGCCCTTCCAGGACTACAGTCTTTTGTAGTCCGTTTACTACTTGTTGAAGTTCCTTTATCATCAGGTTTTTCTCTTCGGATCTTATTAAGTCCAGATAGACTATGAATGGGAATAAGGGATGACGCAGGAATACCAGCCTTCTCAACAAGTTTAGCAGGTTTCATTATCACAATCGGGGATTGATATACCTGGTTAGATGAAAATGAAGAAGACGGGGCTCTCGTTCTGGATGACATCGCTTGGTTGGAAGTCACAGAATTTGCTCTTTCGTAATCTCTTTGAGCTGCCAAGTTTGAGGATTGTGGTTGTTTTTCTGTGTCCAGGAAACCCTTTGATTGCATAGCCTCTAATATTTGTTTAAGAGCTCGCAGATCTTTTCCCGAATGTTTGAACTCAAGTTCGTTCAATCTCCTCTCCATTTCACTGTACACAGTAGGAGAAAATTTCTGTACTTCAGACGGCGCTGCTTTCACAGGCATGCTAGCTTGCTTCTGCAAAACCCGGTTTCTATCAGGTTGCTTCCATGGAGCTGGTTCAATGGGAAATCTTGAGCTTGATAGAGGTTTCATAACAAAATCAGAGTTTCTCCATCTTGGAGAAGACGGATCCTTCCCCAAGCTTCTCGGTGAGCTAGGAGAAAACCGGATTGTACGGTTCAGATTTTTCTCCCTCAGTGATCTTGAGAATGGATCGTTGTTATGGTCGAAAGAGTCGATTTTGTTCAAACCAAACTGATGGATGTCTCTACCCAATGGAGAACCCGGCAATGTCTCCAAGCCCATGAGCTTTGCAACAACACTGGGAGGCCGTTTCTTGTTGCTGCTTGAGCTTCCGCTGGAACTTTCAGAAAGCCTACCTGATTTAAGATCAACACTGGAGTTTCGCACCACTCGTTCTTTACTATCCAGAGAAAGCCTAGGCAACTCTTTCAACTTCTGTCTGGATTTCAACGTATCGTGAGAATCAACGGAGTAACGAGGTGCATCTTTTGCTCCAACCTCATTATAATGTTGAGGTGATTCTCTAAGTCTAGCTAGAAATCTGAATGACTCATTGAGATCAGCAGGTGTAGATTGCTTCAAACCATGAGGCCTTGGAGAATCCTCTCTTCTGCTGCGTCTAACTACTTCCTCTCTTGTCATAGGAGTCTTAATCAAAAGCCCTCTGGCTTCTCTATACATAGAGTCTCTCACAACATCTCTGAGGTCAAGTCCTAGATGTGAAAATCCATTCCCTTCTGCCATCTCAGGATCGCTTGTAGGAGATTCTGGGAAATTGGCTTGGTCATAGGCACAAGCTTCAGGTGGAACTCCTCTATTGAACTCAGAAGACGATAGGGAGGACGAGCACGAAGATGAAAAAGAAACCCTCGATGATTCTGTTGAAACCCTTTGCTTCTCTTTCACATTTGTACCAATGTTTGAGTCCTGAAACTGAAATGCAAAAGCCTTAGGATCTTATAGATAATCTCGGTATGAATGAAAATTGTAGATCAACCATAGAATTATCTTACAGTGTCTTTTGTTTGATAACATGTGTCAACAGTCTCTCTCTCAAAGTTGATACTACTGGCATTTCCATTACCTGAAACAAACACATAAAACAAGCTTGAGGATCAAATCGAAAGCCGATTACGCATTGAGAGAAACGAATAATAAACTTATAAGAACCTGCAAGTCAAAGTTTTATTTATCACATTTGGTTGGAAGCTAACTGAGCCTAAAGGTTAATAAAAGTCAAAATCTACCAAGAAAAAGACGGCCAAAAAGGAAATTTAATCTAACCAAAAGATTCGGCAGATCAACACCACTGAGAAAGAAAACAAAACCAGATCTTTAGATCTCTGAGAATGTAACAAGACCTGATTAATGAAAGAATCACACCACAATGCCAGATGCAGAACCAAAACAAAATAGAGAAGATCATACAAAAAGGAAAGCAAAATACATGAGTTAAAAATTACTTATGTGACCGTATACAAGTCAACGACTACGAGACACGAACCATAGAGAGCAGAAGAGAGTGTTTAAAATTATCAAATATTTAATATTTTTACCTAAAGTAAGGCTTTTTCGCCTGCCTGTGAGAACATGGTGACGATCAAAGATTTGAAAAATCCCATTCATACATCCAATTTGCTTCTGCAGATCTGCACTATCATCTGCCAATGAATGCAGAAGCTTCGCAGCCATTTCTATAGATAACAAAACAATTCTCCGGCGCCGGAACTTTCTGCAGAAAGAAAAAGGACTACTTTTTTTCGCTTTCTTCTGCCTTGTGTTCCCCCTTTTACTCTTCCCTTTATTGATTTCCAAAGAACCCTAACTTTTTGCCTCAATGATGTGTTTGCAATAATTTGGAAGAGATGGCTTTTAAAGCTTTCTTTTTACTTTCTCTATCTCTATCAGCAACAGTAACCACCATTAAAACCATAACGAGAATGATGCACCTTCCATATTTATATAACTCCAAAGTTTTAGCCTTTCTCTTTGTAGAAAACTTGGAACCCGTTCAATTTTTCAAATCAGAACCCCCCATTGTTTCTCCAGCTAATCAGAAGCTTCAAGAAACCCAAATTCACAAATTAAAAAAAAAAAAATCTAATCTTTTGGATCAGAATTATGAGTCTCACACTAATAGCAACCTACGGATCTAAAAGAAATAAAAAATTTGCGCCTTTTTACAAACCTAGATTCCCAGATTCCACTGAATATAAAAAGGAGAAGGGAGAAAGATAAAAAACCCTTTTGGAAATTGGATCCAATCTTACAAGAATCTAACCATAAACAGAAAGATGAACAAACACACTAAAACATGTGTTGTAGTTTGTCTGAAAAAGATCAGTCTTAAACACACAGAAATGTGCGTTTAAATCTACAGAACCAATGAAAAGAAGGGAGAAGAAGAGTTGCAGATGAAGAGAGAAACCGCCAAATGAAGAAGAATAGATTATAAAAGAAAGGAACAAAGGAATCTCATCCAGATCCAAGAAGGGACTAAATGTTCCTCTGTTTGTACTCTCACTGGTAACTGCTCAGAGCACAAACCGGAAATGTAGCCACATACAGCTTATTGGAGAAATGAAAGGATTCTTTTCTATTTTTCTTTTTCTTTTTCTTTTCTAAATAAAATGTAGAAGAAAATGCTCTTTATTTTCCCCCAAAACCCAAGAAATTTCAGATTATCTTATTAGTATACTTATTAGATAAAAAAAAAAGTTGGAAACTAAAAACATTGGAAGTTGTATGTGGAGTTACAGAGGCTCTCCATCTCACGAAAGCATGTGAGAGAGTGGATGGATCTGGTTTACTTCTCCACATGTGACCTCTTTGTCAGGTCATCAAGATATCCACAGAATCATTCATTTCTTTCAATCTTTTTTTCCTTTTTTGTCACCAAATTCTTTTTATACATTTATAAAGATCTCGGATTTGAGACTGGAAATTTTACAAATGGTCACAGTATTAGAGGTCCGCAATTCATAACAACAAAAAAAGTTTATTTTTACATAAAGAATCATCATGGTTAGATTGTTTTCCATTGAACACACAGTGATATTTTTTCTATGATAAATATGGCATACATCTTATGAATTTAATTATTAGTATATTTTTTGTTCTAAACTTATTAATATCATATGAATTATATATCTTTATATTTTAATTATTAATATATTTATAACCCAGAAGCTAATATATCAAAATTCAAATTATTTCATTCATAATAAAAAGATTGCAACAGATAAGTCAACATGGATCGTGTTAGGTCTCTACCAAAATAAATGAATGCTTTTTCATCTCAACACTTTTTTTTTTGTTGACATCACTAGTTTTGTTTTAAACATGAATTTTACGTTCAGTTTTATACTAGTTTTGGTTTTTCGCCACCATCAAAACGAAACCAAATGTGTTTCAATCAAAAATTATAAATATGAATATAATTAGAGAAAAATATCGCAATTTTGTCTTTAATTTTGCCGGTAAGGTCACGGAATTGCATTAAATGCCATCCGCAAAGGTAAGTAAAACCAAAAGAAATGTTTAAGTGTAACCAAATACTATAAACATACAACTTTTCCCGCAGGTTCTCTAATTTCTGTTTTTCTTTACAAAACTCGTCACTTTCTTCTTCTTTTCTTTCAGACGAAAAACTTGTCCTTTTCTATATTCCCTTTTGCTTTATGTAGTTTATTTTCTCGCGTCAAGATATCCCCAGTTTTTTCATCTCAACACCTTATTCTTGTTGTTCCTCTTTCTTGTCATTTTCGACTCATAATTATAAAAATTGACAACCATATAAATTTTGTTTGACTTTTCTTTCTCCACTTCATTTTCGTATTCGTACATGGCATACTGTAAAAATTGTAGTGTCTAGTATAGCTTGAAACAAAAAAAGAGAATAGCCACCACAAATCATTAACTTTAATCATTTTATATTTTAATAAGACAAATCTTGATTTGTAAGAATTTTAATTTAGAGCCACTAAGCTGATAAAAGAGTCTTGATTATTGTGTAAACATAAAGTAGCAACTACTGTTTATTTTTTCTCATAGTGGAACCTCTTTAAAGAAAATTATTCGACTTTTGCATGGAACTTACTAAAAGCAATATTGTGGAGTATTATAAGAAACTTATGGGTTTAATATACACTTACTAATAGTACTAAATTAATTAGTCGCAAAATTAGTTGGAGAGTACATGCTTTACTGGGTTGCCAACAAGGACAATTTGGATTTTGCATTAACCTGATCTCCCAATGATATATCACACATTTGTGAAGTTTTGAATTCGGAAGCCATTTTGACTGGTTTTATTTTTGTAACAAATTTTGACTGATTTTTTTATTTATTATTATTATTTTAGAAACAATGATTATGAGAAATTGTACTCAGCATGTTACTCACGGGAATGAGGTAAAAGAACAAAAGTTTTAGACACACGTCATATAATTAGAGAAATAACTACTGTTGGTAATATAGCGATTGAAGTGGTTATGTATAATTTTCTACTTTCTTTAGCATTTACTCTTCGTTGGATCCAAACGTATAGACAAGAATCTTAGCTATATACTCTCTCTGTTTCATTATAGTTGATTTTTTAGGTTTTTTTTCTTGTTTCATAATATTTGATTTTCTACATCTAAATGCACATCTTTTCTTTAAGTTGAATGAATCATATTTATGCATGTTGCTTTACAAAACTTATTAATTGTAAGCATTAATTAAAAGAGAGGAGATGAAAAGCTCAGATTAAAGTAAAAACCAGTAATACTAATAAAAGTAGTGAAATTAATTGTAAAAATAACCTAATTAAACAAAATAAACCCAAATAATTGAGCATTTATAACTTTTTTAATCTGTGTGCAAATATTCAGAAAATCAACTGAAACAGGGAGTATATGTGTATGTGTATGCAGTATGGTGCATATAAATGCGCACACAACAGTCAATGATGGTATAAATAATTAACAATTTCCAAAGCTACAAATATTATATTATTATATGTAAAATTAATCGTGGCATAGGTAAAGTTAAAGCTGGTCTTGGTCAAAGATTATGAATGCTCAATCATCGAGGCACATGGTTTCACGCCGTTAATGATTTGTCAAAAACTTGTAATCATCGAATTTTTGTCTCTTTACGTTATAAAACACATATACATATGCATATGTATACACTGATCAATGGGTTACATTTATGTCATTAGTCATAACAAAGACAAATGTTAAGCGTACTCATAGTTGATGAAAATGCGTGAGAGAGAGAGAGAGGGAGAAACAGAGAGAGAAAAACGATTTATTTGTTTAATATATTCAGTAAATCGTCCTAATCATAGTTTCCATATAAGGCAAAACTTATTCCTGAAGAAACATAGACTCGCTCTTTAAGAAAGTGTAGAGAAGAGTTTAGGCAAGCCAAAGTAAATTGCCTGTCACCTGTTAAGTTTTTTCAAAAGTAACATTTCTGTTTCTGTGCGTGTTTTTGCTTGTGCAAAACTGAGTTAATGAATTGTTGTTTTCTATAGAAAGAAAAAAAACTCGAAAGGCATAACTTCTGCTTGCAAAATGTGAAACTAAAAAGGAATTATAACAGTAACAATAGAGTAAAAGCTGTTTTTTTGTATTGCAGAGCTTTTCAAATACAAAAACAGCAACAAAGGACTTCAATTCAAGAGTTAGCTTCTTCTACTCATCTTTAACTTTCTTCTACGTTATCTCCATCCATAATCCAAATCCTATCTCCGGCTGCTACTGTACTGTACAACCCCTAAAAGATCCTTCATGTTGTTAATGCAATTGCGGTTGTTGCTCTGCATTTGAATCTTCCGCAGTAACTGTTTCCTCATCTGTTCAAAACAAGGAATTGGATAACCTTTATAACCAATTGTTAAGAACGACCTGTTGAATCATATGTCTATTCATGAATCACCTTGGTTTTGTGGCGAAGAATCTCCTCCAGGTCCAGCTTTATCAGCAGCACCAATGTCTGTTGATATCCCATTTCTCAATGGTTCTACATTCGTCTGATCAACCGTAACTCGTGATGGTTCTGCGTTCACAATGTCCTGCAGAGCATCCTGTATATATTCTGTTAAGAAACAGCATGATTCCAAATAGCTGAAATCGTTGGAGATAATATTCCACCATACCATATCAACTTGAGAAGGATCTTGATCTTTGACATCAGAGGTAACAGCAGGGGTTTCTGCGTCATGTGTTCCCGTCATGTTTATATTAGCATCCGCAGTGTCAACCATGGATGTGACCATATAGTTTGAATCTGCAACCTTCTTATTAGCATCATCAGAAGGAGGACCAATAGGATCAGCTTGTTGGCTACTACTACCTGCTGAATCCTTGCTCAAAGTTCTCTGTGACTTTGCTCTATTATCACAATCGGCATCCAACAGAGTAGGCCTTTTCCTGCTAACAATCAACAGAACAACCATGCTTTAGAAAAAATGCGGCAAAAGAGAAACTATAACCTGAGAAAAAAAGAAAAAACACTTGCCTACTACTAAAGCTTTGATCTGCCGTTTGAACAGAGCTGTGTCTGTTTGAAAACAAAACACCGCGAAGCACCTTCCCATCAATGATCGTTTCTATAGTGTAACCTACAGGGGTGTTTTCGGTAACCCTGGCTTGAAAAACTGTTTTCCCTTGATCAATCTGGCCAATTCTCAAAGGCAGATTCGCTCTTCCTACAATAAAACCATAAAAAGCAAACTGAGTGTTCTCATATTTACAACAAATGCTACTCGTTTCCAATAAAATCTCGATTAACGTAAGAGTTCCGCGTTAGCACACCTTGATCAGTATTGGTTCTGGCCACATCTAAGTTCTGCCCTTGGCATTTAAGCTTCATTTGTTTCCTTAGAGACAACTTCCCTGGATTTTGATCAAACCTTGCATCGTATCCACCTTCTGTTGGCCATAGGCAAAGACAATTAGGAGAGTATTTAGCAACCTTGCACAAAAGAAAATGTGCTATATCCAAATACAGAACATTAACTACAGATACCAAAAAAAAATCGGTGTAAAAACGAAAGGTGGAAACTCGAAACAAACCTGTGTGTAGGTAGTATATGTCATCCAACGGCTCAAGGTTCTTATTGCAGCCACCAATAAAGAAAAATAAACCAGCCTTGTAAGGACCCAAACAAACCGCTGCAGCAGAGAATCTAGCAGATGGGCCTTCTTCCATGGCAACTACTTTGGACCATACACCCGTTTCTACATAAACAAACCGAAAATGATATTTCTTTTTGATATCAGAAGCCAGATAAAGCAATTGAAAGCTTGAGGTTTCTGTCTCAGTTACATACCCACATCAAGCACATAGAGATCATCGTAAAGATTCTGAGAATCTGTAAACCCGCCAAATACAAATAAGTTCCTCTCAAGTGCAACAGTGACATGACCGGCTCGAGGTGTTAACAGCTGCCCTGAAGTTTTCAGTTCCTTCCATACAAGTGTATCTGAAAATATCGAAAAGACATATCAGAAGACATACACAGCACGCATGAAAGAAGATGTGATCAAAGAATGCTTTTTGCACCTGTATCAAGGATATGAACATCCGAGAGATAATAGTCATCCAAATCTTCACCACCTACTACAATGATTTTGTTCTTCCACGTTGAGCAAGTGTGGCTATCTCGTGCAGTGGGTGGTTTCCCAGCTGTTGCAGCTCGTTTCCACGCCAATGACTCTAAACAAAATTCAAACCAGTTCAGATACATGCGTTTAGTTCAAACAAAAAATATTACATGCGTCCAAAAAACCAAGAACCAGAATCTCTCTCAGCTTCCATATCAATTAACATAAATAATATGAAGAGGATTAACAATGATACTGAATGAACAGCCTGAAGCTATACCTGTGTTAAGTATGTAAAGGTCATTATAGAATACTTCATCATCCGAACCAGAAGATTTCCCACAGCCGCCAAAAATAAAAATGCGTTTGTCAACAAGCGTTGCACTATGAGCCTCTCTTGCCTCAGGTCCTTCGCCTCTAACATCCTGGCTTCTCCAAGTATGTGAAGCTATCAAAAAAACAATAAGAAACAACCCGAATAAAGAATTGAATTCAAACACAAAAACCTCAGACTAGAAGCATTTAACACAAGCATTTTCTTGATCTAACCAGACAACAAAAGAAGAGATGGAAGAGCGTACAAGTATCTAGAATGTGCAGATCATTAAGATGCTTGGTCCCATCAGTACCACCAAACACGAAAAGGCTATCACCGACTGTTGTACAGCTGTGACTGTCTCTCGGAGAGGGCGGTACGCCTTTGATCTCCGGCTGAATCCATATCTGCGTTTCTGCAACCAAATTACCACAAATGAGACTGTTCCAACAGTAAAGATTTTGAAAACAGGACTCAGCAAGTAACCACAAAACATCAACACAACAGCACCCCAACGATTAAAAAAGCTAATCTTCAATCAATCAAATACGGTATAACAA